>NC_068934.1:29588281-29891311 GCF_023091745.1 Budorcas taxicolor
GATTGAGCAACTGAACTGATCTGAACTGAAAGCATAGAAAGTGATGATTTGATCCATTGTGAAATGATTGCCACAATCAAGCTAATTAACATATATTTATTTAGCTCACATAGTCGGGGCTTCCCAGGTGGCACTAGTGGTAAAGAATTCACCTGCCAATACAGGAGAAGAAGGAGACTCGGGTTCAATCTGTGGCGCAATGAGATCCCCTGGAGAAGGAAACGGCAGCCTACTTTAGTAGTCTTGCCTTGGAAAAGTCCATGGGGTTGTAAAGAGTTGGACACAACTGAACAACTGAACACAGAGTCACATGAGGCTAGGGACTACCTTACTGGGCCATCTTGCTTAGAATGTTCAAGCATCAACTGGCGTGGCCATTGGTCAAGGATACTATTGAGAGAGTTTCTACACTGAGAGTAAGTTAGTTGAAACTTAGGTGATCTCTAAGTTAAACTCAACATTTAAAACACTAAGATCATGGCATCTGGTCCCATCATTTCATGGCAAATAGATGGGGAACCAGTGGAAACAGTGACAGACTTTATTTTCTTGAGTTCCAAAATGACTGCAGATGGTGACTGCAGCCATGAAATTAAAAGTTGCTCGCTCCTTGGAAGAAAAGCTATGACCAACCTAGACAGCATGTTAAAAAGCAGAGACATTACTTTGCCAACAAAGGTCCATCTAGCCAAAGCTATAGTTTTTCCAGTAGTCATATATGGATGTGAGAGTTGGACCATAAAGAAAGCTGAGTGCCAAAGAATTGATGATTTTGAACTGTGGTGTTAGAAAAGACTCTTGAGAGTCCCTTGGACTGCAAGGAGATCCAACCAGTCTATGGTAAAGGAAATTAGTCTTAAATTTTCATTGGAAGAACTGTTGTTGAAACTGAAACTCCAATACTTTGGAAGAGGCTTGGAGGCTAGAGGGAACGTCCCTGGTGGCTCAGATGGTAAAGAATTTGCCTGCAATGCAGGAGACCCGGATTTGATCCCTGGGTCAGGAAGATCCCCTGGAGAAGGAAATGGCAATCCATTACAGTACTCTTGCCTAGGAAATTCTGTGGACAGAAGAGCCTGGCAGGCTACAGTTCATGGGGTTACAAGAGTGGGACACGACTTAGCAACTAAACTTATCACCATGACACCTTAAACTTGGAGGCTAGAGAGACAGAAAATATGGCCGGAGAAGACGAGCAGACCAGGGGCCCTTAAAGAATTTTCTCAGCTCAGATTCCCCTTTCCCTGAGCCTGAGAACACCTACATCTGCTGCAGGCTGGCTGAAGACTCCTCAGGGCCCTTCTCAGCTCCCCAGGTTCCCGCCCCTCTCACCTCCCAGCTCAGAACAATTTCCCCTTTCACTGGGGCTCAGGCCCTGCTGACAGGTCAGGTCATATGTACCTAATCAGGAGGAGCTGGGGCCTGAAGGGTGATAAACGGGGCTTCTCCTTCAGTAAAGTTTGTGCAGAATATTGGAAACAGCTGTGCCAGGTAGAGCCAGAGCCTGTGGGGACCTGAAGGGGGAGGGTTGAGATGGGGGAGCTCCAGGGCAAAAGTCTAAAGGGTGCTTTGCCGCTGAAAGGCTGACAGAGTTAGTGAGCTTAATCCAATGCTAGTCTAGAATCCTGGACTTTGAGGAGAAGAGAGAATGCCCTGGAATCAGAGGACATGGGTCATGGCCAAGCAGATCTTGACTACCTGACAGACATTTATTTGCAATCATTGCTATTTATTTCATAAATATCACACCAACTTCTCTGCAAGTTGCTATTCTCACCTAACCTCATGACAGAAAGAGAGAAAGAAAGTGAAGTCACTCAGTCGTGTCCGACTCTTTGGGACCCCATGGACTGTAGCCTACCAGTCTCCTCAATCCATGGAATTTTCCAGGCAAGAGTACTGGAGTGGGTTGCCATTTCCTTCTCCAGGGGATTTTCCCAACCAAGGGATTGAACCCAGGTCTCCCACACTGCAGGAAGACTTTTTACTGTCTGAGACACCAGGGAAGCCTAATGAAAATCCTTCTGATTTATTTTTTCTTATATTATGGTAAAATAGCTTCCCAGGTGGCTCAGTGGTAAAGAGCCCGCCTGCCAATGCAGGAGGTGCATGTGGGATTCCTGTGTCTGGAAGGTGCCCTGGAGAAGGAGGTGGCAACTCACTCCGGTATCCTTGCCTGGAGAATCCCAAGGACAGAGGAGCCTGGTGGGCTACAGTCCATGGGGTCGCAGAGAGTCGGGCATGACAGAACACACACACACACACACACACACAACACAACATTTATCATCTCTACCATTTTTAAGTGTAACTTTCAGTAATGTTAAAGTATTCACATTGCTGTACATCCAACCTCTAGAACTTTTTCATCTTGCAAAACTGAACTTCCATACCCCTTAAACAATTCCCCATCTCACCTCTACCCCAGCCATGGACAACCACCATCCTTTCTGCTTCTATAAGTTTGACCATTAGAGATGCATCTAAAGTGGAATCATATAGCATTTGTCTTTATGCAATTTATTATTTTGAATAGCTGCATAATGTTATAGTATTGGTGTGGTGGGAAAACCTACCACAAAAAAATGTTATAAAGAATTTTTTGTATCCATAACCTTGTGTCCTGGAGTTTGTCAGGGTTTTTTCCTACTCCCCTGTAGGATAAACTCCAGAAATGACAGGACTGTGTTAAAAAGATGCATATTTTTAATTTTTATACATGTTACCAGATCACTTTCTCCAAAGTCCAAGGTAATTCACATACCTGCCAGCTGTATTTGAGGTTGTGTCTCTCCCATGTCTTCACCAGCTGTAGCTATCATCATTCTTTTCAAGTTTTGCTATTCTAATAAAAGAAAAGTGATGTCACATCTTAAAATTTGCATATCCTTGACTATTAGTGAGATTGAGCATCTTCCCATAAATGTACTGACCATTTGTTTTGTCCGTTTTCAACTAGGTCTTTTCTCTTTCTTATTGTGTATAAGAGCTCTTTGTGTATTATAGATGTTAACTCTTTACTGGTGGTAATTGAAATATTTGCTCCAGTATATAATTTGTCTTTTGATTTTGTATATGTTACCTTTTATTCTTCCAAAATTTAAACATTTAAAATTTTCCTCTATAGCTTCTGGACTTTCTGCTTTGTTTAGAAAAATCTCCTCAAACCCTAGATTGTATAAATATTCTCCTAATTTTTTCCTCATTAAATTGTTTTAAATATTTAAATTGTTTTAAATATTTCCTTGAGAAATTGTTTAAATATAAAAACCAATATTTAAATTGTTTTCAATGTTTAAATTTAAATACATTTAAATCTTTCATCTATTTGAAACTTGGTTTTAATAACTCGTGGGGTAGAGAGCTTAACCTTGTTTTGTTTTTTCAGCCAGCCAGCCAGTTGTGTCTATACAATTTATTAAATAAACTACCCTTTTTCCCCACTGGTTTGAAATACCACCTTTATTCTTATACTATAGTCCACATGTTCTGGGTTATATTTCCTGACTGGTTTCCATTTCCATCCCCTGGATCTATTTATCTTGTCCTTTACCTTTAATGTATGATTTGATCACAGTGATTTATAGTTTGCTTTCTTAAGGCCACTTTTACCTAAATACTTCTTCACCGATGTTGTTTTCATCTCTAACATTATACAAATTCCTTCCAGCTGTCAGAGACTGTGAATGTCAGTAACTCTTCAAGACAAGCCAGAGTCCATCCAGGGAAGGCTGGCCCATGTGCCCTTTCAGGAACCAACCAAGAGAGAGGCCAGACAGTGATATTAGATGCTGCTGCTGCTGCTAAGTCACTTCAGTCGTGTCTGACTCTGTGCGACCCGATAGATGGCAGCCCACCAGTCTCCCCCGTCCCTGGGATTCTCCAGGCAAGAACACTGGAGTGGGTTGCCATTTCCTTCTCCAATGCATGAAAGTGAAAGTGAAGTTGCTCAGTCATGTCCGACTCTTAGTGACCCCATGGACTGCCGACTACCAGGCTCCTCCGTCCATGGGATTTGCCAGGCAAGAGTACTGGAGTGGGTTGCCATTGCCTTCTCCAGATATTAGATTAGTACCGACTATATGCTCAGTATTGCTTAGCACTCTGCCTGGCCTTATTAAAAGTGCTTAGTAAAAGCTAGGCATAATTACCAATTTAACATTTATTGAGTGCCAATTATAAGGCTGGGCCCTGCACTTTGTATAAGAGATTCAAAGAAGTAAAGATCTGGACGCTGCTCTTTTTCTTCTCTTGTTTTTTTATTTATTTGGCTGTGCTGGGTCTTCTTTGCAGCACTGGGATCTTCAGTCTGCATTGAGACATTTGGATTTTTAGTTGCAGCATGTGAGTTCAGTTGTGGTCTGTGGGATCCAGTCCCGTGACCAGGGATCAAATCCCAGGCCCCTGCATTGGGAGTGTGGAGTCTTAGCCACTGGACCACCAAGGAAGTCCCGACTCTAAGGGTTTCACGTCTTAGGTCCAGACCCATCCTCTGTCCACTGCTTTGCGATGCTGACCTTGGGCCCTGTGAACCCCATTTCTGCTTTGCTAGCTGTTTCTTCGCGGATTTCCCAGTAGGAGCCGCTAAAGGGAAGCTACAGGATGGACAAAGAAGGGTGGGCATCTCCTTGCGCCTGTGTGTTCCCCATACGCCTCACTCATACTTCTCCACCCCAGCAGCAGCAGGCCCACCCTGAAGCAGAGGCTGAATGCAGTTTGCAGTTTTTCCAACACTGACAGCTTCATCATCCACCACCCACTCCCACACGCCTGCCCCAGAGCACCCAGCACCAGCTGGCAGGTGCCCCTTCCTGAGGTCTGGGCACAAGCCCGGGGGTCTTCGCTTCCTGCTCAGAGCCTCCTCCTCAGGGGTCTGAGTCCCAGGCTGTGGGTCCCCCTCCTTGCCATGTTGAAGGTTTGGTGATTCCAGCCTCTTCCGTTGTTTTCCCAGCCCCTGCCGTTGCCAGCTCCGTGACACCCAAGCATGCTCTTGTGTTACCTAATTAGCAACTTTATACCCAGTTACCAATTCTTTATAGTCAATTCTCTTTTCAACTGACTGATGTGGTTTCTGTCTCCCTCCTGGACCCCGACTGACACAGGTAATGAAGAATTAAAGTTTTCAGAAGGCTGGGGATCTGCTTCTCTTGGCCGCCCTGCAGAGCACTACCCCCTCCTCCATTCCCAGAATTATTTGGCTGCCAGTTGCCAAGGAGACGGCTGACAATCTCCAGTTGCCAAGCCTCCCCCTGGAGCTCTACAGAGACATTCTGGAAACTCCCTTCTTCTTCCAGCTCCCCAGCCAGGGAACTTGGAGAATCGAGCCAGGTTGGGGAGTAGGGGATTGGGAGGGGGCGGCGGGGAGCAGCCTAGGCCTGATGATGAAGAGAGAGGCAAGAGCTTTCCTTGAGCCCTGACTTTCTCTGCTGACCTTGGTGCCTGGCTCCTCAACAGCCCTGTCCAGACAGATGCTCACTGGGTCCAGCCAAGGCTAAGTTCTCCAACCAGGCCCTCAATCACGGAAAGCTGTCTTAGCACCGTCACTCCAGGCATGATAGAAGCACCAGCACCAGCTGGGGCAAGGAAGGACCTGGAACCTCTCTCAGAGAGGACCCTCTACTGGAGCAGCATTCAATATGCTCTCAAATCTGGTGTCCGGGCCCAGGCTCCAGGCTATTTCATAATAGCAATAACAGCAACACTGATGATAACAATAGCGGGCAGGGTGTGAATCTCACTCCACAAACTGACATGTGCAAAAGTGTCTGTTCCTTTATTTCACTAAAATCAGATAAAGTGGATTCCATACTAGAGTCCTTGCCCCTCCCAGGGGTTCCTGAGTTACCAAAAGCAGAGACGCTTCGAGCCTCGGGTTCCTTGGGGCTGCTCCTGACCTTGTAGCCTGAGCCTCTGGGGGCCTCTCCACTTCTCTGCCCCCAGCGGTCATGGCCCTGAACTTGGTCCTTTTCCAGGGACCCAGGGACCTGTGACCTCTCCTCAACTCAGGAAAATCTCTCCCTCTCCACTCTGCCTCCAAATGCTTTTTCCTTTTTCCTACTCATCACTTCCACTGAGAATACCTAACATGACTTTTCAATGAATTTGAGCTTCACAAAAATAGGGAAATGCTAATTTTGGTGTCAGGCTTCCTTGGTGGCTCAAATGGTAAAGAATCTGCCTGCCGATGCAGGAGATGCAGGTTCTATCCCTGGGTTGGGAAGATCCCCTGGAGCAGAAAATGGCAACTCACTCTTGGGCAATCCCATGGACAGAGGAGCCTGGTGGGTTACAGTCCATGGGGTTACAGAAAGTTGGATTCGACTTCGTGACTAAACAACAACTTTGGTGTTAAGAAGGTTTTGCATCTGCCCTGTAAAAACCCCTGAAGTGATGTGGAACTAAAGACTTGGCTGAACATGCTTCATTGATTTTATTTTCATGTAGGTTTTTTTTTTCCTTTCAATAGCGCGTGCACGCTCAGTTGTTAAGTCTTGTCCGACTCTTTGCAACCCCAAGGACTGTAGCCCCCCAGGCTCCCTTGTCCATGGGATTTTCCAGGTAAGAATACTGGAGTGGGTTGCCGTTTCCTTCTCTAGGATTCTTAATAGTAGTTGTATTTAACACTTAATTTTTTATTGGGGTATAATTGCAATGTTGGGTTAGTGTCTTCTGTAAAAAAAGTGAATCAGCTGTATGTATACATATATCTGGGGCTTCCTCGGTGGCTCAGTGGTCAAGAACCTGCAATGCAGGAGATGCAGGAGACATGGGTTCGATCCCTGGGTCAGGAAGATCCCTTGGAGGAGGGCATGCAACCCACCCCAGTATTTTTACCTGGAGAATCTCGTGGATAGAGGAGCCTGGAGGGCTATAGTCCATAGGGTCGCAAAGAGTCGGACACAACTGAAGCAACTTAGCACTCACACGTGCATATAACACCTTCTTCTTGAGCTTCCTTCCCATCCCTCATCCAACCCCTCTAGGTTCACTGAGGTATTTTAGAGATACCATTACATCTCATCCCTGAATGTCTTAGTATTCACTAAAAGACGAACAGAAACATTGTCTTATATAAACACACAACTGTTATCACACATAACAAAACCAACAATTTTTCTAAGAGCAGCCTCCTTTTGTAGGGGAAAGACAGGCTTGGAGTAAGTGACTTCTTGCTGTCGCCCAGCTAGTGGATGATGGAGCCAGGATCTGAACGCTGATCTGACTCCAAAGTCTGCCCTGGTCGCACGCCCCCGTCTGTACAGTGGTTGTTATGCTTTTTACAGTCCTCTCCTCCTTCACTACACTCTTACAACAACCCCCAGAAGCAGCTGGTGGGCATGACAACCACATTGTTAATCCATCAGGAAATGGAGGCCAGGAGAAACGGGCTGTCCTGCGCACAGCAGCCCAGGAAGGGACCACAGAGTGGTTGAGCAGAAGGAAGGAGGGCTTGTTCCCAGGCAGAGCCGGCAGAGACCCCAGGCCCCGAGGAGCCACTGCCTTCAGGGTCACACCTCGGCCTCTGCCTCCCCTCCCTTCCTCCCTAGCTCTGTGATTCTCCTTCTCTTCACCCCTCCACCTAGGCCTTGTTCATTTCCTCTCTGGCCCCCAAGGAGCAGTTTACAAAGTGACTAAGTGGTGACCCCTGCTGGACCCTCTGTCCCTCTGGCCTGCCACCCCCCCACCAGCCCCTCCTCTCAGCCGTGAACTCAGCAGGAGCCGTATGGACCGCAAAGCCTCTGGCCCATTTCCTCTCCAGCCCTCGGCTCATCTCCTGCAGGGGTCCCCAGGGCCTACAGTTGGCCTCCAACAAAGCCCACGTGGACACACATGGAAAAGCCATTTATTTCTAGGAGCATCTGCTTTCTCTGCTCCAGCCCAGCTGTCCCCATCCTTCCACACTCTGCTCCTTCCGAGCGAGGCCTGGAGCTCCAGCATCAGATTCAAGATGGTCGTGACAGGCTGGTGAGCTGGCTTAAAACCATAGCACAGAATGAGGGGCCTACAGGTTGGCTCAGAGAAGCAGAGATGTGAGGGAAAGACGGGAAGAGACTGGCATGAGAGTCCCTTGGCCCCGAAGCTGAACAAGTGTCACAGTCTGGTGTGATGCTGCCCACAGCAATGCAGAGGTTCCTGGAAAGTGAGGCAGTGGCCAGAAACCTGGATAGTGACTACAGCCACACCGCTCCCTCCTCCAGAGCTTGGGGAGCGCCATGGAGCTGCTGTGTCCTCTCAGCATGCTGAGTTCCATCCAGCCTTGCTCATGAGCCTGGGTGTGGGCCCCGCAAAGCAGTGGAATCAACACACCCTGGTACATGGTGGCCAGGAAGTCAATGTTTATTAGATGGATAAACAGTGGCAGATTTTATTTTCTTGGGCTCCAGAATCACTGCTGATGGTGACTTGTAGCCATCAAATTAAAAGATGCTTGCTCCTTGAAAAAAAAGCTTTGATAAACCTAGACAGTGTATTAAAAAGCAGAGACATCATTTTGCTGACAAAGCTATGGTTTTCCTAGTAGTCATGTATGGATGTGAGAGGTGGACCATAAACAAGGCTGAGCACAGAAGAACTGATGCTTTTGAACTGTGGTCCTGGAGAAGACTCTTGAGAGTGCCTTGGACTGCAAGATCAAACCAGTCAGTTCTAAAAGGAAATCAACCCTGAACATTCACTGGAAGAACTGATGCTGAAGCTCTAATACTTTGGCCACCTGATGCAAAGAGCCAACGCGTTGGAAAAGAACCTGATGCTGGGAAAGGCTGAGGGCAGGAGGAGAAGGGAGTAACAGGATAAGATGGTTGGATAGCATCACCAACTCAATGCACTTGAGTTTGAACAAACTCTGGGAGATAGCAAAGGACAGGGAAGCCTGGCGTGCTGTAGTCCATAGGATCACGAAGAGTCAGACATGGCTGAGCAACTGAATAACAACAGATGGATAAGCAAAACCCTAACAGTACATCACTGAGAGAGATATTGATCTTCTTGCTAGGGAGAAGAAACTTAGCAGTTCCATGGACCCCTAGCCAGCCGAGAGGGGACGGAGCCCTGGGTGGGTGGGGACAAACTGAAGAAGGCCCAAGGGTAGGGAGCCAGGTGGGAAATGAAGGCATTGGAGGTGGGGGAAATGGAGAGAATTCAAGCTCATTGGTGAAATGCAGGCAGCAATGCTGTTTCCTGGTGGGCTGAGAACACCCGGCACACCCAGCACAGGCCTGTCAATGGACGGGAACTCTGATTACCACTCAGGCGGAGAAGAGGAGGGCTGGATATGCTGCTGCAAATATTGAATGCCTTTCATCTGAAAGTGGAGAAGGAAATGGCAACCCACTCCAGTGTTCTTGCCTGGGGAATCCTGTGGACAGAGGGGCCTGGTGGGCTGCCGTCTATGGGGTCACACAGAGTGGGACACAAGTGAAGCGACTTAGCAGGATCAGCAGCATTTGAAAGAGGGATTCGAATAGTTTTGCAAAGTTTCATTGGAAGAACTCAACCCCAAGGACAGATGTGTCAGAAAAGCAGATTCCAGTTCAACCCAAACACAAAGAAGGCGAGAAAGAGACATTGACTGGACATGCACTGTGGGACGGGGCTTTACCAGATGCTGAATGTGCGTGCGTGTGCGTGTATATGTGCGTGCGTGTGCGTGTATGTGTGTGTGTGTGTGTGTTGGGGGGGTGGTTTGGGGAAGATTCAAGTGCATTGTGTATACTGGGCGCTTCATTTCTGTTAGTTTTACATCAGCTCCACTTCAGATCCTCAGGCATTAGATCCCGGAGGTTGGGGACACCTACGTTAAGGGTTTCTGATTCACCCTGTCTGGATCCTCATGTTTTCTCTGGATACAGGGGGTGCCAGCCACCTGGGGTGGATGGCAAGCCCAGATCCCTATTCTCTGCTCCCCCCAAAATGGCTAATGGACATTCTAACGCTCCCCCAGTTAGGATGGGGGCATCAGAATGGAAGGGCCATAGAGCCAACGGGGAGGGCAAACAGGGGGCGGTACCCTATTTGCCCCACCTATCCCCACTACATGTGACCCCAATCCCCAGGAACCATTTGCCATTCTACTCAAAGTTCAGTTAGGAACAAATGAAGGCTAAAGACCCTGTGGAAGACAGGGAAGAACGTTGGCTATGGGTTGAGTGAAGGACAGGGGTCTTTTCACTGTCCTACAGCCACTGAGAGGCCGAGAGTACCACAGCCAACATCTCTGGGCCTAGCGATGCCCTGCCTGGCATCAGCTCTGACATCCCCTGTCCCGGCTGAGCCCCAAGGAACCTAATACCCGACGTCAAAGCTCATCTCACTGGGGTCCAGGAATCTCACCCTCCCCCTAGCCCTGCCATCAGATAATGGAAAACTCTGACCTTATGTCAGCTTGTCATAAGAGACAGATACAGCAGCAGGACACGCTGAGGACGAGAGAGGGGAGAGAGAGCGCTGGGCTTCAGAGAGGCCAGCCCAGCAAGCTGGTGTTCATTCCACCTCCAGGGCCCTGACTTTGCAGGCCAGATCTAGCCAGGAGCTTGAATGTTGGTGCACCGACTATGTGCACCATTCACACGTGTGTGTGTGTTGTGTGTGTAAATTGTATCAAGCATGTATACAAAATGAATATACAGCTTGATGAACTGTAACTCCTACCCGAGTCAAGAAACAGGACATTACAAGCACCCAAGAAGCCCCCCAGACGCTAGTGAAAGTTTTTCGTTTATAGTCACAATAATCTTTACAAGAAAGGAGGTGTTATTATCCCCGTTCATCTGCCAGGAAACTAACACTCAGAGAGGCTCAGAAATGTCCTAAAATTTTTTGGTTCATCAGTCAAACCTGAACTCCGGAGTGTGTTTGACTCCAGGGCTCCTGCCAACCCTCCACCAGCGTCTCCCCCCGAAACGTGAGGAAAACACGAGAGCGCACAGACGCCGTGAACCTCCTGATCCCCGCGGTCTGGAGGGCTGCACGCGGGGGTCCCGCACCGGACGGGTGGTTGGACCTGGCGAAGTTGGGGCCTTTGCCACGTCCATGCTCACACTCTCTGATTTCATATTACTGAAATCAAGTTTCAGGGAGTGCAGGTCCTCCCCCGGCCTGGTCTCTCCTCCCCAACTCTGCATTATGGATGGAGTGAATCATCTGGTAAATAATTCACCTGTAATCAGGACGGTGAGGGTAACGGGAGATCGGGGTGGATGTGTCAGGAGGGCCCCCAGTTGGCAACCTGAGCCAGACTGCCCCCCAAACTTCCAGGGCTGGGCTTTGCTCTGGAGAGAGGGAGCCTGAGAGGCGGGCAGGAACCTCAGCGGGGCGGCCACGCAGGGAGATGGGGCCATGGCGGGTCAGGGGGCCCTGCTCAGCCCCCTCGGCCTCCTGCTGCTGGCACCCCTCTGCCTTCTGCATCCAGGGGCCTCGGGTGAGTGATGCTCAGTCCGCCCTCCACAGGAGCCCACCCCTACTCACATCCCATTATTTCTTCCCGTTTCTTCCTCCGGATCCTCTTTTTGCCCTTGTGTAGCCGTTCAGTGAAGTCCATTAACTTCATCCACCTGCCAGACACCAGCCCGTGTGTGCTGAGTGACCTCTCGTGCCAGGTCGGGAGGCAGGGCCAGAGCACCGAGAGTGCTCTGCTCTTCTGAACTTTGAGAAGTCATAACAGCTTGTGCTGAGGGCCACTGTCGGGGTGTGAGCTTAGTGTGACACGGTCAGACCTGGGCTTCAGGACGTTCCCTCCAAAGCTGACAGCTTTCAGGGAGCTGGAGGCAGTGGGAGATCTTTGCAATAGTCCAGGTGGGAGATGCTCATAGCGTCCAAAGTAAGGTCCATGGGGTTGGAAAGAACCAGTTTCTGGATTAAATGCCTTTCTCCTTGACCAGCTGAACATCAGAATCTTGATTCTGATCCCGTCCCTCTAACTCCACGCCCGTCTCCTCCTCTTCTCTCTCTGGGGAAGCTGACAGCAGTGGGTAGAATCTGAGGTCAGGGATTAGGCAGGGCTCCAACCCCAGCTCCTCCATGTACCGCGTGGTTTTAGACGAAGTGATTTCATGTTTCTGAGTCTGGGGAGGGTATGCCATGGTTGTTATGGTGAAGATCAGTAGGTGATCAGCAGGGGAAGAGTTCAGGGCAGGCACGGTATGGGGGGCACTCAGTCAGCAGAAGCTTGTGTGAGGGAGCCCTGGAGATCAGTCGTCCCCCGAGGCATTTATCTTTCCTAAGTTTGCTGAGGCTCCCTGCAGCATGCTGACCACAAGCGACAGAAGAACAGGGTGCCCAGGCAGGCGTGAGGTTGCCTGCTGGATCTGCCCTCCCCATCGCTGCTGTCTGCTGCCGGGTGGACCGGAAGCTCCATGAGGGCAGAGACGGAGGGCTCATTTGTCACGGTAGCCCATGCCTGGCCCCATGCAGGCGCTCCAGATTAACAGCTGATGAATGAATGGGTGCTGGGTGGGCTGACAGCAGGCTGGGATCATCTCACCTTTGCTGCAGTGAGTCTGGAATCCCCTGGAGTCCTTATGCAGATATCTCCAGAGCCTGAGTTACCAGTGGTCACATACACGTCCTGAGCCTCGGGGGTCATTGTCTGGCTGGTCATCAGATTGACTTCCAGATGGTTGTTAATATACAGATTCCTGGGCACTGACACCCCTCTCCCCACTCGGGGATTCTGACTCAGTCTTCCGAGATGAGGCCCAGGAATCTACATTTTTATCAAGCTTTCCGAAAGGCCTAATGGGAACCTCTGCTCCCTAACCCCACCCACTCATACAGCACAGCCCAACAGGAAGCTCTGTGGGCCCCTCAGAAACCGTCTCTTGTCCACCAAGTCCAGAAGGGCTTATGCCTCGCTATCAAACCCTGCCGGGCCGGCCCGCCCTGCAGACCACCGATAACAGAGATTGTGGGTGAGGACCGGGAGCAGACCTCAGACCGGCCCGGACACTCTGCGTTGTCTCTCTGTCTCCAGGGCAGCCCCATCCGACCCGAGGAGCCCCCAGGGAGACCTCCTCCATCCAGGGAGTGCGAGGCGGCTCAGTGGAGCTGGCCTGTGGTGCCCAGTCTGCCCCCCTGGTGGTCTTCTGGAGCTTCACTCCCCTGGGCTCGCTGATGCCCCAGCCCGTGGCTGTCGCCAGTGGAGGGGAGTTCAAGGTGGAGGCCAGCGCCTCAGCTCTGGGAGCCGTGAGTCTGCGAAACAGCAGCCTGGTGCTGTGGGAGCTGCAGGAGGGGGCCCGCGGCCACTTCCTGTGCCAGGCCCTGCATGCGGCCAGCGGCCAGCTCCACGCCACCTCCTCTTCCCTCGCTCTGGCCGTGCTGGGTGAGGGGCCTGGCCGGGCACCCCGGTGGGCTTGAGCCGCTGTGCGTGCTGCTTGGAGTCTATCTGCATGTGCTGCCCGTCGTGTTCTGCTGGGCTCGGGTTCTATGGGGCCCTCCTCCTGGGAGCAGGGACACCTGGGATCATGGGGAGGGACGCTCAGGGGCCTGCCAGCAAGTGCTGGGCCACTGGGCATGGCCTGGGTCTGCGATAACAAACACAGGGCCTCTCCTTCCTCTGGCCAGTGCCCGTATCGAAGCCTCAGGTGCGGCTGAGTGACCCGTCCCCAGTGGAGGGGGCCTCCTTGGTGGCTACGTGTATAGTGCGGGAGGGCACAGAGCCCGTGACCTTTGCCTGGCAGCATCAGGCACCCCGGGGCCCTGCAGAGGCTCTCATGGGTGTCACAAAGCATCTGATCCAGCTGGACCCCGTCAACCGGACACACCTGGGCTGGTACACGTGCACTGCCCACAACGCCGTCAACCAGCTGAGCAGTGACGGAGCCTTCCTGGATGTCATCTGTGAGTCACAATGGCCGAGGGGAAGGGGTCAGGGCTGGCACCCACCTACCCACCTGGGCTTGGCCTCCTGACACATCTCGGGACCCGCAGGAGTACCCTAGCCCTCCAAGAGGCTCCAGTTGGCGGGAGTCAAGGCATTGTACACACTGGTGTCAAAGATGGCTCTAGTACAAGGCATTTTCACCTTTTCAAGGTCGAGGGCCTCTGTTCCCAGGAAAATGTTCATACATTCATAGTCAGTTTACCCTAATTTCAGGGGTGGCTCAGAAATTCTGCTTTTGACCAACTGAACCCTGAAGAAACAGGGAGGGAGTTTCAGTGAAAAGAGAGGGTGGCAATTTGATCCCAAGTCTGAGGCTGAGAGGTTGCAATTAGAAATCAGAAACTTGTCTTGAAAGCACCAATAGCAAACAAAGGATTAGAAAGATCTCCAAAACAAGTGAGGAAAGAAGCAGCAATCTGTACAAAAGTGGACCGAAGACAAAAACAGTTATTTCAGTAAAGAGAACACATGTAGCAAATTAACTTCTAAAATTTTTTTTCAAAAGATTTTTTTAAATTTAAAAATGAAATCAGTGGTTTGTGTGAAAGATGAAGACTAGGGTAATCTAGCGCTATACTGTCCAATAGGGTGGCCGCTGCGTGACTTTGATCTCTCGGGATGTGGCTGAACCTGAGATGCGCTCTGAGTGTAAAATGCACGCTAGACTTTGAAGATTTAATCTAAAAATAAGTATGTATATCTGTGCATATATATGGGCTTCCCCAGTGGCTCAGACAGTGAAAAATCTGCCTGCAATGGAGGAGACCTGGGTTTGATCCCTGGGTCGGGAAGATCCCCTGGAGAAGGGAATGGCAACCCACTCCAGTATTCTTGCCTGAGAAATCCCATAGAGAGAGGAGCCTAGTGGGCTACAATCCATAGGGTTGCAGAGAGTCAGACATGACTGAGTGATTAACACACACAGACATCCATATATATACTTATATATACCTATATTATATATTCATCAATACTTTTTAAAAATGATTTTTTACTAATTGTACATTATTTATTGATTTATTTTTCAAAAATTTTGGCCATGCCACATGACATGCAGGATCTTAGTTCCCCAACTGGGGATCAAGCCCATGTCCCCTGCAGTGGACGCACACAGTCTTAACCACTGGGCAGCCAGGGAAGTCCCAATACTTTTTATGTTGATTGTGCATTGGAACTATATTCTACATGGATGTGGTTCAACAAAATATTATTAAAATTGGTGTGTTTTTTTCACTTGGTTGGGTTTGGTTATTTTTCCTTTCTAAGACTTGGAAAATTTAACACGTGTGGCTCACATATGCCTATTGGACAGTGCTGGTCTAGTACATTTAAGGAGCTAGGACTCTGCCTAAGGATGTCCACTAATGATGGTGGCCTGTGGAAATCGTCAGCAGAGGAGCATGGGGGAGACAGGTGAGAAGTTCTTGGGAAAGAATTAGGAGCAGAACGAATCAGGCAGAGAATTCAGTCCTTTCTGGGAATCAGGGAGAGAAAGGACCCAGGAGACAGGGGCAGTGAGGAGGGCTGGCTGCTAGGGTTATGCTCAGGGCATCTTCTCACCCTGTTTTCATCCCTTTCCAGTCTAAAAGGATCAACTGCCCCAGTTCCAAGAAACCCCTCAATCCCAGGCAGAAGGGAAGGACTGGGCACCCTGCTTCTTTTCTGCCCAGCTGGGTCTTGCCCATCCCCCCATCCCAATTCAACCAGCAGTCCCTCAGGGAAGCCACACAACAGTCACAGCTGCCTTCCTGAGCTCCCCCAGCCCAGGGTGCTCACCTGCACCAACCCTGGTCACCTACACTGGACTGTGCCAAAGGCCCCTGCTCCTTGAGTTCCTGGGGGCCTAGCACAGTAGTTGACACAGCTGGTACATCATAGATACCCACTGGGTAGGGAGTGAATTCAGCGATGACTATACGAGTGACTGAAGGAATGAAGGCTGGAAGGTATGACAAGCTTTCCTTGCCCTCCAGATGGTCCAGACAATCCTGTGATCACCGTGGAGCCACTGGGGTTCACTGAGGAGGGGTTTGGGGCCAGTGAGAGGGAAGAGGTGACCCTGAGCTGCCTGGCTGCATCCAACCCCCCCAGCCTCTACGTGTGGCTTCATGAACACACTCAGGTGCATGCCGGGCCCACCTACGTTATCGCCAGTGCCGGCCGTGCCCACACAGGCCTGTACACCTGCCTGGCCCGCAACAGCCGCCTGGACACCCACACGCAGACCAGTGTCCAGCTCACCATCTACTGTGAGTGTGTGGGGAGGGGCCCCTTGCAACAGGAGCCGCCCGGACCACTGCTCGGGCAGAGTGCAGAGGCCCTGGTGTGGACGTGGATTGGGAGGGAACACTTGGGAAACCAGATGGAGTTGCTAGATGGTCAGAGTGGGTCTATAAAAGCCCTCCAAAGTGGGAAGGGGCGGGAAGATGGGACGACCATATGTAGACCCCTCCCCAGGGAACAGTTCTTTCACCCTGGGGACTGAACTGAGGCACAGAGAAGGGTAAAGAGAGTGGGGGAAAGCAGAGAAAGGGAGACTTCCCAGGTGGGGGACTAGGGGGGCTCTGGGATTCCTCACGGACTCTGAATACCTACCCCTTTCCCAGCCTCTGCCCTTGGCCTGAGAACTATGCCTTTCCCTTATCAGCCCCTCACTCTTTCCCAGCTCACCAACTTCTCCTTACTTCCTCCACCCTTGACACCTCAGGCCTCCAGGCTCCCAGGTTGGTGGGGGGTGGCGGGGGTGGTGGGCTGTGGCGCACTGCTCCAGCCCTGCCCTCACACGCTTCTCCACCCAGATCCCCCCAAGGGGCGGCCCTCCTGCACTGTTCTCCCTGCCCCTGGGGCACTGACTTTGGTCTGCACCTGGCCTGGGGGGCTTCCAGCTGCCCAGCTGCAGTGGGCCGGACCCCAGGGAGCTGGCCCCACTGCACTCAGCAATGTCACCTGGAGTTATGCAGCCACCCAGCTTGCCAACAGCAGCTCCTTCACCTGCACCGGCAGGCACCCAGCTCTGGCTCTGCCCATGCTCTGTCGGATCACGCTGTGTGAGTGGATATGGTAGATGGCAGGGCATGCCAGTGCAGGCAGAGGAGTGGGCAGGGGGCCAGGGCCCAGACCACTGGGGCCATGGGGTCGGAGAAGGGGCTGCAGACCATGGTCTCCCAGACCGGCCGCTTAATGGGGAGGTGGCAGCACGGCTCACTCCCCACCTCCAGCTTTTCTCTCCTCTCCAGCCCCAGTCTCCACCCACACGGTGGCTTAAGTCTGGCTTAGAGCCCTGGGACACCCTCGTTACCATCTCCCAGCCCCCAGGGAGGACCTTGTTTTTACTGGTCTATTCTTGCACACTTGCATTGTCCACAGGGTCTTAAAGAGTTAGTTGGACACGACTTAGTGACTGAACAGCGAACAATTATTGCATGTTGGCCTTGAGACTTGCCTTTAGTTTTCTTTCTACCTTGGAAACTCCTACCCATCTACCAAGGCCGAGTTCATATGTCATCCTGTCTTCAGTCCTCCCCCCTGAAGGCCCAGAGACTTTGTCTTTCTACCTATGCTCTAGCACACATCAGATTATATTGCACTCTGTTCCCACTATTTCCCAGGCACATGGTCAGCCCTCAATAAACGTCAAATGAATGAATGAATGAGTGAGTGTGTGAGTGACTATGTACGCAGAGGCATGAGTGAGTGAAGCAATTAACGAAGAGTGAAGGGATGGGTAGGCCTGCCAGCCCTTTCTCCTCCTGTAGCGCCGTGCTGAGCCATGATTCCCTACCCAGGGGAACCGCTCCGGAGCCCCACTTGCTGGACCGTGGCCACAATCAGAGACCAGTTCATCATGCTGAGCTGCGAGTGGCCCGGAGGCGAGCCCCCTGCTGTGCTGAGCTGGCTTGATGAGCAGGAGCAGCCTCTGGGCAGCAGCAGCTCCTCCCCGGCCGTCTACCTCCTGCAGGCCCAGGAAGACCTGGCTGGCAGAGAGTTCACCTGCCGGGGCACTCACCCACTCAGGGCCCCTGACCCCCTCTGCCGGCTCCGGCTAGGTGAGTCAGAGCTAGAGGCTTGTTTCTGGGGCGGGATGGGAGGAGCGGCTCTCTGGAATCAGGGTGAGGGGCTCTGGGGGTTGGCAGCTGAGGAGAAATGCAAAGTGAGTCAAGACCCTGTGTCACCTTCCCTCCCAGGGATTCAAGTTTTTTGATGCATAAATTTAGGGGGTTTGGTCTAGGTCTGTGTTGTCCAATAAAAATATAATGTGAGCCATAGATAGAATTTAACATTTTCTAGTAACCACGTTTTAAAAAAGTAAAAAAGAAACAGTGAAACATTTTATTTAGCTTGATATACCCAACACACTGGGCTTCCCTGGTGGCTCAGACGGTAAAGAATCTGCCTGCATTGTGGGAGACCTGGGTTTGATGCCTGGGTCAGGAAGATCACCTTGAGAAGGGAATGGCAACCCACTCCAGTATTCTTGCCTGGAGAATTCCATGGACAGAGGAGCCTGGCAGGCTACAGTCCATTGGGTCACAAAGAGTTGGCACGACTGAGTGGTTAACACAACACACTGATATACTAATTCCAACATGCAATAATAAAATTATCAGTGATATTTACATTCTTTTTTCTTTTCATGCTGCCTTCAAAATCTAATGTGTGTGTTTCTAGCGGCAGAACATTTCCATGTGGACTGGCTGCATTTCAAGTGCTAAATTGTCACATGTGGCCGGGCAGTGAGGGAGGGGGACTGTTATTGGACAGCAAGGTCTAGACTTGGAGGGATTCTGTCGCTCTCATTTTCATCAGTTTGCACGAGGTGCCAGACTGTCTTCTTGATCTGCATGAACGAATCAGGCACCAGAAGTCCTCTTCTGCTTCTGCCACTCCCTCTGTTCTTGGTCTGATTTCTTTCTCTGTCTTCATCTGGCCATGCCAGTCTTGCTTATCGCCAACTCATGAACAAAGAATTAAACACTGGAGTAAAAATTTGAGAAAAGCGAACGGCATAGCCGTCACCTAGAACGGTTCTCACAAAATGCTTCACGTCTTGGTCTGCACAGGCCGAGTGACTAGCATGGTTTTCAGGGAGGTCCGCCACTCAACATATTTCTTTCCCTTATTACTCAGCCTCAGGACTGGAAATTCCATCATAGAAGATTCATGAACACCTGAAACCCTGGGTCTTTAGGAGTTAGTCCATAAAAACAGCACCTGCTGTGGGCCGGGCCCACTGTGCCCAGCGTGGAGGCATTGTGGGCCTTTGGGGGGTGGGGATAGGGGGCCCTGGGCCAGGTGCTGGGAGGAGGTGGTTAATGCAGAGGTAAGTAGGGCGGGGGCCCACCTGTAGGAGCTGCTCTGGGGTCAGGAGGGAGAGGAGCATCATGAAATACAACTACTGTCTGTAAAACTTGGAGCAGGTGGTGCTGGGAATGTGGCATAGAATGAGAGCCTGAAAGAGGGGGCAGACCCGGCCAAGGCAGGCTTCACTCTCAACTCTACAGCCCTCCCATCTCGTTTCTCCCCTCCCCACTCCCTCCACCACTGGTCAGCACCTCCCCTCTGAGCATCCCCACCAGCACAGGGGGCACCTTCTCACCTTATCCTCTCTGTCCCTGCAGAAGCCCCTCAACTGGCAGTGGCTGAGCCCCGGGTGTCAGTGCTGGAGGGGGAAGAGGCCTGGCTGGGATGTGCCCTCCTGGCGGGCTTGCCACCCGCCCAGCTCCTCTGGCTGGGCCCTCAGCGACGGCAGGTGGAGCCAGGCACTTTGGGATTCACGCTGCACTCTGAGGGGACCCAACTGCGCCTGAGTGTCCAAGGTGCTGACCCAGCCCGCCATGGGGGCACCTACCAGTGCATGGCCCGAAATGCCTTGGGCAACAGCAGTCGGAGCGTCCTGCTGGAGGTCCTGAGTGAGTGAGGGGTGGTGTGCACGTGTGTGTGTGCACGCAGAGGGGATGGAGAACCTCCAGCCACTGCTCTTTAGCTGGAAAGGCACATGGACTCCCTGTTTCAAACCTTGGATGTGTTATCTTTCTCAGGCACAGATGGACCCTCAAAAAACACAAATCCCACCTGAACGTGAATCGGATACCCTCAAGTTCAGGCAAACAGTGTTCCACGTAGTCAGAATAACCTCCTTTTCCTCCATTTATAAGGGGCTTCCCTGGTGGCTCAGACGGTAAAGAATCTGCCTGCAAAGCAGGAGACCCGGGTTTGATCCCTGGGTTGGGAAGATTCCCTTGGAGAAGGGAATGGCCACCCACTCCAGTATTCTTGCCTGGAGAATCCCATGAACAGACCATGGAGCTGCAGAGTCAGACACAACTGAGTGATTAACGCACACCTCCATTCACAGAGGAGGAAACTGAGGCCAGTGTGTAAGTCTAGGGTAACAAAGACTGAAACTACACAGAAGTGGTCGAGGCTACACCCCCATCTCCGCATCCCCACACCACCAGTTGTATCTCAACAAAACTCTAAGAAGCCCTCGAGCACACACATGCATGCACACACACGCCTGTATGTGTCCCCGCCTTCACCCCAGGATACCCGGCTCCCCCCAACGTCACCATCAGCCGCCTGACCTACGGGAGACGCCGGAGCGAGGTGCAGCTGCAATGGGCCGTCCGAGGCCCCGGCAATCTGACGGGCTTCCTCGTGCAGCGAAGGGCCAGCGTCCCAGGCCTGGGAGCAGGGGCTTGGGAGACCGTGGCTGGTGACATCAAGCCAGAGAGCAGGGGCCGGCGGCTGGGGGGCTTGGACCCGGGGGTCCGCTATGGCTTCCGAGTCCTGGCTCTGAATCATCGCACGGCTGGCCATCCCTCTGAGGTGAAGACACCAGGTGCCTGGGCGTGCGCCGTGGAGAGACTTGCTTTTCTCCACTGAACCCAACCCGGGTCATTTTCTTCTCTGCAGGGCATGCATTCCTTTGTTCCTTCCTCCTGAGCCCCTCCACCCCCAGTCTCTGTCCTCTCCTCTGCCCTCCCCGTCTCAAGTAACCCCACTGCTGTCTTTCTGTCCCTCCCAGAGTCTCTGGAGGCCTGGGCCTAGCGGCGGGAACCATAGTCCAGTTCAGATCAGAAGAAATAGTGAACAGGAGGTGTAGTTGCCGGTAGTTGAATTAGGGTGAGGGCCCAGCTCTGCGCCTCAGTCTCACCTCCTGGGGCACAGGTGGGCTCTTGGCTTCCTGCTGTTCATTCTCCCCCCTGGGTATTCCTTCCCTCCCGCACCAGGCTGCCGAGATAACCAGACTACTGCCTGCTCTGCCAGATAGAGGGGCCTTGGCTGGGGACTCAACACCCCAGGAGCCCAGGCAGGCTGAGCACCCTCTCCTGGGGAGAGACCTGGTCTCCCGATCCTCTAGGTCGAGGCCTGCTCTTGATCCCATTCCCCAACCCCCAGGTGGAGGGCCAACCGGAAGAGCAGGGCATGGCCTGCATGATGCCCCAGAGCCACTGTTGCCGAGTTCAGCAGTGGCTCTAAACCTGCCCTGTACGCCCTCTCCCAGCGGACCCTCCCTTCAGCGCCTACGCGGCAGTGCTGGGTGCGGCAGGCGCAGGAATGGTGGTGGCGACAGTGGCCTCCCTGCTGGTGTTCCAGTGTGCTGCCCGGCACCCGGACACCTTCCCCTGTGAGTGCGAAGCTCAAGGACTGGGCTGTTGACCCCAAGAGGCAGCCCCATATTAGACAGGCTCCCCTGCTGGCTCAGATGGTAAAGAACCCACTTGCCAGTGCAGGAGATGCTAGAAACTTGGGTTTGATCCCTGGGTGGGGAAGATCCGCTGGAGGAGGAAATGGCAACCCACTCCAGTATTCTTGCCTGGAGAATCCCATGGACAGAGGAGCCTGGTGGGCTATGGTCCACAGGGTTGCAAAGAGTTGGACACAACTGAGCAACTTAGCACACAATTCGTAGACTCCCCTGGGCAAAGAATCTAGGCTCTTCCTTAGTTGTGACCTCTTCCCAAAGCTAGAAGTCATCAGGGCTCCAACCTTGAACCTTGGGCATCTCGGGCCACCCCCTTCCAGGTTCCTGACCCTGGGGAGAGGAGGGTTATTCTCCCGGGACCTAGGCTGTTTGCTCAAGAAACACATCTCTTCCTTTTCTTCCTTCAGGCCTTGGGCGCTTGCTCATTCCCAGGTGGGTGTGGAAGCCCAATCATTCTGGAGGTCAGGATTTTCTTCTAACTGGACAGGAAGGCTGGGAAAGTATAACTTTACTCTTCACCCTCAGGGAGCAAAGTCACCAATATCAGGGCTCAAGGGGTGGCCCTGAGACAACGCCAGGTAAGCCCAATTTTACCCCCAAACTCGGGAGCATAGTCATGAGTTACCCATAAAGCTCAGTCTCCCTCGTCCGCTGGGAACAACCTGGGATGCCCCCAGGCATCTCTCTTTCCTTTGCTTGTGTCCATTCTCTGTAGGCACCGAACCATCCCCCACCACCCCAGGTTCAGATCCTGCACAAGAATCCATGGAGCCCCCAGTAAATGTCACCATCACAGTAACGGCCACACCATGAGGCCCCAAGTGGAAGGTGCCAACAGGCTTAGGGGAGACGGTGGGGGGATGGGACATTCCCTCGTCACATTGAATCTTAAAGACAAGGTAGCTAAGACCCTAACTACCCCTTCCCGCTGGATAAGCAGCTTTTTACAGCCAGCGGAAGGCTCAGCTGCAGGGCCTCTAATGACTTGGGTATGAAACCAGTCCTGGCCCAGCTCATGGCAGACAGAGGTGGAAAAACCAGGAAGACACACGACTGTGGAGAAGATCACTGGCTGTCCGAGGGCAAGTGAGAACCACGGTGTGGGAACGGTGTCTGGAGCCATCTGACCTAGCTTCCTGCCTCCAGCCTGAGTTTGCACACTGAATAATCTCTCAATAAATCACACGTGATGCTCTCACTGGTGGAGGGTTATTCCATTTGCAGCTCCCATGGGGAGAAGCTGACCGGCTTCAGTCGGGACCCAGTTTGCCTACTGGGAAGAAGCTAGGAGATGGGAAATGAGATAGGCAGGTGTGTGTGTGTGTTCCCTTCATGCAACTGTGGCAAGAAATGCGCTCTTCTCCCATCTAAGTACTAACCAGGCCTGACCCTGCTTAGCTTCCAAGCAAATAAAATCTAGTGCCTTCAGGATGGTAGGGCCATAGAGACGCAATCTTCTGGCTCTCTCCCAATTTCCAGCTCCTTCCCCGTCAAACACAAGCTGCACCAGGGCTGGTAGCAGAGCCAGGTGCCCAGAGCCCTTGTCTCCCTTTCACCTCTCGTGCAGGCACAGCACAGAGCCCGCCGTGCTCAAAGGGCTCACAGTCGCCGGACTCGAGAGTCTGTGCCAACAAGACGGGACAGGGGTTCCTGCCACCAGGCTGGGGGAGCTGGCTGCCAGCGGCCCGGGGCTGGCCAGAGTCACACTCTGTCAGCCGCCGGCATGACTCACTGGCTCCGAGCGTGTGTCTGACATCTGGGTGAAACACAAATGCGTGCTTGTTCCACTGCCTGCGCGAGTCGGCAGGCCTGCCTCCGCGGGGGACGCAGAAGAGAACAAACAGCCAGACGGCCAAGGGATGGTCCTGCCAGGAATCGGGAAAGCGGCGCCTGAAAGGAAACGGACGCTGACAGGAACGGCGCTCTCCTAAGTTTCTCACGGACTCAGTCTCTCTCCACGAGAAGAGGGCTTCGGGTTCCCTCAGAGCTCTCAGGGCTGGGGCTGAGGTGCAGGCAGGCCCGTTTCAATCTGGGGATCGCTGCACGACAGGGCCCACGCCAGGCAAAAGTCCCTGGTGGCTTTCTGGGAGAAGCAGCCCAGACACTGGGTTTGTTTTTGGCTGTGCTGGATCTTGTTGTTTAGTTGCTAAGTTGTGTCCGACTCTTTGCGACCCCATAGACTGTAGCCCCCCAGGCTCCTCTGTCCGTGGGATTTCCCAAGCAAAAATACTGGAGTGGGTTGCCATTTCCTTCTCCAGGGGCTCTTCCTGACCCAGGGATCGAACCCGTGTCTCCTGCATTGGCAGGCAGGTTCTTTACTCTCTGAGCCACCAGAAAAGCCACTTGGGAAGTGCCAGACCATAGTTGTGGCCTGCAGGATCTAGTTCCCTGACCAGGGATTGAACTTGGGCCCCCGGAGCGTGGAGTCTTAACCACTGGACACCAGGGAAGTCCCACCGCAGACACTTTTTTTTCAGGGCAGTAAAGCTAAGCTGCTTCTTAAGACTAAATTTCTGGGGTTCACATGGACATGGCTCTAGATTAACGGTAAAAATAGACAAGGTCTGAGAAGGGATCCCTCTTTCTCACTCTCCTCTGCCCCCATTTCCTTCCGAAGAAATGCTAAGCCTCCTAAGGGGATGTATCTGCTTTGACAGAGCTCCTTGCTGCAGATATTTTCCCAGCCACACATAATGTATTTGTCCCGGATCCTTTTCCTTCAGGGCCTAGATCTCTGTAGTCAGATTAGAAGGGATTAATTCACTTGACTCTAAGTTGCGCAGAGGAGGTTTTTAAGGAAGGACAGGTCCAAACCTTTTCAAAGACATGCACCCATCTCCACCACAAGCTATAAGCAGCTTCACACAGGCAGGGAGCATCAGAGACCTGCATCTTCACGAGCTACTCTACATGAAAGCAGCATTCTCTTTTAATAGAAAATCATATCGACCAAATAAAACCTGTCAAAGCTACATCATTTAAAATATATACAATTTCAAACATAATATTACAACTTCAAAGAAAATAAAACATACTTTTCCATATGATACAAAAACATGCATCTGAAAATCACTGCTTTAAGAGAGAGCAACACAGGTGAAATTCAGTTAGAAGGCTGACTTCTTGGCAGTCCTGTAGCTGGAATGAGACTTGTGTCACGATCAGCTTAGTAATCTGTATCTGTCTTCACAGACTCATTTGACAAAAACAAAACTCAGAAAGAAATGCCTTTTGTTTTTAAAGACCACTTCAAAAGGTTTAAAACATTGCCACTTCACTTACATTCTGTACAGCGCCCATCATCAGAGGATCAGTGCATAACCAAAAGAAGGGGAAAAAAAAGGAGCTGGAGAAATGATATAGCAGAAGGGGCAGTTTGATGCTAAAACAAAGACTCACAGAGTTCTAAGAGGAGAAGGGATGTGAAGAGGTCTGATGGATTACAGGATCACTATCACGCTGAGAGAAGGTCAAATTTCCGGGGAAGGGGTGGTAGCAAGGGGGGTCACAAGGAGAAAGAACGGCTCCGGGGAGACCAGGTAATAAGCTCAGAGCTCTGCCCGTGGGGCACAGGGGCAGCCTCTCTAGTTGTGGAGCTAGAGCATTGGAGGAATTCTGTGCTGGGGAGGACCAAGCGCTTACAGAACGGGTTCCATCAGCAGAGTGAACTGCAATGGTTTTGGAAAGCAGTCTGGAAAAACAGGAGCTCAGATTCCTGCTCCAGATAAGTTCAGATTCAGGCTCTGTGGCTCATGCATGTGATCTGGGGACTTTTTCACCTACTTAGTAGATGTGTCTTAGCAGGAAGATTTGAGATAGTAGTAGCAAGCACCAGCAGTCTGGTACATAACAGTAACTCCACTAATGTTAGAGCCGTTGCCCGTGCTCTCCTGTCCTCTGACTTCCTGGCAAACACGTTCGGTAGGATTGTTTTGGGTAAATGTGCAGAGCATAAAAGTTCAGAACAACTCATAGTTAGAGAGCACTCATAACTCCTAAACATGAAGGCAATTATATATATATATATTTATATTTCTCAATATATAAAAGCATTTTTTATAAATAAAATACAATTAAAGGGATAACACTTAAAACAGCGTTACTATTAATATAAATAAAGCAGTCCACAACGAGATCGCCCTACAGTTAAAGTCATTTTTCTCTTCCTAGTGGACAAATCCCATATTCAAACTCAATCTTTAAAAGCAGTTTATGACCTAAGGCTCACGCTAATACACCTCTGTTTCCTGAATCAAAATGACTGCTTACAGACACTTACTCCCCAGTTTTCTAAAACTCCCTTTGTGAGCGTAGCACTATAACCTGACTGGCAGACACAGGGTATGTTTTCATATTCCGTGTGCTAGGACTTTGTCCTTTGCTGGCCACAGAAGAAAAGGATACAGCTAACTCCCTCCAAAGCTAACTACATCTAGGCAACAATGAAGAATAAATCCAGTACACTATAGGTGTGGATGTCTGAAATGGAGAATTTGACTCTGGAGCATCTGTGATACCTGACTATGAAATTGTATCCACTACATTCCACTCCAAGTAATCCTTGCATAGTGACCCAGCTCACATGGCACATTCCACTAGCAGTTCTATTTCTAAAATATATAGACATATGTAAGGGAATATGGATGCATTTACATAGAAAGTCGATTAATACAGTATTCTACTCTATTTCACTGCAATTGTTGGGAAACTGTAAAAATATTTTCACTTATGCTAGAATCGCTTGACTCTCCATAAAGAGAACTGTTGTTTTTTTTTTCCCCCCAAAGGGATGCACAATCCAAAAAAGAGCAGTGATTCATAAAGCTTGAGTCAAGCTATCAAATACACTCAGAGTGCTGTGTTTTGTTTCAGACGTGGAGAAGAAAAGCCTTTCAACGGCAGCTGCAAACGTCCCTGTCATTCAGAGGCAGCAATAACTGTGATTTACGAGCTCTGCCAATCAAAGCTATAGGTGCCTGTTGCAATGACAACATTCAGGAAAAACGTCAGGAAACTTCAAACCTCCAGATTCTTTTCTGACACTCACATCTTTCAGGTATTGCCCAAGCTGGAACTTAGAAAATACGGATTTTTCGGGGGTGTTGCACCACGATACTTCCTATACTAACGGGAGAGCTTCCGCCAAGATGATCCACCTGGAACCTTCCCTTTCTTCTTAAAATATGATCTTTCTTTTCTAGTCACTATTTGAAAGTCTTATTTTTCTCTTAGAAACAGTCAAAAAGAGCCCCATGGTAACCAGGTTATAAATAAATGTGATTTTAAACGATACTGGATTTGAGGGAATTCTTTTTCTCTCTGGTCCTGGTTCCCTTTCTGCCTTCTGCAACAACCCAACCAGACTGGCTTAACCTCCGTCATGTCCACAACACTGTGATTACTGCCTAGAAAACTGGACGTAACCTGTGCCCACATGCAGACAGCCTACAGGTCAACCATCACTTCCGTGGAAGGCACTCGTCAAATTCACAAGACATCTATTATAAACATCAGGTGTGAAATCAACTGTGGTTGATTTCAAATGTTCTCAGACAGTCTGACAATGCAATAGTGAAAGACAAGCTTTCCATCTGAAAACTCCCAAATGGCCTGTGCAATTCCCTCTTAGCTGAATCAGCCAATAGGCAGGATCCTTGCAGGAGGGGCTCTGACTGTCGCTGAGGCTCTTGGACAACATGGTCTCAGGTGATTGAAACTGTGCCAAACGAGGTTATTTACTGACGAGGGGGAGGAAGGAAGAGGGAGGGAAACTTTTAAGGCATAAATAACATAAAGGGGCACACATTTTAAGATACATTCATATGACATCACTACAACAAAAAATAAATAACGATCTTTCTCTGAACTGAGTTAATGTCCTTCACACAGCCCACTCCCAGGGCCGTTTCGTGCAGTTGCTGGCTTGCAGTGGGAACATGACGGGGCTGACGCATCCTCAGGTCTCCTGGGGTTGCTGAAGGACCCCAGGAGGACTGTCTACAGGAGTGCCGGGAGGAGACCATGGTGTCTTTTCAGTAGAGTCCTTTGCGACAGGTGGAAAAATCAGAGGATTCCAACTTAAAATGTTGTTCTCAGCTTCTGAAGGCACACAGCTGTCTCCTGAAAAGCAAAGGTTTGGAAGCATCATGAAATGAGAAAGCCTGATTTTTATCAAAGCAGTCTAAAAACACTATCTTCAGCAATAAAGAAAGAACCATGAGGAAAATTAGAGCCCAGTTATGTTTATGTTTGAATATGAGGGAGGCAGAGGTTTACGATAAAGTTGAGCTCTCATGGACAGTTACACGATTCATCTAAGGGTTACAGCAAACCCCTTAAAAGCCCCCAAATAACCATGTTCAAGAACCACTACAACTCCAGAATCAACTCAGATGAGAAAAGAAGCCTAGGATTACAAAACGCATCCTTCCAGCAAGTCTACTGTTCGGGTACAAACTGAATCAAAGCCTATTTGGATTTATTTTCCAGAATGGAATAGAATGAACAATCAGAGATGAAGGATGTGTGTCACAGAATTTCAGGGGCTTCCCTGGCAATCCAGTGATTAAGATTCCGTACATTGGGAGTACAGGTTCGATCCCTGGCTGGGGAACTAAGATCCTACATGCTGTGCGGTGCAGCCAGAAACTTAAAAAACACCAACAAAAGAATATCCCCAAACACCCAAGAATTTCAAAGAATCCTTTACAGAGTCAACTTTTATTGACATATCCAATACCCCTACCCAATAATCTGAGAAATATGAGTTGATCACAGAGAGAACGTTCCGAAAGCATCATCTCTCCTGATATATAGTTCTTAGCTAACTGAAGACTGTTTAGAAGCTTGAGATTTACAATGTCTTGCTGTACCTCTGTGGAACTCTGCTGTATCTTCCACACAATCGCAACTGGCCGCATCTCTACTGTCTTGACAGCAAACCGGCTGAGCAGGCGTTGGTGTCTCATCCTCTTCGATGCCCTCCTCAGGTGGCTGAACGCTGTCGGGGACCGTGGAAGCGAGACACACAGGCATCTTCATGTGAGTGAAGGGCTTCATTTCCAAACCATCTTGAGGATAAGGTGCTATCACTGGGACCACAGGAAGGGGGCTGCTGCTGAAAGTGCTGCTGGTTTTGGTGAAACACCTACAAAGGGTAAACCAAACGAGACAGACTTGGGTCTAGAGGGATCAAGAATTAAAATTCACTTATTTTGAAATACTATTTGGTATTTTGTATCCACAGATTCTTAAGGAAGACTGGTGCCTAAAAATAACTAAATGATTCACTATGATTTGAATTAGCAAGATCTCAAAAATTATAGTTAAAGTGAAATACAAAGGAGAATGCATCAAAATGCAAACCAATGAATTATGGAACGGTACACGATGACTCATCACATGCATCTTTTGCCTCAGTCCACTGTTAGAAGTTGTCTTTCATAATAAACTAGCTCCTGAATACAGCACACAGAAGGGAAAGGCCATTCATGCTGGAAGGAACGAAACAGAAAAAGAGGAAAAGGACAGAACGCTAGGAAACTTATGGCCACGTGAGAGAAATGACCTTATGAAAGCCAACAAAAACACAGTTTTGAAACCAGCTATGTTCCCTTTCACTCTTGGAAGAAACACTATAAGAACTAGGCATTCAAAATCCAAGTTTTGTTTACTTTCCAATTTTTTTTTCTTTGCAGAATTAATTGCTAGAATTTATTAGTACTAAACATTCACTTCAATTCTGCCCTACTTTTATTTCCTGTCTTCATCCAAAATATGTGTTTTCTCTAATTTTTCCTTCCTGTTCTTCAGATTGGATAATCTCTATTGATCTTTTAGTTTATTGACTCTTTCTTCTGTTGTCTTCAATCTGATATTAAGCCCAAACAGTAAATTCTCCATTCCAGTTATTTATGCTTTTCAGCTTTGGAACTCCCATTTGATCTTTATAGGTTCTATTTCTAAGATGAAATTCCCCACGTGAAGGCATTGTGTGCTGTTCATTAAGTCCTTGAGCATATTTGTAACAGGGTCTGTTTCTATTGACAATTTTTTTCCCTTGAGTAAGTATCACTTTTTCCTATTTTTTACATGGATAGTAACTTTCTTTTTTTAAACTGGATTTTTCCCTCTGATTTTCTGGTTGTGCTGTTGACTTCAAATTCCATCTTTCAATACCTTCAGTTTGTGTTCTTAATCCTAGATTGAAGAATGTCCTCAGGCAAAAACCCATAGACAAATGTTACCCACTGTCTTTCAAGGTTAGATTTATTCAGTTTCTGCCTGTTTCTTGTTACTCTGCAGTGTTTTCAGATTGCCCAGATTCCATCATTATTACCTGTGGATGATAAGCTATTCCATCATTAACAGAAACTGGAGACTGGAGACCCAGGAGTAGTTACATATAAAATAAAAATATTTTTTATTTATAAAAGTAGGAGTGAGAAAAGTGAAGACATTTCATGTGACTTTGGTCGGGAAGGTTAGGTAGGAAACACACAAGTATGCTCGAGTTAAGCATGTTAGGGAATAAAGGTAAGAGTTCTTTGGACTTCCAGCCTTTTAACACGGGGTAGTATGTTTCTGGAACATAAAATCAGTAAAGGAAATCCACACAACTGTCACCAGCATCTCTGTTGGTTCTAGTTACTAGAGATAACAAATGCTAAGCCTGAAGCCTTGGAACCTGAAAGAGAATAAGATATCTGTCAGTAAACCAAATCCTTAATTTAAATAAGTTCAACTGTAATTTCCAAGAGAGAAACACATCGACTATACACTTAGTAGAATTCAGATATCAGTCATCTGGCATGAAAGCAAAGTATGTCTGTTAGGAATTCATCTGCACAGAGAAACACGGCTGCAGCCTAATCTAATCCGACTGTAATCCTAACCTTTAACACTATCAGAAAAAAACACATCCCTGATTCAAAGAAAATCTGTATTCTGATGCAAGTGTTAAGGCAATAAAAAGCAGACGAAGCACTGGTGTGGAAGAAAGTTTGTTGGAGTCAGGATCAAAGCACTGGGCTAGCGGACCATGACTCCAGGAGAGCAGGGCATGCCTCATGGGTCTGCTGGACATTTCACTCAACTCGGAACTTTTTTCTGGGATGCCGGGATGCCAACAAAGGTAAACACAGATCTCTTGACATCCATTTAAAAGTGTCCATGTTACCAGTCTCTTTTCATGAGTCTCTTCCGCTGTCTCAATACCCAGGGAATCTGAAAACTCTTGAATGTATTCAATTCATGAGAAACTAGAGTCTAAGCAGGGTATTCACCTAAAATGTGTGGCAAGGTCAGGGGGAAAATTTTTTGTTTTTCTGGCCCTGCCATGTGGCTTACAGGATCTTAGGTCCCTGACCAGGGAATGAATCCAGGACCACAACAGTGAAAAGTGCTGAGTCCTAACCACTGGGTCTCCAGGGAACTCCTGGAAAAATCTTTCTGTATTCAAATTACTTCTAGTGAGAATTTACTGAATATTATATATCTATATAAAAAAACGTAGAAGAACCCTTTATTCCAAAAGCACGTGACATGTGAATACCTTCTAAATGTCAGACACTGTGGTAGACACTGAAAATATAAAGACAAATACAGCAGGTTCCAGCTCCCAGTCTAGCAGAGGAGAGTGAATAAACAAATGGTTATTCTATAGAGTAGTGAGTATGACGTAGAAGATATAAGACACTGGGAGCTCTCAGCTTTGAGATGCGTTAGGGCTGTATGGCTGATGAGAGTAGGGTACTTTCTGCATTCCAACTAGAGACTAGTGTATATCCTTTCATGCTCTTTCAGACTCAAGAGTCTTATAATTGAGGAAATTAAATTAGATGACAATTAGAGAGTAAGAAAGATTCTGATTTCCAAAAACCAGAAATATCTCTGGTCAAGGGAATCTATATGACTACCATGATTTGTTGAAAATAATTCTTAAAAATTACGTTCCTGGCTTCTGGCTATGACTGATTAGTTTATATCAGAACAACTCTTCTGCCAAGAACAACTAAAAAAAAAAGATGGAGACACTGGAGTTTAAATCTGTTGGAGCCATCAGAGAGCTACCCAGCACGTAAGCGGCTAAGATTCCAGAAAGAAGGTAAAAGTGAGTTTCAGCACCGCTTGTCCTCACAAGGCATCTGCCCAGCTCAGTGCAGGATGGAACACTGAGGCATCAAGCGCGCAGTGGCAGCTGAGGAGAACTTCTGGCACTTTCACGGGGCTGGGAAGACAGAAATTAAGAGTTCAGAGTCTGCCAAAGAGACAAGGCCCAGTAAACACCCCAGGCTTTTAACTGGGACCCTTGAAGGTGAAGCAGGAAGAGACAAGGCTTTTAAAAAGACTTGAAACTCAGCATTAAATCAGCTCAGTCTCTAAGTGGGTTAAAATGATCTGGTCCTTGCCTAACTGCCTGCCAAAAGCAAACGCAAATACTTTCTGGGGGAAGAAAACATCTTCCAGAGCCTCTAGGAGTTTTTATACGCAATGTCCAGAATTCAGTAAAAAAATTACCAGGCATTTCTGAAGACAGAAATAAAAGAAAAATAAGTGATGCTTATATTGAGTTAGGAGACAATGACTTTAAAAGAACTGGATGATTATATTCAAGAAAAAAGCTGACAAGATGGAGAATTTTAACAGAGACTGAGCATCTAATAATAATTATTATTTGGAATTTCTAAACTGAACGGTAGAATAACCTAAATGAAGAACTCCGTTCATGGAGTTACGTGGAAATGGAGCACAGAAAACCAGAGGTTTACTGAACGTGAAGTGTGTTCAGACTGAAGACACAAACGGATGGAGAATATATAAAGAAGCTTAAGAGACATAAGAGGCATACAGAAAAGCTCATATACAGAATGAACTATTACTCAACCATAAAAAGAAACAAAATAATGTCACTTGCAGCAACATAGACGGACAGAGATTGTCACACGGAGTGAAGTAAGTCAGAGAGAGACAAATATCACATGATATCACTTATATGCGGAATCAAAAAAAAAAAAAGGTACTAGTGAACTTATATGCAAAACACAAACTGACTCACAGATGTAGAAAACAAACTTATGGTTACCAAAGGGGAAAGCAACAGGGAGGGAGGGCTAAACTGGGAGACTGGGATTGACTTACACACACTATTATATATAACACAGATAACTGATAAGGACCTGCTGTATAGCACAGGGAACTCTACTCAGTACTCTGTAGTGACCTATAGGGGAAAAGGACTGGGATTGACTTATACACACTATTATATATAACACAGATAACTGATAAGGACCTGCTGTATAGCACAGGGAACTCTACTCAGTACTCTGTAGTGACCTATAGGGGAAAAGGACTGGGATTGACTTATACACACTATTATATATAACACAGATAACTGATAAGGACCTGCTGTATAGCACAGGGAACTCTACTCAGTACTCTGTAGTGACCTATAGGGGAAAAGGACTGGGATTGACTTATACACACTATTATATATAACACAGATAACTGATAAGGGCCTGCTGTATAGCACAGGGAACTCTACTCAGCACTCTGTAGTGACCTATAGGGGAAAAGGACTGGGATTGACTTATACACACTATTATATATAACACAGATAACTGATAAGGACCTGCTGTGTAGCACAGGGAACTCTACTCAGCACTCTGTAGTGACCTATAGGGGAAAAGGACTGGGATTGACTTATACACACTATTATATATAACACAGATAACTGATAAGGACCTGCTGTATAGCACAGGGAACTCTACTCAGTACTCTGTAGTGACCTATAGGGGAAAAGGACTGGGATTGACTTATACACACTATTATATATAACACAGATAACTGATAAGGACCTGCTGTATAGCACAGGGAACTCTACTCAGTACTCTGTAGTGACCTATAGGGGAAAAGGACTGGGATTGACTTATACACACTATTATATATAACACAGATAACTGATAAGGACCTGCTGTATAGCACAGGGAACTCTACTCAGTACTCTGTAGTGACCTATAGGGGAAAAGGACTGGGATTGACTTATACACACTATTATATATAACACAGATAACTGATAAGGACCTGCTGTGTAGCACAGGGAACTCTACTCAGTACTCTGTAGTGACCTATAGGGGAAAAGGACTGGGATTGACTTACACACACTATTATATATAACACAGATAACTGATAAGGACCTGCTGTGTAGCACAGGGAACTCTACTCAGTACTCTGTAGTGACCTATAGGGGAAAAGGACTGGGATTGACTTACACACACTATTATATATAACACAGATAACTGATAAGGACCTGCTGTATAGCACAGGGAACTCTACTCAGTACTCTGTAGTGACCTATAGGGGAAAAGGACTGGGATTGACTTACACACACTATTATATATAACACAGATAACTGATAAGGACCTGCTGTATAGCACAGGGAACTCTACTCAGCACTCTGTAGTGACCTATAGGGGAAAAGGACTGGGATTGACTTACACACACTATTATATATAACACAGATAACTGATAAGGACCTGCTGTGTAGCACAGGGAACTCTACTCAGTACTCTGTAGTGACCTATAGGGGAAAAGGACTGGGATTGACTTACACACACTATTATATATAACACAGATAACTGATAAGGACCTGCTGTATAGCACAGGGAACTCTACTCAGCACTCTGTAGTGACCTATAGGGGAAAAGGACTGGGATTGACTTACACACACTATTATATATAACACAGATAACTGATAAGGACCTGCTGTATAGCACAGGGAACTCTACTCAGCACTCTGTAGTGACCTATAGGGGAAAAGGACTGGGATTGACTTACACACACTATTATATATAACACAGATAACTGATAAGGACCTGCTGTATAGCACAGGGAACTCTACTCAGCACTCTGTAGTGACCTATAGGGGAAAAGGACTGGGATTGACTTACACACACTATTATATATAACACAGATAACTGATAAGGACCTGCTGTGTAGCACAGGGAACTCTACTCAGTACTCTGTAGTGACCTATAGGGGAAAAGGACTGGGATTGACTTACACACACTATTATATATAACACAGATAACTGATAAGGACCTGCTGTATAGCACAGGGAACTCTACTCAGTACTCTGTAGTGACCTATAGGGGAAAAGGACTGGGATTGACTTACACACACTATTATATATAACACAGATAACTGATAAGGACCTGCTGTGTAGCACAGGGAACTCTACTCAGCACTCTGTAGTGACCTATAGGGGAAAAGGACTGGGATTGACTTACACACACTATTATATATAACACAGATAACTGATAAGGACCTGCTGTGTAGCACAGGGAACTCTACTCAGCACTCTGTAGTGACCTATAGGGGAAAAGGACTGGGATTGACTTACACACACTATTATATATAACACAGATAACTGATAAGGACCTGCTGTATAGCACAGGGAACTCTACTCAGCACTCTGTAGTGACCTATAGGGGAAAAGGACTGGGATTGACTTACACACACTATTATATATAACACAGATAACTGATAAGGACCTGCTGTGTAGCACAGGGAACTCTACTCAGTACTCTGTAGTGACCTATAGGGGAAAAGGACTGGGATTGACTTACACACACTATTATATATAACACAGATAACTGATAAGGACCTGCTGTATAGCACAGGGAACTCTACTCAGCACTCTGTAGTGACCTATAGGGGAAAAGGACTGGGATTGACTTACACACACTATTATATATAACACAGATAACTGATAAGGACCTGCTGTGTAGCACAGGGAACTCTACTCAGTACTCTGTAGTGACCTATAGGGGAAAAGGACTGGGATTGACTTACACACACTATTATATATAACACAGATAACTGATAAGGACCTGCTGTGTAGCACAGGGAACTCTACTCAGTACTCTGTAGTGACCTATAGGGGAAAAGGACTGGGATTGACTTACACACACTATTATATATAACACAGATAACTGATAAGGACCTGCTGTGTAGCACAGGGAACTCTACTCAGCACTCTGTAGTGACCTATAGGGGAAAAGGACTGGGATTGACTTACACACACTATTATATATAACACAGATAACTGATAAGGACCTGCTGTGTAGCACAGGGAACTCTACTCAGCACTCTGTAGTGACCTATAGGGGAAAAGGACTGGGATTGACTTACACACACTATTATATATAACACAGATAACTGATAAGGACCTGCTGTGTAGCACAGGGAACTCTACTCAGCACTCTGTAGTGACCTATAGGGGAAAAGGACTGGGATTGACTTACACACACTATTATATATAACACAGATAGCTGATAAGGACCTGCTGTGTAGCACAGGGAACTCTACTCAGCACTCTGTAGTGACCTATCGGGGAAAAGGACTGGGATTGACTTACACACACTATTATATATAACACAGATAACTGATAAGCACCTGCTGTGTAGCACAGGGAACTCTACTCAGCACTCTGTAGTGACCTATAGGGGAAAAGGACTGGGATTGACTTACACACACTATTATATATAACACAGATAACTGATAAGGACCTGCTGTGTAGCACAGGGAACTCTACTCAGCACTCTGTAGTGACCTATAGGGGAAAAGGACTGGGATTGACTTACACACACTATTATATATAACACAGATAACTGATAAGGACCTGCTGTGTAGCACAGGGAACTCTACTCAGCACTCTGTAGTGACCTATAGGGGAAAAGGACTGGGATTGACTTACACACACTATTATATATAACACAGATAACTGATAAGCACCTGCTGTGTAGCACAGGGAACTCTACTCAGCACTCTGTAGTGACCTATAGGGGAAAAGGACTGGGATTGACTTACACACACTATTATATATAACACAGATAACTGATAAGCACCTGCTGTGTAGCACAGGGAACTCTACTCAGCACTCTGTAGTGACCTATAGGGGAAAAGGACTGGGATTGACTTACACACACTATTATATATAACACAGATAACTGATAAGGACCTGCTGTGTAGCACAGGGAACTCTACTCAGCACTCTGTAGTGACCTATAGGGGAAAAGGACTGGGATTGACTTACACACACTATTATATATAACACAGATAACTGATAAGGACCTGCTGTGTAGCACAGGGAACTCTACTCAGCACTCTGTAGTGACCTATAGGGGAAAAGGACTGGGATTGACTTACACACACTATTATATATAACACAGATAACTGATAAGGACCTGCTGTGTAGCACAGGGAACTCTACTCAGCACTCTGTAGTGACCTATAGGGGAAAAGGACTGGGATTGACTTACACACACTATTATATATTACACAGATAACTGATAGGCACCTGCTGTGTAGCACAGGGAACTCTACTCAGCACTCTGTAGTGACCTATAGGGGAAAAGGACTGGGATTGACTTACACACACTATTATATATAACACAGATAACTGATAAGCACCTGCTGTGTAGCACAGGGAACTCTACTCAGCACTCTGTAGTGACCTATAGGGGAAAAGGACTGGGATTGACTTACACACACTATTATATATAACACAGATAACTGATAGGCACCTGCTGTGTAGCACAGGGAACTCTACTCAGCACTCTGTAGTGACCTATAGGGGAAAAGGACTGGGATTGACTTACACACACTATTATATATAACACAGATAGCTGATGAGCACCTGCTGTGTAGCACAGGGAACTCTACTCAGCACTCTGTAGTGACCTATAGGGGAAAAGGACTGGGATTGACTTACACACACTATTATATATAACACAGATAACTGATAGGCACCTGCTGTGTAGCACAGGGAACTCTACTCAGCACTCTGTAGTGACCTATAGGGGAAAAGGACTGGGATTGACTTACACACACTATTATATATAACACAGATAACTGATAGGCACCTGCTGTGTAGCACAGGGAACTCTACTCAGCACTCTGTAGTGACCTATAGGGGAAAAGGACTGGGATTGACTTACACACACTATTATATATAACACAGATAGCTGATAGGCACCTGCTGTGTAGCACAGGGAACTCTACTCAGCACTCTGTAGTGACCTATAGGGGAAAAGGACTGGGATTGACTTACACACACTATTATATATAACACAGATAACTGATAAGGACCTGCTGTGTAGCACAGGGAACTCTACTCAGCACTCTGTAGTGACCTATAGGGGAAAAGGACTGGGATTGACTTACACACACTATTATATATAACACAGATAACTGATAAGCACCTGCTGTGTAGCACAGGGAACTCTACTCAGCACTCTGTAGTGACCTATAGGGGAAAAGGACTGGGATTGACTTACACACACTATTATATATAACACAGATAACTGATAAGCACCTGCTGTGTAGCACAGGGAACTCTACTCAGCACTCTGTAGTGACCTATAGGGGAAAAGGACTGGGATTGACTTACACACACTATTATATATAACACAGATAACTGATAAGGACCTGCTGTGTAGCACAGGGAACTCTACTCAGCACTCTGTAGTGACCTATAGGGGAAAAGGACTGGGATTGACTTACACACACTATTATATATAACACAGATAACTGATAGGCACCTGCTGTGTAGCACAGGGAACTCTACTCAGCACTCTGTAGTGACCTATAGGGGAAAAGGACTGGGATTGACTTACACACACTATTATATATAACACAGATAACTGATAAGCACCTGCTGTGTAGCACAGGGAACTCTACTCAGCACTCTGTAGTGACCTATAGGGGAAAAGGACTGGGATTGACTTACACACACTATTATATATAACACAGATAACTGATAAGCACCTGCTGTGTAGCACAGGGAACTCTACTCAGCACTCTGTAGTGACCTATAGGGGAAAAGGACTGGGATTGACTTACACACACTATTATATATAACACAGATAACTGATAAGCACCTGCTGTGTAGCACAGGGAACTCTACTCAGCACTCTGTAGTGACCTATAGGGGAAAAGGACTGGGATTGACTTACACACACTATTATATATAACACAGATAGCTGATAGGCACCTGCTGTGTAGCACAGGGAACTCTACTCAGCACTCTGTAGTGACCTATAGGGGAAAAGGACTGGGATTGACTTGCACACACTATTATATATAACACAGATAACTGATAAGGACCTGCTGTGTAGCACAGGGAACTCTACTCAGCACTCTGTAGTGACCTATAGGGGAAAAGGACTGGGATTGACTTACACACACTATTATATATAACACAGATAACTGATAAGGACCTGCTGTGTAGCACAGGGAACTCTACTCAGCACTCTGTAGTGACCTATAGGGGAAAAGGACTGGGATTGACTTGCACACACTATTATATATAACACAGATAACTGATAAGGACCTGCTGTGTAGCACAGGGAACTCTACTCAGCACTCTGTAGTGACCTATAGGGGAAAAGGACTGGGATTGACTTGCACACACTATTATATATAACATAGATAACTGATAAGGACCTGCTGTGTAGCACAGGGAACTCTACTCAGCACTCTGTAGTGACCTATAGGGGAAAAGGACTGGGATTGACTTACACACACTATTATATATAACACAGATAACTGATAAGCACCTGCTGTGTAGCACAGGGAACTCTACTCAGCACTCTGTAGTGACCTATAGGGGAAAAGGACTGGGATTGACTTACACACACTATTATATATAACACAGATAGCTGATAGGCACCTGCTGTGTAGCACAGGGAACTCTACTCAGCACTCTGTAGTGACCTATAGGGGAAAAGGACTGGGATTGACTTGCACACACTATTATATATAACACAGATAACTGATAAGGACCTGCTGTGTAGCACAGGGAACTCTACTCAGCACTCTGTAGTGACCTATAGGGGAAAAGGACTGGGATTGACTTGCACACACTATTATATATAACACAGATAACTGATAAGGACCTGCTGTGTAGCACAGGGAACTCTACTCAGCACTCTGTAGTGACCTATAGGGGAAAAGGACTGGGATTGACTTGCACACACTATTATATATAACACAGATAACTGATAAGGACCTGCTGTGTAGCACAGGGAACTCTACTCAGCACTCTGTAGTGACCTATAGGGGAAAAGGACTGGGATTGACTTACACACACTATTATATATAACACAGATAACTGATAGGCACCTGCTGTGTAGCACAGGGAACTCTACTCAGCACTCTGTAGTGACCTATAGGGGAAAAGGACTGGGATTGACTTACACACACTATTATATATAACACAGATAGCTGATGAGCACCTGCTGTGTAGCACAGGGAACTCTACTCAGCACTCTGTAGTGACCTATAGGGGAAAAGGACTGGGATTGACTTACACACACTATTATATATAACACAGATAACTGATAAGGACCTGCTGTGTAGCACAGGGAACTGTACTCAGCACTCTGTAGTGACCTATAGGGGAAAAGGACCTGAAAAAGAGCAGATGTGTGTGTGTGTGACCGACTCACTTTGCTGTGCAGCTAAAGCTGACACAACATTGTAAGTCAACTACCCTCCAATACAAATTAACTGGAAAAACAGAAAGGAGAGAATAGCAACAAAGATAATGTTGGGAATTGTGAATAGACATTGCAGAAAAACAGAAACTGTGTTGCCTTAAAAGATTTTAAATATTTATAGCATTAAACTATATGACAAAAAATAACAAAGCACTGGAGAAGAAACTAGAGTTAAAACGCTCTAAAATATTTTGCTGTTTTAGTGCTAATAAAAGTGCTAATGCATGTTAGACTCCAATTAAGGTCCCATCACTTCATGGGAAATAGATGGGGAAACAGTGGAAACAGTGTCAGACTTTATTTTCTGGGGGCTCCAAAAATCACTGCAGATGGTGACTGCAGCCATGAAATTAAAAGACGCTTACTCCTTGGAAGAAAAGTTATGACCAACCTAGATAGCATATTCAGAAGCAGAGACATTACTTTGCCGACTAAGGTCCGTCTAGTCAAGGCTATGGTTTTTCCTGTGGTCATGTATGGATGTGAGAGGTGGACTGTGAAGAAGGCTGAGCGCTGAAGAATTGATGCTTTTGAACTGTGGTGTTGGAGAAGACTCTTGAGAGTCCCTTGGACTGCAAGGAGATCCAACCAGTCCATTCTGAAGGAGATCAGCTCTGGGATTTCTTTGGAGAGAATGATGCTAAAGCTGAAACTCCAGTACTTTGGCCACCTCATGTGAAGAGTTGACTGACTGGAAAAGACTCTGATGCTGAGAGGGATTGGGGGCAGGAGGAGAAGGGGGCGACAGAGGATGAGATGGCTGGATGGCATCACGGACTCGATGGACGTGAGTCTGAGTGAACTCCGGGAGTTGGTGATGGACAGGGAGGCCTGGCGTGCTGTGATTCATGGGGTCGCAAAGAGTAGGACATGACTGAGCGACTGAACTGAACTGAACTGAACTGAAGGTCATAACGTCCAGTGCCAAGCACATAGTAAATAGCATATAGTAGGACCTCAGCAAAAATGGTGAATGGATACATAATAAACATCGAACATCAAACTTTTTAAATAAGCTTTTCTGTAAGCAAGCAAAATTATTATCAAAGAGCAACAACTAAACTAATGGGTCAAGATATCTCATAATAGATCACACCCAAAACTGAGACACATAGATTAAAAGTGAGAACAAATCATGTACTTACCCCTGAAGATTTTTGTACCACAATAGAAATTATCTCTGTCCTCGTTCATACTGGCTCTGTTGTTCAGCTTTCTTTCTATCTGTTGGCTTCAAAGTTATCTGACTTAAATGTCAGTCTTCTGGAGGATGGGCAATGTCTGTCCTTGGTGTCAGAGAAAGCTCTTAGATCAGTGAGACGCAGAGCACAGTCAGGCACTTAATGAAATCCCCAATCATGACGTAAAACAAACAAAATAAGCTTCTGCAGGAATCTGGAAGTAAGACAAAGGTACCTGAGACCTGAAAGACAAAAAGAAGGATCAGGTCAGAAAGAGATATTTTCATTTAAAGAAGTAAAGTTAAGGTGAAGGAAAAAAATATACCTGCCAGACTTTGAAACACCAGGGCAGTTCCCTAAAAAACAAGATATTGTAAGTTAATAACTGGCTTTCACAGAGCTAACAGGAATGAAATTTCATAATGTGAACACAAAATAATGAAGACTCACCAGATAAGATGCCTTCAGTTCTTCTGTTGTCTTTTATCCCCTTTCGTTTCTCTTCTGTCCTGCTCATTTCTTTAATTTAAAGCAACGGATGAGATTTTTAAAGGACCTCTAAGGGCAGTCTAACAGTTTGAGTGTAGAGCACTTTTGCGAACATTTTATTTCACAGATGTTTGATCACTACACTGGCTACCAGCCTGAGAGCTGTTACAATATGGCAGATGTGGTTCTGATGCCACCTTCACTGATGAAAACAAGTGGCAAGGCTTCACATTTTCCAAATGAATAAACTAGTTTCTTTCATAGTGGGGAAAAAAAAATACAGCACTCTTGTGATAATGAAGGTGAACAACACGGATGGGACAGGACCAAAGGATGGTGAAGACAGAGGCGCCAGGGCCAATTACAGTGAATAGTATCTAGAGGGCTGATACTGTCATCTGGTTTTATGAGCTGGGAGTTAACAAGTAAATACGTATGTTTTAAGAGAAATTACAGATATTTAGCAGGAGAAAAGTGCAATTTCCTATTGGATATTCTTTAGCATCTATCTTTCAGGTAAGTGATATAGAAAACCATTGCAGTGCATACTTTTATTCCAAACTTTGAGTCTCAGTTAACAGGGTGGTGCTCACAGTAAAATCACCATGTGAGTTAGACTGGTAAAGTGATGATCACCCAAATTTCAACCCGATAAACCAAACTCGTTTAAATGTTCTAGTACAGTGAACTCTGACTCATAATTGTCAGTAATTAACCACGTAGAGCAGGGCCTCCAACCACCACGTTCTAATGCCTGATAATCTGCAGTGGAGCTGACGTAACAGCAAGAGAAACAGAGTGCACAATGACTGTCACGCACTTGACTCATCCCCAAACCATCTCCCACCTGGGTCCATGGAAAACTGTCTTCCGTGAAACCAGTCCTTGGTGCTAAAATCGCTGGGGACCACTGATGTAGAAAACCAAATATAAGTAATTGAGTCACATTACTTCTCGCTCATTTTTGGATGTCTGCATGGGTCAGCATAAAGATGGCTTTAACCTGGGGGTTACATGCTAAGATATAAACACAGAGGACATAGTCTACAGAAAAGAAACATGATACCTGTTCTGAATGTAATTAAGCCTGTAACAAGTGAAACAATTCTTTTACTGATGCTTTAATTAAAATTTCTAAAGCAACCAGGTAACTACAAAAATAGTACCTGTATATATGTAAGAGACCCAAATCTACAGGTAGTGAGAGAGAAAAGGGCAAATGTCTGCATATTTATAACATTATTAACACGCTCTTACAATGCACATCTCACAGTTTATACGATACACATAGTTTGTAATTTCTTATCTATCTCAGGCTTCTCAAATAATCTTTCAGTTGCAGTTATTATTGGCTTAAGGTGGAATGACAGTTTTCAATGGGTTGTCTCTAGCTCAATGAAATGACTTTGCCTAACTTTGAAAACACTGAGTAAACAGAACTCCGTGCATCTTGCCACATACAGATTTGTGCTGCTTTGCAAGAATTCAGGTGCTCTGGGACCGGTTAGTTTATTACTAAGGTATCTTTCAGGAAACGGGAGAGGGCTGTCTGACCAAAGCAGAAGATAGGAGAATGACTATTATAGTATCATAAAAAATAAAATATTCTTGAAGCAGCCATCTGAATAGCACACACTAAGAAATAAGAAACTGCAATAGTAGCGCAGCATCGTGTTTGGAAGAATATGTTGCATTAGTATTTGACTAAGGCAATGGCACCCCACTCCAGTAATCTTGCCTGGAAAATCCCAAGGATGGAGAATCCTGGTGGGCTACAGTCCATGAGGTCGCAAAAAGTCGGACACAACTGAGCCACTTTACTTACTTAAGCGTATTTTGGACATTCCAGCAAAACTTCATAGCACCTCTGAAATGTTTTGCAGAGAAGTATCCAATTTCTGATTACATAGCTGAATATTTGTTAAGCATGATTATGTACAGAATTTCTGTGATTAGATAATTGTATACATTTTGCCTTAAGTTTCCTCTTCTGATTATCCCTGGAGGGCAGGGACTAACTACTCACGAACCTCTTGGATGTGTGATACTTATTTTCATCAATGTGTTCCACGAATATCTCCTGAAACCGTCTCATCTCGGTGGCGGTTTGCTCTAATGTTCTCCTCACCCTTGCTCTTTCCTCTTGCCACTGTGTCTGTCACTTTGCTGACCTGGCCCTTACCTTGAGGAGGTCATCAGTTACCCTGCAACAGAACCCTGATGACATTCCTCTGGGGCCACGGAGGTCCCCTGTTCTCACCATACACTCTTTGCTACAGGCTGCAGTGACCCGAGCCACGCAGGGGAAGTTTCCTTTTGGGAACTAGTTTATTCGTGGCCGTCACAGAACAGCCAACAATACATGTTGGTGTCAGTCACTCAGCCGTCTCCGGCTTCCCTGGTGGCTCAGACGGTAAAGAATCTGCCTGCAATGCAGGAGCTGCAGGTTTGATCCCTGAGTTGGGAAGTTCCCCTACAGAAAGAAATGGCAACCCACTCCAGTATTCTTGCCTGGAGAATTCCATGGACGGAGGAGCCTGGTGGGCTATGGTCCATGGGACTGCAAAGAATCGAACACAACTGAGCGTAACACTCCCTTTAAATATATGTTGGGTGACTATAAATGACGGAATGCATTACTGAATGTGGCAAGCTCATTCTCTCTCTCACACACACACAATCTTACAAATAAAAGACCAAAAGCATGCTGTATACTAACCACGTTACTCTTGACAACAGGATCAGGTCTCCATATCAAAAGTAAAATATAAGTAACTTCCCCCCAAAAGGAAGGTACCGATCAATTAAAGAAATTAGACCCAGTTTTTTTAATGTTTTTCTCAGAGAATCAGGGAGATTACCATAGATGGAAGAGATTCCAAATCTTGGGCTCTGTGTATTTCCTTCCTTTGGTTTTATGGCTAGTTTTGAAGTAGCTGAGTGGTCAGGGATAGGAGATGGGTCGAATCATAACCAATTAACCTGCTGGTAAGGTGAAGTCGCTCAGTCGTGACCGACTCTTTGCGACCCCATGGACTGTAGCCTACCACGCTCTTCCATCCATGGGATTTTCCAGGCAAGCGTACTGGAGTGGGTTGCCGTTTCCTTCTCCAGAGGATCTTCCTGACCCAGGGATTGAACCCAGGTCTCCCACATTGTACGCAGACGCTTTACTGTCTGAGCCACCAGGGAAATGTTGGTGGAGCAGAGTCTAATTGTCTTTAGATTAAGCAGTTGTTTTCATATTTCACAAACCAATTGGGTAAACGAAACCCTCCACCTAAAAGATCTACTATTATAATAGAATGTTTTCATATTCATCTCTACACACTTATGTTTATCTGAGTATATCTGACTCAGTGGAAGGTTTCAAGTCGGTGAAGCAGTACCTTCAAACCCAACAATACTCAGACTTTTGAGGTGATCACTACATAAAAACTTGGAGGTCATTTATAATATCTATGTTTTCTAAAGCACTATTCCCCATAGTTTTATTTCTCCTCTTGACCACCAGCCATGTATAGCTCATACTTTTTTCCCCAGATGGATTATATACATTTTTCCAAGTTGATTTTTACTTGGCAACTTCCTGCCCATTTCCAATCTCTCTAGGACACTTAAACTTAATTTTTGTTCCTTCCTGATGGGACCGCTCAGTTCATTCATCTGTGAATTTCATCAGTGTCCTCTCTTACAAATTATCAAGACTGATGGTAAACAGAGCAGGTTTAACGTCAATCCCTTCCCATTAAACTAGCCAAGCAACTGAAAAACCCCATTTAATGACATATCCAGAACGGCACTACTGTGTTCTGAATTGAAGAGAGAAGGGTAGAAAGCTATTGATTTATTTGATTAAAATCGGTTTAACTCTTGCAACGCACAAGGATTTCTCAACTGAGTCGTTCATGCAGGGGGCTGGGTCCCCCAAAGCTACATTAAATATGTTTCTTTCCAGCTGTTCGTAGTGAGTCATTACATGCAGCTCTTAAACCTGAAAAGCGTTCAAATGGACTGAACGCAGTGAGGCAGGCAGTCCTCTACAAATGCTACCAAAGCCCTAGACACAAATAAAACTCTCGATTGCTAGAGTGTGCACTCCCCTTTTGTTGTTGTTCGGTTGCCACGTTGTGTCCAACTCTTTGTGACCCCATGGACTGCAACATGCCAGGCTTCCCAGTCCTTCACTATCTCCCAGAGTTTGCTCAAACGCATATCTGTTGCGTCCACTCCCCTTTGACCTGTTCTCAAATTTTCACATCAATATGCCAGTTTGGACAAGAAAGGCAAAGTTTTCTATTACTGAAATAGAAAGATGATAAAAGGACCTTAAGGATGGCAATGACTTGCTTTTTATAAGGCCACTCCAAGAAATACGTTCTAGTATAAATCTAAAAAGGCAGGGGAGAAAAAAAAAAAAAAGCTAGGGCGGCAAGATACAGGGCGGGTAGATTCCAAGGGGAAAGGCCTTCACCAATTCTTCACTCATCAGTAACCTGCAGTGTAAGAGACCTGCCCTGGGTCAAGGTGAGTTTGATGAGGCACCACGAGGGTTGAAGGGGATGACTCCCAGGTGTGTGAGGGGTGGATGGGCATAAGTGCATTCCCGCAGTGTTTCCTCGTTCAGTGAGTACATCCAATTACCTGGACACCATCCTTGACATCTTCCCCTCTGTGGGCTCATATCTTTTTAAAAAAAGATGTAAGTTACTCATATCTTTCAAAAAAAAATTGCACCTTCTAAATCTCTCCAAAGCACCTACCTCTCCCTGCATCTACTACAGCTATCTTAGTGCATTATTTCTCATCTGGACCGCTGCCACAGCCATCCAACTGATCCCCTGTATCCTTTCTTGTGCCATCCAACGGAGTCTCCAAACTCAATCCTCCAGAGTGCTCTATCACGCTAGCTTTCACTGACTCACTGTGGCTCCATATGGTCTTAATTCACTCATCTACCTCTGACCCTTTCCCTTACTATGTTCCTGCCACATTAGTCTTTGATTCTGTAAGAATTCCAGCGTTCTTTTTATAGCTTGTAGTATCTATTACCAATGACTTTAAGATTTTTTTTTTGATGTGGATCATTTTTAAAGTCTTTATTGAATTTGTTGCAATATTGCTTCTGTCTTATGTTTTGGTTTTTTGGCCACGAGGCATGTGGGATCCTAGCTACCCAATCAGGGATCAAACCCACGCCCCTCACTCCCTGCGTTGGAAGATAAAGTCTTAACCATTGGTTCACCAGGGAAGTCCCTTTTTATTTACTTATTTATTTATTTTTAGAAATATTTATTTATTTGACTGTGCTGGGTCTCAGTTGGGGCACACAGATCTTTTAGTATGGCACGTGGGATCTAGTTCCTTGACCAGGGATTGAACCGGGGCCCCCTGCATTGGGAGTGTAGTCTTAACCACTAGACCACCAGGAAAGTCCCAGGATTTCAGTATTCTGCTTTAAAGGTTTTGCATAAATAGTACCTTGCCTTTGCCTGGAAAGCTTTAAACCTATCCCCATTCTCTTTGACCTAATTTTACAAATTCTTCATGTAAGGTGCCACTTGCTTAGTGAAGTCTTGCCTTTCTAACGCATTCTTTACATTGTCTTTAAAGCACCCAGTTTGAATTATTTATTCATTTTTATGATTTATTTATGCCATTTTGAAAAAAGATGTGTCTCCCCATCAAATTATAAGCTCAGTGAAGGCAAGGACAATGCCCGTTTTGTTCATAACTGTAGACTTGGGACCTAGCTTGGCACCTGGTCCACAAAAGACTTTCAAAAAAATGTCTGTTGAATGAATGATGAATGATTGAATCCTCTTTAATTTTTGCTCTCCTGATTTTATCACTCCCTTTGCCTCATCCCTTTGAAAATATATCAAGGCAGTAAGCAAAAAAATAATAATATGAGAGGATTATGAAAAGAATGTCTAATTACGTCAAATATGTAAGAAATAAAAGCCTTTAAAAATTAAATATATAAAAATAATCAGCCAAGGTTACTGTCTCCATTAGTATTCCCACTTATTTTTAAACTTGTTTTTCTTTCAAACTTTGTTTTATTAGGCAATATGGAATTGGTGGTATTCAAACACTTTTATCCTACAAAAATAGCAATTTCTGTATATATCTGTGTATACATATACACATATTTATGCATTTCCAAATAAATGTCTTATTAATAAAACAAAAATCCTCCCCCCGCCGCCCCACCACCAGATATCTTTAAAATGGTCGACTTTTATATGCAGGTAGAGAACTTCAAAATGTCCAACCCATCTTTAAGTTCTATTACTTTGATACAAATGACTTGTAAATATAAAGATCACTAATCCAATCTACTCCCTGAACCCAAGACCAGCATTTTCATCTGTCTGCTTGACTTAGACATTTAACTGGCACTTGAAACTCTAAAAACATCCAACCAATATCATCACCTTCCCTCAATATATCATTTCATTAAGTTTCTTGTTTCTATGACTATCACCATGGCAACTACCAGGCCATTCACATTTGAAACTCTCTATTCATTTGAACCTTTTCCTAGATTCCTATCAGTGCATTCCAGTCAATGGCTAATCCCCAAAATTCTAACTCTAGAATCTAACTCAGCTCTCCTTTTCTAGCCTCATTCCTCTCATGAAGCTAAGGCCTTCGTTACACAAGTCGTCACACTGGTCTCCTCCCTCCAATCCCACCACCATTAACCAGCCTAAACACATCTCTGCATAGCTGGCTCCTTTTCTCAAACATCTTCAAAAGAATCGCGATGCCACTAAGCCCAGTGTGTCTCAACATTTAACCCATGTCCCCCCTTTTTGATTAAGGCAAAAACCTCATATCTCTCCTATATTTTATATTACAGAAACAAGGGGACTTTTCCTATTCCTTAAATATAAAACGATGAGATTCAACGTGCTTCTTCAAACTCTACTCACCATACTTCAAGTTCTGTCTGTGAATCCCTCTTATTAACTGTCAGCTCTCTGGAGGGAGGCCTACTACATGGTGGGCACTCAATAAATGTTGATTAAATGAACTACTAAACCCTGACAGTAAGGATCGTCCATGATATAAATTCAGTCTGTTTTTTCAGTTTTATGGCCTGCTATGGGCTTCCCAGGTGGCTTAATGGCAAAAGAATCTGCCTGCTAATTCAGGAGACGCAGGTTTGATCCCTGGAGGAGGAAACGGCAACCCACTCCAGCCTGAAAAATTCCATGGACAGAGGGATCTGGCTGGCTACAGTCCATGGGGTCGCAAAGGGTCGGACATGACTGAGCACGAGGACTGTACTTTATTGAGGGGCTGAATTTCAGCCCCTGATGTGCAGCATGTGCTTAGTTGCTCAGTCGTATCTGACTCTTTGTGACCTCATGGACTGTAGCCCACCAGGCTCCTTTGTCCATGGGGATTCTCCAGGCAAGAATACAGCAGTGGGTTGCCATACCCTCCTCCAGGGGATCTTCCCAACCCAGAGATTGAACCCAGGTCTCCTGCAATGCAGGGGGATTCTTTAGAGGCTCATAAAATGAGTTAGGGGTTCACGAGTACTCATTACTTGGCTACTCCAGCCAAATTATGCCAGTGGTTCTCAAAGCATGATCCCACAAACAGAGATATCAGCACCCCTGGAATGCACTAGAAAAGCAGATTCTCAGTCCCCACCTTAGATCTACTGAGTCAGAAACTCTAGAAATAGAGCTTCATAATTTTGTTTTTACAAGTGCTCCAAGCAAGTTTAGAGCATGCAAAAGCTGGATAACCACTGAACTAGACCATTTACCCTCATGTAAGTGTTATCTTTCCTCCTTCCATGACTTGATTCCTTCTGCCTGGAAACTCCAGTGCCTGGCTAGAACTCAATAAATGTTCATTTTGCCTGAACAGCCAAAAACTCCAAAATGCCCTCCTGATACCCTCATATAGCTGAACTGACATTATGCCTCTTTTTGTGTACATACTCTTTTCAGTCGGCATGAGGAAATGCAAGTTTATTCTTAGCAATAATGTCAATATTTCAGAAGTGTAAACTGTCTAAAATTGTGCATATTTTGGGGAATAAATGATATATCATCTACTTCTCAGTATTTGAAGCTTATTACAAATTTTGCCATCTTGAGGATCTTGAGAGGAGATGCCTGTTTTCAATTACAATCTTAAAAAGAGTCAGAAACCTTTAGATTTAATGATTCCAATTTTGCAGAGTTGAAGACAGGTACTTATTGATGTTAATCTGTATCAGAATCACATAAGTGTTCCAAGAAGCCAGGTGAGCCACTTGGCTAACCTCGGAGCCCAGGCAGGAAACTGAAGGTTTGCCCTAAATAGGGAGATTCTGAGACAGGAAGAATATTTGGGCCAGGGAGAAACTGAAGCTGGCTTTCTAAGGCTGCAGAGAACTCATCTGTGTTTCCAGATAAAAGTAAAACCCCAAACATGAAATACAAGAGGTCGCTAACTTGAAAATCAATAGAAATATTGACTGGCTTAAAGGAGAAAACCATGTATAATAAAACCCCAAAGACCACACAGACACACACAAGCTCACACAAACAAAAATGGCAGTGAACACAAGACGGCAGAAGTCTTTCAAATTCTTTTAAGGAATGGGATATATTTCTGGTACTAGGATATGATACCTCATTATAAAGATGATTAGCAGCAAATTACCAAAAGCTATAATCAGAGTACACTGCGAGCAATTTTACACCATCTGGGACAATTCACCATTTTTCAGATAAGGAACAGCCTCAGAAAGATTACATAACTTTCCCAAGAGCATAGATTTAATCAGCGGCAAAGCCTATGTTGATTTCTTCTTGGACTTGAGGTCTTCTTGCTGCATCATTCTAATGTCTGGGTTGAATCATATTTGCTGCTGGCCACAGGAGCCACAGAGGATATGTTTTAATTAAATCCATCTGATTACTTACTGGGCATATGAAGTATCTTTACTGATTCTTTAGCATGTTCCTAACAAGTTGTGATAAAGCCTTTAACAAACTCAGGACAAAAATGTGGCTTTACTGGTACAAGCATCTTAAAATTTAGTTAAGGTCATACAGCATTTTAAAATATAACAAGCAAATCTTGGTACACAAAACAGGCAGATGGCTTTTGCTAATACAGAAACCCTAAAATGGGTTAAGCAAATGGTAAAAAAAAAAAATCTCTAGGAAGCTTTATTGCTTTTGCTCGGCAACTCTCAAAACACAAGATGAAACAATGTAATTTTAATTCAATGACTGACTGGATCCTTCTTTAAGTTCTGGCTTTGATAGCTCCCAGATGCAACTTTTAATTTCATAATTCATTTTTAAAATATGGGCCAAATCCTACTTCAATAATGAAATATCCAAACTCTAGTCCAATACTCCAGGTATTTTATGTACTAACTGTAATATGATTTCTAAATGGCAGAGTTTTAGAGCAGAGAAGGACTTTTGAGACCATGTAATCAAACACCATCATCATGAAAAAGAAAGAACTGAGGTTTCCGACAGTCGTAACTTTAATACAACAAAATATCTGATAATCCTTCAGGATTAATATACAAAGAAGAAGCATGAAAGCTTTCTGACTATTCTATCAAAAATTAAATGTATATGTCACTCTGCATATTCCTATCTTGTTTGAAATATTATGAGCACATATAATTCTTAATTTAAAAAAAAACAGAAATTAAAAGAAAGCAAGCTTGTGCTACTTAATTATTAATTATCTTAAGGTTTTAAGATTATTTTTAAAAAATTGAACAACCTGATAAGAAAATTTCAGTAATGTTACCATGAAAAAACATTACCATACACACAGGGGTTTTCCCCCCTAACATTCAAACAGGCTGTCATCTACAATAAGGAGTAGAAAAGTCTACACAGCACAGAAAAGTCTACTGAAAATAGAATATGTGAGAAAAGATAAAGTCTATCTAAAGAGAAAGACACTGATTTAAAGGTTTCAAAAAGATCAAACCTTCTAACACTATCTCAGTGAGAAATAAAGCCTTTATATCGTCAATATATCAAAAGAAACCAAAGCACGAAGCTTTAAAAATTGTAAAGCTGGGGCAACAACTGAGTAACAACATTAAACTTAAGACTCCATACTCTGAGATTTATACATAACTTAGGTAAAACTGCAAGAGCTTTCGCTGCTGAACACAGGATAACAAACGGAGTCACACACCCCTACTCATAACTCGCAGACGCACACCAACATACCTATTGTTGTTCCGACAGTTCCGACAGTTAATGCACTCCATCGGGTCAGTCGGAGGTACTGCTGTGTACAGGCCACCACCCTTGTCAGGAAGGAAGCAGAGGGAAAAAGAAAAAAAGAGAGTGCTGAAGGTATCACAGACTAGTAATCAGATCATCTCTAAAGTTAAGTAAAGCCACACCAACAATAAATGGTTACGTGGGATATTTTAACCATCTCCTTGAGCTGTGTTATGTTTATCACTATTTACCTATATTCACACAGGAGTTGTGCACAATACTAAAACTGTTCTCCCCAAACTCAACTACCATGGGTTTTTGCATGTATGTTTGTACTGGAAAGAGGGAAATAAATGAAGGGAGAAGGTTAGTCATTTCCCTTCAGTGTTTCAAATCTAATGGGCCCAAAATACACTATACGTTATAACCTCCTATTCATTTTTACTTTCCTAGCAGTCATGGAATAAATTTTTATGGGATGCTAGCTGGAGAAACAGGGTGGAAATCTGTTTGAATGATGTCACAAGATAAACCCATCTTCATTTTCCTGTAATTATTTCGATTAGGTTTGTTCACTTGACTCCATGAAGTCTTAAAACATGTTATATTTTTCCAGATGGAGTAGATTCTCAGCCAGCGATGACTTGGAGGGGAGTATTAATATTGTGCTGTTGCTTTTGGCGGAAACTGCCCAGCAATTAAGAAAAATGCCCAGATTAACACATACCTCACTGTAAAATGTTCACTTCACATATACAATGGTGAGAGTTCTTCAAAATGGGTTAAGACTTGAGTCAACCTTATGGTCTGAGTCAAAATTCTGCTTTCAGAAGCAAAACAGCAGAGCTGAATTTGATAAGGGTGGAGGAGGCTGTTACACTGCTCCCCAAGCCCAGAACAGGCCCTCAAGGTTAGGAAAAGTTCAGGCAATTGTTTTTCCCAGAATACTTTCCATTTCCATTCATCTCATAACAACAGCCAGAATCTAAGCAAACCCAAAGTACTGAAAATTTCTTGCAACATTCCTGATCCAACTAGCAACAGGAGCTTTTGAGAAAACATTGAGAGAAAGAATATCCCTATGCTATATTCAGTCCAGGAGGATAAACTCCAAAGCTTTAGAAAAACCTGAAGTTAAGAACCTACAGGATAGTGTATTTATTGGACTCACCAAACATATTAAAGTTAATTCAATCATTTTATGATCAAAACCATTTTAAAAATGCCCTTATTTCCACATATCCAGAAGAGTAAGAAAATGAATGAGCTAATATCACAGAGGATAACATCTAAAACTGCACACTTATTGGGGCAGCTATTATTTAAATAGCAACTCATTGTTCAAAAAACGCAAAGTACTGTGTTCAAATACTAAAGCAAAGATCAGACTTATTTTTTTTTTCTTATGGAAACAGCATGTGCTATTCAAACGGTAATGCTCTCTCCTTCAATTTCTTAGACAATGTTAGTAGTTTGGACTAGGAATGGTGACAAAAAAAAAAAGTTTAGAAAGTCTGAATATAAGCCATGTCTTTCCATACAAAATAATCAAATCATTACTCACTTTTGGTAATGATGTACTGAAGCAAATTAAATATTTTTTCTACAACATACTAAAGTCACTAGGTCACAGGCAAGCCATTAGATTTCTAGCTTTAAGATACAAATATATATCATAGTTTTGGTCTCCAAAGGTAAGATTTTAATAAATCTTTACTACTGTTTAAGATTTTTTAAAAAATCTCTATAAACTTCTTCATTTCTAGCACATTGTAGGTTATGGCAAATTTATCTGTAATTGAAATAATGATAAAAATGTAAATGAGTGTTTAATTTGATCAACTAAACATTTTATTTATGTGGTTGAAAATAAAGTGGCTGACTATCCAAACAATGTAATAAATCAAGCTTCCTGGTGCAGAGAATCTCTTCAACAAGTACAAATCTAAAACACATCAGTCATTCTATTCCCACTTCAAAAATGAAAGTGTATCAGCTGGTTGAAAGTGAAAGTGTTAGTCACTCAGTCGTGTCAGACTCTTTGTGACCCCATGGACTGTAGCCCGCCAGGCTCCTCTATCCATGGGATTCTCCAGGCAAGAATACTGGAGTGGGTTGCCCTTCCCTTCTCCAAGGGATCTTCCCAACCCAGGGATCGAGTCTGGGTCTCTTACACTGTACTGAAATAAAGCAGTACTAAAGGTTTATCACTCCTTGTGGCAAGAGGGCACTAATCTTATAAAATATAAAAATCCTACAGGCAACCACAAAACACACATGGGGCAAAACAAGTCAAGAAAACCTCACAGGAGGTCAGAAGTGACAATCTGGTGGTACACAGCCATGCTGTGTATGGCCCATACAAGCCTTTTTTCTAAAAGCGTAATTAGTTGCCAACATGTAAAAAAATCTAGATTTCACCTGGATTTACAGATGTGAAAATTCAGAAGACCTGGCCACACAGGGTGTGTGGACAACAGGCCGCTGAACCTGGGCCACTTCTTGTTTTTTTAAATTTTATCTATTCATTTTTTGGCTGTGCTGGGTCTTCATTGCTACAATTGCTACAAGAGCTTTCCTCTAGTTGCAGCGAATGAGCGGGGGCCACTCTCTAGTTGTGATGTGTGGGCTTTCACTGCGGTGACGTCTCTTGTTGCACAGCACGGGCCCTAGGCCGTGTGGGTTCAGTAGTTGCGGCTCCCAGGCTCTGGAGCACAGGCTCAACAGTTGTGGCCCAGAGGCTTAGCCGCATGTGGATCTTCCCAGATCAGGGATCAAACCTGTGTCTCCTGCATTGGCAGGGCGATTCTTTACCACTGAGCCACCAGGGAAGCCCCCCAGGGCTGCTTCTACATGGCTCTCCCATACCTCCACTACTTCCGTCTCATCTCCAACTCGTTTCACTCAATTTCCCGATCTGCCTGACTCCTCTAAGTGTATGAGCTTTTAGACTTCAAATAAATCAAATTTAAACTATGTGGCTTGGTCCATGGCCAACAGTATTTCTGCTTCATCTCAAGAACAACTTCCAGTCTGTTTATAATTGGCCCTGCACTTTCGGTGCTAAATAACTCTAGATATAATTCAGACTGATGAATACAACTACTGCTTGATAACAGAAAGCTTCCAAAGATGACTGGATCAAGGGGCTACCGGTGACACAAGGTGCACCAGTGAGCCTGTGAGGCTTCTTTACTGGGGAAAGCACGTGGGCTGACCATGTTCTTGCACCCTACATTGTGGGGCACAGGGAGGCTTTTATTTATGAGTAGGTCTCTTACATTCACTAGATGACGAGGATGTTCAAAATCCACACGTGTTCTGGTTAGAGAGCTCACGTGCCCGGAGTAGAGCCCTCCGTTTAAGCTCCCGCTGACTCCATTGGGGACTTTATGGTGCAGATGCGAGCAGCCATTGCTGAAGCTTCCATGAACACTTCCATTTATCCGGTTTGTGCCGGGCAGAGTGGTGTATTCCACCATCTGCCCATTGACATCTGACCCTTGGTAGAGATAGCCTGGTGGGTCGTATTCTGTTGAGAGAGAACAAAAAGAGCAAACAAACAAACAGACAGGGTAAGGGACTGAAAGAGACAATTCTTCTTGTTTGGGAACTTTTATTAATTAAATCCCTAATAAACTACAGCTGTACTAAAATACACTCTTAAAAAGTGTTCACTTACAGCTTCTTTGTGAGATTTGCTTTAATCAAGTTATTACTGTTATTTCCTTAACGGTGTAGAGGCAGCCAGGAACTATGAGTTAGTTACGACTCTTTTAATGGGAAGAGAAATCAACCAGAGAGAAATTGCTCAAAAGAGAATGAATAAATTGTTCAAGTTGCAACTATCAAAGCACCGGCAACACTAAGAAAATGTGTTTAAATTCCCCGATGCTTCAGAGTGCTGAAAGAAACTGTATGAAACGCCAGCAAAAGGCTAACTTTAGGTAGAATATTTCAAAAAGCAATAAACACCACTTAAGTAAAAGGATGGGATTGGGGAAACATTCACTATTCATACAGGTCCTTGGTTATTACAGCCAAGTTGGAAATTGCAGGGCATGAAAGGCTAATTATTCCCTTTCCTTACATTAAAAGTATTTCCATAGCTGCCTCAAATATCTGACTTCCAGAAGCACACCTACCAGATACATTTGGAAAACGTGAACTGTTCTTTAGAATGTATATTATCTAAACTGCACCGGATTTGTTGTCAGAGTTTTGATCAGTTCTTCAAAGGTACTGGGGGAGAGTGCCAAGGCTGGAGTGGCCGTCCCTCCTCCTGTGACAGGTGTGTTAACAGCACAGGTGTGTCCTGACAGTGCTTCTCTTCTCCACTAAACCACATGAAGAAGGCATGAAGCCTGCACTGTCCACCAGTGTGGGGCACAGAGCTGACAGCCACAAGGACTGTCTTCTGAATCAATGACTCAATGGTCATTTCCATCAATGAACATTACCATTCCCCACCTTTCAACGTATCATCAAGTCACAAAGGAAAGTAACTTTAGCCAGATTAATTTTGCTCAGACATCAGTACTCTTAGTGATTTAGCACACTCTCACACAACCAAAGTCAATGACATCGGAAACAGTTAGAAAAAGGCCCAAAAGGTAGCCAGCTCTTCCAGCCTGGCACCACCATCAGCATCTCCACCACTTCTCACCTTACCTATCTCTTGGCAACAAGGTGATAAAAATAAATCACTTCTCCCCCATGAGCTGTTCACTAAAAAGGGACCAGAGGCAGGAACCAGCTAAGAGCTGCTGAGAGCTTATCACTGCTGGCGTCTTTGCTGTTGTTTCATCTCTTTACTCTGGGGCCAAAGAGGAAACAGAAATACTTCCTCCCAGCAGAGACTGAAGCCTCTGATTGATCTGACTGTCCTCTTTTATAATAGCTGGGGGAAGAGGAATGGTAAGAAGGTGAGGGGATGAAAAAAGAGGAAAGAAAAGGGAAGAGGGTTCTAGGTTACATGTTTTACTACAGCGCCATCACTGACAGCTCCAGTGTGCCTGGACACGTCTGGAGGGCTGGGACACCACTCTGGAGCTGTTTTGGTACATGAAGCGCCAAATTGGGGGCATGGTGTTTTCATCTGTGTCATCCCAGGACAGTGACTTAGAACAGTCTTCACTAGCTTCCTTTCCATCATGCCTTTTTCATTCCTTGTTGACAAGATCTGGAGCAGTACAGAGGGATTCCTGAAGCAATTTCAAAGCTCCACGCTTCGACTCCTCAGCCTCTTTGGTGGTCCAACACCACCAGAGTTTCCCAGCACTGAGTCAGCTATTTACTTAGAGACCTGCTTAGTTTGGGCTTTGCTGTTTATTTCTCCTGGGCAATTTAATTGGATGCTCCACTTATTTTGGCTGACAGCTAGCACCATCTTAAAGTCATCTCCACTGAATGAAGAGCATCTGATGTGTTCTATCCCGTAACACTCATGCACAAACGTGTTAGAAATCAATATTTATTCTGACAATATTTTTCTACCCATCTTTAGAAAAAAGAGAAGGAGATGCCGGTGAATGGCTTACTCTGTATGGTGTTCTGCTGGCGGTTCTTCCACAGGCACATGGCAATGAAGGCCATGAGGATGAGCACCATCACACCCAGCACACAGCCGACAATCAGGTACAGCATGTCACTGCTCCTGGTGGGGCTGGCAGCAGGGCCCACGTTCCCTCCACTCCCCGAGGAATTCGGAGGGGTGCTCAAGTCTTTGATGGGATACTCAGAAGCTCCAGGGACCCGTTTTACTAGTTGAAAAACAGAAAGGAAAACATGATGTCAGGGTGAAGACAGTCTCTATGAAATGGTTTACTCTCCGAAGGAGGTCTGCTTAGGAACGCAAGCCAGTCTGTTTACACTTGTGACTGAGATGATCTGACCAGCAATGAGTCACAAAGAGGGATCCAAAGTTTAAAAGTCTAATGTGCCAAGGTTTTAGGCCACAAATTCCAGAGAAATCATCAGATCAGAGACACAGATGCACTTGGTCTAACCCAAGCTGCCATACGGTGATCTGCTTAGCTGCACTGGCAGAAGACTCCCAAAGAGCTGAAATAAAAATATTTTAACCTACAGATGGAACAAAAACTCCTTTCTGTCTGATACACTTTGAGCTGAATGAGACTCACGATTACATATTTTATGCCTTTTGCCTGTAAATCATATTAGAAGACATGACTCTGAACTACTAGAACAATTATATACAATTCCAAAAACTTCACACAGAATACTAAACATTCCAAAACCAAGAACTCTTGAGGTCTACGTAAACACAGTCCTTTTACCTAATTCACTAGTATTCTGGATAACGGCAAGAGCAAAAGCTAAAAACAGGCGGCACATAAACCCCACTTTCTCTGTCCCCAGAAAACATGCTCTTAATGCTCTACGTGTTACAGAACCAGCAGACAGCATAGTGGTTGATGGCCTGGTCTCTAGAACCAGACTGTCTGGGTTTCTATCCTGTTCCACCATTCACCCTTTAGCCATATGACTGGACTTCCATAAACCAGTTTCTGCAGGTGGAAAATAGACATAATAATGCCAGCTTCATCATAAGGTTGTAATGAAGAGTAAATGAGGGAACTTCCCTGGTGGCCCATTGGTTAAGAATCTAATTTCCAATTAGAGGACGTCGGTTTGATCTCTGGTGAGAGCTGGACCATAAAAAAGGTCACGTGCCAAAGAACTGATGCTTTGAAATTGCGGTGCTGGAGAAGACTCTTGAGAGCACCTTGGACAACAAGAAGATCAAACCAGTCAATTCTAAAGGATATCAACCCTGAATATTCATTGGAAGGACTGATGCTGAAACTCCAATACTTCAGCCACCTGATGCAAAGAGCTGACTCATTGGAAAAGACCCTGATGCTGGGAAAGACTGAGGGCAGGTGGAGAAGGGGGCAACAGAGGATGAAATGGTTGGATGGCATCACCAACTCAATGGATATGAACCTGAGCAAACACCGGGAGATAGCGGAGGCCTGGGAAGCCTGCTGTGCTGCCATCCGTGGGGTCACAAAGAGTTGGACACAACTCAGCAACTGAACAACTGAGAACTTAGATCCCACATGCCACAGGGCAACTAAGCCTGCAGGCCACAACTAGAGAGAGCGCTCGAGTTGCAACTAGATAAGTCCACATGCTATAGGGCCTATGGCACAAGCAGAGAGCCCATGCACCACAACTACTGAGACTGTGTGCTCCAGAGCCTGCGAACCACAAGAGAGAGAAGCCGTGCACCACAGTGGGAGGCCCGCGTGCCACAACAAGAGACGCCCTCGCGCACAACTAGAGAAAGACTTCCCACCACAAGGAAGACCCAGAGCAGCCAACACTTCTTAAAAAATTAAAATAAATACATAAAATCATAAAAGCATAAATGAGTTAATCCGTGTAAAAAAGCTCTCGGCTTACAGCCTGGCACGTGGTAGTGTTCAATCACTTTTGTTACTGTCATTAATTATTATTCTACATTTTTTGTTATGGTTCCTAACTACTTACAGGAGCAGAGTGATCTTTAAAAACAAACCTACTTCAACAAATATTATACTGGGGTTCCATTTTCTAGCAACTTCAACTCTACAGAACAGGGCTGGAAATCAGTCAAGGAGAGGCTGCCTTTCCAAGGAAAGAGCTCTGCATCACTGAAAGCTAGAAGAATACCTGGCAAAGACTCTAAAGGAAATTTCTACTTTGGGTGGTATGTTGGATTATACAATTCTAAGGTCCCTGCCAATTCCTAAGACAACAAACAAGTTTCTGAGGCAAAATGGATGTTACAGATTGTACATGAAAGACCACAATTACTCATAGGGAAGTGCTTCAGGTTTATTCACTCTTCATTTACTCTGAATTTATTCATAATTCCACCAAGCTTGATGAGCGGTTGCCAACCTCTCGCTGAACTTAAAAACTTTTGCAGTGGGTGAGATGGTCGGTCCCACGGATGTGAATGAGAAGAGAGAGCCAAGAGCGTGACATGAGCAAGGTAAGGGGCAAAACAGAAAGAGGAAGCAGAGAACTAAATAAAAATCACGATGGTCTACATCTTTAACAGTGGGGGGAAGTGGCTGGCCCCCAGCACTGTGTCACTCCCGAGAAAACTGTACTGAAGGCCCCCAGCACTGTGTCACTCCCGAGAAAACTGTACTGAAGGCCTCCAGCACTGTGTCACTCCCGAGAAAACTGTACTGAAGGCCCCCAGCACTGTGTCACTCCCGAGAAAACTGTACTGAAGGCCCCCAGCACTGTGTCACTCCCGAGAAAACTGTACTGAAGGCCTCCAGCACTGTGTCACTCCCGAGAAAACTGTACTGAAGGCCTCCAGCACTGTGTCACTCCCGAGAAAACTGTACTGAAGGCCTCCAGCACTGTGTCACTCCCGAGAAAACTGTACTGAAGGCCCCCGGCACTGTGTCACTCCCGAGAAAACTGTACTGAAGGCCTCCGGCACTGTGTCACTCCCGAGAAAACTGTACTGAATTGCTAAGATAAGATAATCGCCGTTCACAACAAGAACCTTGAGTCATTTCTTTAAAAAGGTGAACTCATGCATCCAACGTTCTGCTTAAACAGGCTGAGGATTGTGTAATACATTTTAGAAACTCATTCAGCGTGAACAGTTAAAATTTTATTTTTTTAGATTTTTCGTTTTTTTATGTGAACCTTTTTTTAAAGTCCTTATTGAATTTGTTACAGTATTGCTTCTGTTTTATATTGCTTCAGTTTTTTTGGCCACGAGGCATGTGGGATGTGAGCTCCCTGACCAGGGATCAAACCTGTACGCCCTGCACTGTAAGGCAAAGTCTTAAACTCTGGACCACCAGGGAAGTGCCAATTAACATTTTAAAGAAGGTTTTTGTTTTTCTCTGATCTGAAAGTCTATAGCTGGAACCTTTGATTCCCCAGCAGAGTCAATTAATGATGTATACTATAAGACTATTAAAAACAATACAGTTATTACATTGTTGTCTGTGTTTTATGTTCTGCCTGGCTAGATTCTTAAAAGTCTTGGGAGCAGCGACAAGAAATTTCATTTTTATGTAACTGTGTTCTGAGTTTCACAGCATCTGGAGGCAAGTAAGAAATGTTCATTAATATGTTAGTGTCCAGTACAAAAAGGTACTCAAATATATTGCTAAACAAATGAAATTCAAGGTTAGTCTACAGGTCTGTGTGTATAAACGTTTAAACGTGAATTTAACATGTGGGTTTTGAAGCAGAAAGACATGATTCAGAATTAAACGATGAAGCTGAGTCTTGGCATATGAATTCAACCTTTCTGAGCCTCAGTTTCCACTTCAGCTGCTTCTGTTACTCAAGTGTGGTATCTTCTGTTTTCAACACTTGCAGTATTTTACAGCTAATCTATGTCTGCAAGCAGTTGAAATCTTATTTTAGAATTATCAACTAATTCTGAACTTAATTACCACACTTAACTGAACAGGTAGGTAGTATACATATCTGTCATTCAAAAACCACTTTAAACATAAGCAGCGCCTTCTCTTGGGAAGCATTCTAACTCTCTCAGCAATCTCAGAAATTAGTCAGCAAATATTTCTATTCCTTCATGGAGGACCAAAAAGAAAAAGGGAAGTGACCTACCCAGAGGCATGTAGAAATTTACAATGTATACTTATCTAAACTACTTTTAAGGCAAGTTTGCTAGCCCAGGGGTCCTCAACCTCCAGGATCTAATGCCTGATGATCTGAGGTGGAGCAGATGTAATAATAATAAAAATAAAGTGCACAATAGATGTAATGCACTTGAATCATTCCAAACCACCTGCTCACCTCCCTGGTCCATGGGAAACTGTCTTCCATAAAACCAGCACTTGGTGTCAATGAAGTTGGGGATTGCTGCTCCAGCTGACATAAGGCTAGACTGTTGAGACAGTCTAAGTGGACGTACTTAGAAAACAGTCCAAAGTATCTTTGGAAACACATCGATAGTCAGAAGGAATCCAGAGTTCAAAATCCTAGCTCTGTGCAGGGAAGAACTACTAATTCTCACCCCTTCCTACCTTTCGTTTCACAGATCATCACGTTACTGAACTCGCTCTCTCCTCCTTCGTTGAAGCACTGCATTTTAATATCATAGGAGGTTTCTGGCTGCAGGTGGCCGATCATGTGCCACTGCTTTGAACCTAGAAAGGAAAAATAGAAGACAAGCTTTAAATACCCCACAACCTAAACAACAGAGTCAATAAAATTATTTAGTAATTTCAAAACGAAGTTGGAGCAGGAGCCATCACCATACAGTCAGTTTGAGCAATAAAAATGTCCTTATATTTTTAGCAATACGTGACAGATGAATAGCATTTCCATTGCATGGTATGAAAAGAAATGGTAAAGAGAAGAGAGAAATTGAATTAAAGCTAAACCTGTCTATGGGGATTTAGACTTTGTTTCATTACAAGTAATTAGCAGGAAGTCTTTCATAAAATACATATTAATTTTATGCATAAGTTAAAAGAAAACCCTCAAGTCCTTTGATCCCATACCTCAGCGAGCAAGTCAACCCACTCTGTTCATCCACCAGAAAGCAATGCCATGTATGAGGTCAGAAAACAATGTCTTACCCAGAACAAGTGACCATTATAAGACAGACCTCAGCAAAACTCTCAGTTCCACTCTAATGGGACACAATGCGTGTGTGCGCATGTGTGCGCTCAGTCGTGTCTGACTTTCTGTGACCCCGTGGCCTGTAGCCTGCCAGGCTCCTGGGGCCATGGACTTCTCCTAGCAAGAATACTGGAATGGGTTGTCATTGCTTTCTCCAGGGCATCTCTCTGACCCAGGCATGGAACCCGTGTCTCTATGTCTCCTGCATTGCAGGCAGATTCTTTACCCCTGAGCCATCAGGGAAGCCCTCCAACATATAAATGAATGCTCAGAAAGCAAAATCTACTCTGGGAAACTCTTGGCTACTGCTCCTGCCATTTCTTTCCTTTTGAATCCGGGTCTCCAAACCACACAAGCAAAGAATGAGGCTGTGATCCGTGGCACACAGCCAGCATTTCATTTAGAAACACTTCTAAAGTGAGCAACTTCAATATAAATCACTCTCTGTTTTTACTTCCGTGGACCTGTGACAAACTTTAATAAACAGGGACACGTCTGCCAGACTCAATGAACTCTTCAAGCACCTTTAATCCTTCTTAGAAAATACCTCTTCAAACTGTTTTCACTGTTTCTTAGAAACTCAACTATACCACCAACTGATTTAAGAGTCAATTAAAGAGAGAGAAGAAAAAAAATAAATGAAACAAAACCATCCACACAAGTCAAATCGACTTGGCTGACAGAACCAATGGCTCCGGGATTCTTCCTGATTCAACACAGACAAAAAACATCTCAACCCGGAAACATACCCCTTTCCAGGCCACCAACACAAAGCCCCTCATTCATATTTTACAAGTTCCATATTTTACAAGGAAGAGAATCTGCTTACTTTAGGATCGAAGGACTAGGAAAAACTCACAAGCGGGGAATTCTTGTGAGTTCCCCACTTGTGAGTAGGCCCCCATTTATAAGTGTAAAAAAGATCCTAAAAGAAACTTGACTCAAAATCTACTTGAGATAGGAACAGATCTATTTTTAAATTCCAAAAACTTTGCTAAAAGACTTCCACTTTTTTCTCTATCTTTAGTTCTTTCCTGGCCCAGCTCCCCACTCACTTATCAACATTCACTTGAATAATTATTGCACTAGATTTGAAGTTTTCCTTTCATAGCACTAGTAAAAATGGAATTAAACTAAGCTTCTGATAAGTTACTAGTAAGAGAAAATGAACTAACACATATCCTATTAGAATAATATGCCATTGTTACTGAAATTATTCCAATTATAGGAAGTATCACCGGAAAGGTTTTATAGGTCACTGACAAATAAGACACCTAAGTGTATTATTAGGTTTATAATCAACCAACCAGGATGCTGTTTGCTCAGCAAGCAGTTTTTTTTTTCACCAAGAATGTTTTAGAAAAGGTAAAAAATGAAAGCACAGGCTTAAAGATCAGGGTGACATACTCTGATTTTCTTGGAACTCAATTAATGTACAAGATTAAAATAATCATCACAAAAACACTGGTATGTTCAAAACGTTTACAGCTTATCTAAATGTGGAACTTAATTCAAAAGGTAGGGTACCAGTATAATTGCTCTTCTCTTACTGTATTCTTTAACAATGTAATTGCATTTCAAAGCTTAAAACAATTTTGAGTTGATACACGTTAAGTAATCTAACTTTAAAGAAAACTTTACATATAAAGGATAAATACTTGTGCTTCTCAGCTTGGGAGAGCAAGCCAATAGTTTGCAACTGCCACACAAAGAATTTGAAGTGCATAAACTTGAAAATAAGGGATAAGCAAGTTACACAGCACAGTGAAGCCCACTTAAGCAGCTAACTGCTCCATTACGTCCACAAGCAAGTTCCCTGTGAACCACAAGGCAGAGCTCACATGTACAGATGCTAGTAATACAAACAAAAGCTCCTTTAGAGGAATCTCCCTGCTCCACACTCCACAGGCGCAACAGTCAAGTCTGCAAATGTTCAAAGATTTAGCTAGAGAAGTGTTTCTCAGTGGATTTCTAGAGTTGAACCGGGAAGGGGAGGGGAGGGAGTGATGCTGATGGAGACAGAGAGGGACATTTGTTTTATTTATATTTGCCTTGTTTAGAACGACCTCCTAACGAAAGTGTAACCTCTCTCAAAAGAGTTTAAAACTAAAAACCAGACAGCTCCACCTGCCTAACCCAGACAGAACGAAAATGAAGAGTGAGCCAGGACTACAGTGTGGATCGGTCACTAACGATGCTATTTGCTTTCATGAACATGCATGTGAAAAAGCATCCATCACTGTAGAGATGAATGTTCACACACAGACCGCAGTTGTGGGACCAGCACCCAGGTGAAGCAAGTGTTCCTGGCCCCCCACGGTCCCCTCATGCTCCCTCCAGCCACTGCCACCTCCAGGAAGCTACCATCCTGACTTCCCTGAACCTTTTTTGCCACTAACAATGATCTTTCCACACTTCCCCAACTCCTTATGAAGAAGGCAGGTTTGGGGAACTCATTTCTTTCCTACTTTTCCAGATTAAGAAAAGAGAAACAATCACTCGTCCATTCAAAAAATATTTAGGGAGCACCTTCTCTGTGCCAGGAATGAAAACTTAGATAACAAATTTTTCATCACATCACAAAAGTAATGGATGAACAGTAAAAAGAAAACCACAATATTTAAAGAAACATGGTACCACCTATTAAAAGTAACTTATTATAAGATTACTTACAACAAAAAACTATTGGATGTGGAAAAGTCAGAAGAAAGTCACCTTGGCTAGGGACAATTTTGTGAGATGATTCATTAGGAGATTAATACTTCGAAAAAAAAAAAAAGACCTCAGAAGAAGCCTTCCTCCCAAAGCAAGAATCTGTTGCAACTTACCACTGAGAAACAGGTATGCAGCTTCTACTGAACGCTCCTAAATTACGGAGTTTTTTGTTTTGTGAGGGAACCCATGTTAGAGAAATATGGTATGAAAGGGTTCTTCCTCACACGATTTCCTTCTAGCTGCCCTCCCCCAACAGACTGAGTACCTCTTCCACATTCTAGTCCTTAAATAATTGAAGACAGGACTTTCCTGGTGGTTTAGTGGTTAGGAATCTGCCTGCCAATGCAGTAGACACGGGATTGATCCCTCACCCAAGAAGATTCCACATGCTGTGAAGCAACTAAGCACAGCACCGCAACTACCATAAGCACCGAGGGCCTGTGCCCTGCAAGAGGAGAAGCCACCGTAGCGAGAGGCCCGCCCGGCACAACTGGAGAGCAGCCCCGGCTCGCGGCAACCGGAGGAAGCCCAAGCCCAGCAATGAGGGCCCAGAGCGGCCAAGATGATAAATTTAAAAAAACAGAACCTTGAAGACGGCTGTTCCGCTGCTGGCTACCATAGATGCCTTTCTCCAACCTGATCACCCTAGACACTCGACTATTCTTTCCTGGACTCTGAGCATTCACCCATTCATTCACTCAATAAATACCGAACAACTCAACAGTGTAGGGCTTAGGATACAGCCATGGGAAAGAAGGCCCTCTGCCACGAGGAGAGTAACATTTAGTGGGAAAAGCAAATGTTAAGCAAATAATGTCATATACACACACACACGCAAAACTGAACTAGGATGCATACTTGCAAAATCTTGTCAGTTGGGCCTGACTCTTTGTGATCCTATGGACTGTAGCCTGCCAGGCTCCTCTGTGCATAGCATTTTCTCGGCAAGAATACTGGAATGGGCTGCCATGCCTTCTTCCGGGGGAATCTTCCTAACCCAAGGATCAAACCCGTCTCCTGCAGCTCCTGCATTGCAGGCGGATTCTTTACATACTGAGCCACCAACCCCTCACTCTTCAAGGGTCCACTGTATTAAATTGGACAAATTAAACTTTCTTTGGAAAAAATTCAAAGTAGGGGTCTATACACCATTTCATTTTTTACTCTATTTTACCCTGGGATGGTTTTCATAATATTTATAAACCCTCTCCTCCAAAACTCTCTTATTAAGACTCTAGCTTGTCCACAACACTTACCTTCTACAATATCCCTCTTGTAATCACTGTCATTGTCACTATCCGTTGGCCGGTAATAGATATAAAATCCCTGGATGGGAGTGTTATTGTTACTCGATGGGATGTACTAGAAAAGAGAAGCAAAGACTTGTCAAAGACAAAATAAATGTAACTTTTCCATCCATTAAGATTCATTTGTGTGGCAGTATTTTTTGAGCTTCATTTTATAGAAATCCTTGACAGCCATTTAAAGTTTAATTTAAAGGTATTCAAAGGTGTTGAGAGCATTTTAGCTTACTGCAGGGCTAAACAAAAATAAAGCCCTATGTCTCACTAGGCTCAAAGACAAAAAAGTACATTGGGCTCAAAACCAAGAACACATGAAATGGTGATTATGTTAATACTTGGATGAGAGCTGAAGAGACAATCATTTTATTTTTAGCCCTGCCCCCTGAGCCTGGATGGGAGGGGAATTGGGGGGAAGAATGGATATGTGTGTATGTACAGCTGAGTCCCTCTGCTATGCATCTGAAACTATCACACTGTTGATCAGCTATGAGTGTGTGTGTGCTAAGGCGCTTCAGTTCAGTTGTGTCTGACTCTGTTCAACCCCATGGACTGTAACCCATCAGGCTCCTCTGTCCATGGGATTCTCCAGGCAAGAATACTGGAGTGAGTTGCCATACTCTCCTCCAGGGGATCTTCCCAACCCAGGGATTGAACCCACGTCTCTTATGTCTCCTGCTTTGGCAGGTGGGCTCTTTACCACTAGAGCGCCACCTGGGAAGCTCTAATCAGTTATACTCCATTATAAATAAAAACTAAAACAAAACAAAACAAAACCTACCCCTCTTATAATATATGCTCTTACACAAATTTGTGTCCCTCAATTTCCTCTTACTTAAAAGTTCAAAAATTTCCCATTCATAGTATCATGTCCTGATATTAAATTAACATGGCTACATCAGAAACTTTTGTCATTAGAGAAGATGTTTTACTTACTGTCCACTTTAGCATGATCTGAGTATCACTGACAGCTTCTGTGTATGCGATGTGAGGTCCAGTTATTGGACGGTTAGAAAAGCGATTGGGGAACCCAGCCACCTGATATGGACGAGAAGCTGAACTCCGAAAACTCTCACCATAATGGTTGATAGCAATTACCCTAAATTTGTATGTTGAACCTTTCAAGGGAGGGAAAAGAAAAACAGAATTTAAGGGACAATATTCAAAATACAACAATCATACTTAAGCATCTCTGCAATAACAATGACACGCTCTAAAGCCTAGATAGTGAATATATTTCAACCCACTTGCCACTCCACTGGTATTACATGTGTTCATTACATGTGTTCAAGATTCCAGTACCTTACTGGGGGTCCCTAGGAGAGACAGATGCTGTTCCTCATGGAAGAAAGCAAGGAGAGAAGAGGAAAGAGCACATTTGTCTTTCAACATCCTGTTCTAAAGTCAGACCCATCAAATACAGGACTAGCTGGTGGTGATGATGGTGGTGTTTAGTCACTAAGTTGTGTCCCAGTCTTTGCAGCCCCATGGACTGCAGCCTGCCAGGCTCCTCTGTCCATAGGATTTCCCAGGCAAGAATACTGGAGTGGGTTGCTGAAACTATTGAGTTGGCCAGAATATTTGTTTGGGTTTTTCTGTAAGAACATAGGAAAAATCCAAATGAACTTTGTGGCCATCCCAATAGGGTTTTTTTTCACTTTGAAAGAAACAAGTGAAGCGAAGTTTAACACAGGGAATACAGCTATGAAGAGGCACTGTGTGGCTGATCACAGATGTCACTATGCTCCCTCTAATAAGAGGATAAGAAAGATCAGATTTAAGCTACAACAGAAGGTATTTGTTTGGCTTAGATATTAAGAACTTAAAAAAAAAAACAAAACTCTAAGGATTGTGAGTTTCTGAAAATCCGAATGTAAAGAATAAATTAGACCCCTAAAGCAAGTTTCCCAAAAGCTCAAAAATAACCCCTGAGCTTCTGAGAACAGTCTTTTCTATCTAGAAAATGTTACTTAGTCTTGCCCGTATTTAAAACAGCCACCTTCTCCCAACTGTACCTACATATTCCTGAGCTCCTCCTGTCACCTGTCAGACAAACACGGGTTTTTGCTGCTAAAGTACATTTTAAAAGTCCATCAACAAAAACGGTCATGAAACCCAAACAAACAGAAGTAAAGAAAGTTGATTTGTGATTAGTGCTTTTCTCTTTTATGGGTTGTTTCATATATTAGGGGGCCTGGATGGGCTTCCCTGGTGGTTCAGGCGGTAAAGAATCTGCCTGCAATGCAGGAGACCTGTGTTTGATCCCTGGGTTGGGAAGATGCCCTGGAGGAGGGCACGGCAACCCACTCCAGTGTTCTAGCCTGGAGAATCCCCATGGACAAAGCAGCCTGGTGGGCTACAGTCCATGGGATCACAAACAGTCAGGCACAACTGAGCAACTAAGCACAGAGGGGGTCTGGAGAAGCTCCCCTGCTGCTGAAACAAAACTGAACAGAACAAAGAGGTGCTGAATATTGTCTCATATTCTTAAAATAAAGCAGTGGGTTTAACCACGCTAAGAGGCATCATCAGATCAATTGTAGTCAAATAACAAGCAATCTTCCTCTTAAAACATTCATACATAGCAGAATACATACACATAACCACACACAAAGATGTCACCACAACCCTACTTCCATTCATTTGCTGTTAGAAATAGTCTAAAGCCCAGAAATACAGACTAGGTTAAGTCAATCATGGTATACTTCCACCGTACATACACAGTTATTAAACACTGAGTTCTGAAGAATTGTTAATTATGCTATAACATGGGAAAAGGGGGGGTCACAAGACAATATTTATGGCGTGATTCCAGTTTACATTAGAAAGGAAAAAAGACTAGAAAGAAATACAACATAATATAAACAATGGTTATGTCTAGATGCGCGGGTTTGGGGTGACTATTCTCTTCTTATATTTTGCTTTCAAATACAATGTTGCTTTTTATACAATAAGCTCACATTACTTTAACAATTAGAAGAATATATGATTATTACAAATATGTATTTAGGGACTTCCCTGGTGGTCCAATGGTTAAGACTTCCCAATGCAGGGGACACAGATTGGATCCCTGGTCAGGAAACTAATATCCTGCATGCAGTAGGCATGGTTAAAAAAACAGACGAATATGCATCTAAAGTCAGCATTGCTGGCCTAAAACAAAATGTTTGAATATTACTACCTGGCTCTAAACTACGAACTTCCACAGAAAGCTTAGAAGGAGGGATGTCTTCAGCTGCCACCAGCCAATCACTAGTCCTCATCCGTTTATATTCGACCTTGAAGGCAGTGATTGGAGAGCCCCCGTTCGCCCGAGGAATCCATGTGACATAGACAGACGTCTCTGACGCAGTGGAGATAGTAGGCCGATCAGGCGCCTCTGGGACTGAAAACGGAAACATTCATTTCGATAACCCTCAGCATCAGAGACAAGAATTACTCAAATGAACTGAAAGGGATAAATCCCAAACATCACTTTATTAAAGGCTCTTCACCAAAACTCTTCCCAGAGTTAATAACATTATGACTTTCTTTCTGTCCTCTGAAAAGTTAATGTGCAATGAAATAGAGGAAGTAGCAGGAAAAGTGAGATAATTCATAAACTTGTTAAGTATCTCTGAAAGTCTGAAAGTTAATGAGTATGATCACTGAGGCATGCTAAAACAATATAAGTAATTATTATTTGGTGCTTCAAGTCTGACTGTGGTAATAATTTACAATAAATTTTCAAAATGATGTGTTATTTAAATGGTTTTCTTTATCCAACCGAGCTATAGAAAACATTCAGCCAACAGTCTACAGATTGTTCTGTTTATTACCTATTATGATCACAGCCTGTCAATAATCAGCAATGTAGCTATTACTATTATGTTAAGTATCTTAACACACTTCAAGGCTACAGGAATGCTAGTCCAAAAAACAGACTGCAAGCAGTAAATAGAGATAAACTGAAACAGTAAAATCAATACTGATAAAAATGGGAAGGGAGAAACACTGCTCAGGATGAAAGCGGGAAGACAGATTCACAGTTAAATAAAGACAAGTGTTATCAGGAAACGGATGATCCACGTGATCATCCACGTGAACCCAACACCTGGCAGCTCTCGGTTAGCATGGCCAAGAAGAGGGATGCCCCAGCCCACAGACGAGACGGTCTCGATTCTATGGCAGGAGGAAACCTCAGGAGTAAGTTCATCAGCCACTCAAACTGTGTAGCCAACACGTGTCCCTAACTGCTGGCCAAGCAATCCGGTGGTTATAACTGGCTTCCCATCTGGTCCCTACAGAGAAGGGTGCTGACAGAAACAACCTGGGCTGTACGACAGTTCGGAAGTCGTGAACTGCCACCCACTTTACAGCAATCACCTGTGAGCTTTTCCAGAATGAGCTGGTTATCAAGACCGACTGCCCTTCCACACGCTAACTGTCATGTTTCTAGAGCTAGAACAAGGAAGACCAGCTCTGGACCAGGGTTCCATTGTTGTTGTTTTAGTTGCTAAGTCATGTCTGAGTCTCTGCAACCCCATGGACTATAGCCTGCCAGGCTCCTCTGTGCGTGAGATTTCCCAGGCAAGGATACTGGAATGGGTTGCCATTTCCTTCTTCAGGGGATCTTCCCAACCCAGAGATCAAACCCATATCTCCTGCACAGCAGGTGGATTCTTTTTTTGCTGAGCCACCAGGGAAGCCCCCATGGTTATATTACTTCAGTGAATTACTCAGGAAGCCCTGTCTCTGTCTAGCCTGGGTCTGGCCTCCGCCAACACCCCTCTGTCTCAACATCTCTTCAATCTGAATACAAACACATAACAAAATAACGTTGCATATGGTGCCTGTATGAAGGAATTTGTGGCATTTTGAAAACAAATTGTTTAATGGATGAAAAGATGAACACATTCAAAGCAGGCAACTTGGCGTGATACTTACTGTATTCCTTTCAAGTTAGAAAGCAATGGAAACAGAATGAATAGAAGTTAGTGAATTTCTCTTTTAATACGAAGATAACAACTTCCTCTGTTGATTCACATGAGGTTAAAACTCAAAGAATACCACAGACCAAGCAGAAAAAGGACATTATTAGGGGAAAGTCCCTAAAGAGAAGAATACCATCAATACCTAAAAGAAACAGCATGTGAAAGGAGATAAAGAGTACTGCTCTTGGAGTCTAAGTATCTGACTGTGGACAGCAGTTCCACCACTCTCTGGGTGATCTTAGGCAAGTTCCATAACCCCCTTGAGTCCCAGTTTCCTGATTTGTAATACGCTGATGCTCCCTTCCTCACAGGGTTATTGTGAAGATTAAATAAATCCTTTCTTTATGGTTATCTCTGCTTGGATAACACCAAACTCATGACTGCCAGCACAGAATCCATAACCTTCAGCAACAAATTCTTATCACCTATCTTGGTAAATGGTTCAAGTTGCCCAAGTCACCATATTTCTCACTTTCACTCAGTGAGGATTCAGTTCCCTTCGTCTCTTGTCTGTGTCCTTCTCCATCCACACTGTCACTGTCTGTATTTCCAAGCCTCATCTGATGCCACTCCCCTGTCCCACCTCTAAAATCCTTCAGGCTTCTTCACAGCTTTTAGGGAAGACTGAATCTTTAAGGACATCAAACAAGGCAACTGCTTTCCTACCCCACTGTAGCATGATTCCCCACAGCACTAAATAAAATCTCTGAATCTCTAAATGAAATAGAACATGTCCTTCATCTGTCTCTGCATGAGAGGTCTCTGCCCAGAACTGTTTCTCCTGCTTCTTCATTCAGCTATAACATTCTTGCCTTCGAAGCTTAGCTTAGGGAACATCTCTTATTGCCAGCCACTGGGCCTCATTCCTATCAAGTAAGTGATTTAGATAAATCTCTTGTGAAATGTTTGATTCCAAAGTAGAATCAAAACCATCGTTGCTGTCTATCTTCCCTGCTATATTGGTATTGGCTTAGTTGTCTGCATCATCTCCTATACTGTAAGCCTCTCCAAGGGCAAGATTCATTTGATCTCTGCTGCTCCAGCATTTAGTACTGCGTGCCAGTTCATGAGGTTTTTGTTCTTCTGATCTCAGAGGCGAAAGGACTCAAGAAAAAGCAGCTCATGATACTGAAGATACAGAGGCATTCCACAGAGGCATTCAAATGTTATGACTTGCTTCTGTCTGAGACCAACTCATGGAAGACTATAAAAATAGGCAAGAGAAGCTTGAAAATTCTTAGAGCTCAGAAATAAAATGTTAAGCCTTCCCTAGATCACAAAAAGCACATTATGTTGTAACGGGAGAATTCATGTATGATTAAATACTAAAAAGAAGTCTTTTAAAAATCTTATTGCTATGACATCTAAACACTCTAAGATCAACATGACACAACAATAAAGCTGAGAATGACATGTAATCATTCAATAAAAAACTAAGTCATACTATAGGTACCGTGACATATTTTGACAAATCATTAAAAAAAAAAAAAAAAAAAAGTCAGATGTTCAGGGTTCCAATGTAAATTTGGTTCCCACGCCAGAGAGGAGACAGAAAAATCCTTTTTGTGAGTTATAAAAACTTAGTATCATAACATTTGAAATCTGAGTTTATTCCTTTGAATATCAATCATGGTACTGGGTATTCAAGATTTCAAATTCAAGACATTTTAAAATGGTTGAAATAAAACCGAAAAGAGTTATATGGTAGGATATAATTTGAATAATAAATATCCTGTCCCACTCCACCCCCTAATAACCTGAAACAGGTTACATTTGGAAACAAATAGAATGAATAAGTGAAGAATCTTCTCTTTACCTCCACTATGCCTAGAGGCATCTGTGAGTACCACTCCGAAGTTGTCTGCAGCCTCTGAAACAACAGGGCGCTTAGGGATGCCCACAGGTGGAGAGGAGGCCTGGGTATTTTTGGATGATGCTGTTTTCTCTAGAAAGGTATAATATAACATAATACAATACAAGTAAGCTTCTCTGCGTAAGTTAGAAAAGATACTATGAAACTCAACTGGCATGTAAATATATGAACTTATCTGTTACAGTGTCTAAATTTAAAATCTACACTGTAATTACTTAGCTAATATAAGGAATTAACTTGAAAAGGTACTTTGTCTTTTCCTAGTACCTATAACAAAAATGTGTCTCTCTTCACCAGGATAGCTTTAATCTACACACATAAAAAGTGACACAAATGAAAAGGCCAAATGACTAAAGGTTTTCAAACTATTCACCCACTTTTATTTTTACTGTACATATTTCTTAATTCTGATGCAGAAAATTCATTATTTAAGAGCTTCGGTTAAGTTTCTTCATGTGAAAGCTGTCATGCTGTTTTAAAATTTCAAGGGGCAAAAAATGAAATTGAGTGATTATTTTAGAACTGAAATACATGCTCATTATTCAGTATTTGCAGGTCAGACAGTATAAACAACTAAGGACTAATTATGGGTAATAACTCAAAATACATTTCAAATAAGAAATACTCACTATTTTTCTGTCCAGACATAGTCATTAAATAAAAGGATCTTTTTCAAAAGTCAATAGACAATTTCTTTCCAATCATCAGAACTCCTTGCCAACACTGTGCCACACCAAAAACTCTTGTATCCAATTCCTGTCTCTGCTCATAGAAGTCTTTTTGTTCACTTATGGCCAACCTGCGATGGCGTCTTTTTGAAACTGCTTATTTTATTAATTTCTTTATGGCAGTGCTGGGTCTTTGCTGCTGTGCAGGCTTCTCTCTAGTGTGGCGAGTAGGGGCTACTCTGTAGGTGTGGTGACTTGACTTCTCTTGTTCATGGCTCCAGGGCACACAGGCCTCAGGAGCTGCGGTGCATGGCCTCAGTAATTGCAGCTCCCGGGCTCTGGAGCACAGGTTCACCAGTTGCGGTGCATGGGTTTAGTTGCTCCGAAGCATGTGGGATCTTCCCAATCGGGGACTGAACTCATGTCTCTTGCACTGGCAGATGGATTCTTTACACTGAGCCACCAGTGACACCCTGAAATGGCATCTTTCCAATCAAGCTACCCTCACAAACTGGGTGGGCTCCCCCTGTAGCTCAGTTGGTCAAGATTCTGCCTGCAATGCAGGAGACCCGGGTTCGATTACTGGGTCGGGAAGATCCCCTGGAGGGAGGGCATGGCAACCCAATCCAGTATTCTTGCCTGGAGAATCCCATGAACAGAGGAGCCTGGCAGGCTTACAGTCCATGGGGGTCTCAAGAATTGGACATGACTGAGCGACTAAACCACCAGCACCACCCTCACAAGCTGCCCCACAGAAGACTGTCCTCTGCATCTTGTCTTGCCTAGACCATGTCAGATCTGGTCCCTCCCTATCCCTTTGCCCTCCTCCAATCTATCCTTACCCTACAGTCAGCATGGCCCTATAGCCAGCATTGAAACACACAAGAGGCAGCGTCACAACTCTGCTCAAAACTCTCCAATGCTCCCAGTTCACTCAGGGTCGAAGTGGGTATCCCTGCAGGTTGGACAATGTGCTGATGATCATCCATCTCCCTGAGCATTCTCCCTCCCCACTTACTTTACTCCCATCACTGTGGCCCCTCGGTGCTCCTTGGAAACACCAAGCACACCCGCTTGCTATCCTCTCTACTGGGATATTCTAGCCCCTATACTCACATGGGTTTCCACACAGCTCCTTAAAGTTCTGCCCTGCTGTCAGCTGCTCAGTTTTCTGGCCACCTGTTCAAGCTGTGACAACCGCTACTACCCCACGTGCTTGCCTGCTAAGTCGTTTCAGTCGTGTCCGACTCTTTGTGACCCTATGGACTGTAGCCCACCAGGCTCCTCTGTCCATGAGATTCTCCAAGCAAGAACACTGGAGTGGGCTGCCACTTCCTCTTCCAGGGGGTCCTCCCGACCCAGGGATCAAACCCACGGCTCTTAGGTCTCCTGCATTAGCAGGTGGATTTCTTACCACTAGCACCACCTGAGAAGCCCACGCTACACCCATCCTTAACTTATTTCTCTTGTTAACACTCAACACCTACTAATGTCCTGATAACTTATGTGTAAACTTCTCCCAACTAGAATGGAAGCTCCATGACAGCAAAGGAGCATTATCTATTTTGTTTACAGCCTGCCACTGAGAAATCATTAAGTAAATACTAGCTGAACTGAAATTTTGCCTTGAGTTGGCATTTATGTATATGTCTTACCTTTTTTAGCAAAGTAGAAGCTCTATCAGGATGGATCTTGTCTTGATTATCCTTGTTTTCCCTGTGTCCCTTACCCTAATGCCTTACCTATCATAAGCTCTCAAAAATACCTGTGAAATGCTAGATGGACTAGAAGAATGAAAGTGAAAGTGAAGTCGCTCAGTCGTGTCCGACTCTTTGCGACCCGTGGACTGTAGCCCACCAAGCTCCTCTGTCCATGGGATTCTCCAGGCAAGAATGCTGGAGTGGATTGCCATTTCCTTCTCCAGGGGATCTTCCCAACCCAGAGATCGAACCCGACTAGAAGAATACAACCATCTAAACGTGGCCCCAAGAGGTACTATAATAGGTTTCTTTACTAAATTTATATATAAGAAACTTTGCTACCCTAAAATGACACTGATTATTAAAAAGTGACATCAATACAGCCAACTCCCTCCTCTTAAGGAAGATTATACACACCTTTGCTGGTTCGGAAGGTGAGCATGGCAGGCTGTCCTTCCCCGGCGGCACTCCTCGCCACCATCAAAACTTCGTAGAGACTCGATGGCTCCAGTTCCGTTAAATGGAGCTCATTCTCACTTCCTGGGACTCGAACTGTATGCCAGCTTCCCATGACACCAACACCATCCTCCAGCTACCCAAGCGAAAACAAGGCATTTTTCAAAAATGGAGACATAGGGCAGAAAAACCTTTCCATTTCAATTGGATAAAAACTACAAGTCCTTCAATTCCAAAATGAATCTGGGGAAGCGATGCACCATCAAAAGTGAAAGAGACACAGTGCCTCTTCCAATTAAGAACTATAAGGTGACCTGTAGTGAGAAGTTTGGGATTCTCACAGTTTTTTAAAAAGTCTACTGCTCATCAGCTGCCACTAACTTTTGGCCTCAAGGAAGTTACTTGATTACCCAGTCATTTCCTTTCCTGGTAATGGAAACGTTGCTCCTTTCCTACTGGATTAATGGGAGAATTAAATAAATAAACAATAATATGTATTAATGATAATATATAATATACACAATACCTGGTAAATCACAGTTCATGTTCACATCTGTATAAATTATGCAATTATGCATTATATATTTCTAACAGTCTTGCTTCGTTTTTTCATACTGTTTATTGAGTTGAAGGAAAGAAAAAGAGATCCAATCTGTTATGCCTTCATTAATAAAACCAAGAGCCAACATTCATGGAAGTTTCCATGTGGACAGGATTACCAGTGAAACTTCCTTCATCTAGAATCATCAAGTTAAAAACAGTGAATAAACTTCCAAGTATCATTATGTCAATTTTTCCAGATATTAAAAATATTACTGTAGGGGGAGAAATGGAGTGGGAGGCTGTAACAGCAGATGTAAGCTTTTATACATAGAATGGAAAAACAACAAGGTCTTACTATACAGTACAGAGAACTAGATATTCACTATCCAACGATAAACTATAATGGAAAGGAATATTTTTTAAAAATGTATATATAGGAATAACTGAATCCCTATGCCGTACAGCAGTAATTAACATTGTGAATACTATACTTCAATTAAAAAAATACCTAAAGGATAAAAAAATATTCCTATTAAATGATGGATACCAAAACATCCTGAATATAGACAATTATTTCAAATACGAGTACATCTCCTCCCATTTCATTTACTAATCTCATTAAACAAAGAGGGGAGGATTTTCATTTTGTTTGAATATAAGCCTGTGGATAAAAAATATCATCTGAAAAATCAATTGAGACAGACCAACGTTTACCATAACAAATAACCAAACAATGAAAAATATTAATACAATTAGGAAGACAACTGGAAATGAAAATATTAATCAGAGAGGATAATGGACAACTTTGTTCAAACAGTGGTTTCTAATAAGAAATTGCTTCTTTGCTAAATAAACTGTCTTCTGCCACTTCACAGAGGGAAGGAATTACTTTTTAAAAAGCGGTTTATAAAGCTTTACACCCAAGGGGTTAAAATGTTTGATTAAAAAGGTCAGGAAGCAGGGAATCCCTGGCAGCCCAGTGGTTAGGACTTGGGGCTTTCACTGCCAGGGCCAGGGTTCCAAGCCTGGTCGGGGAAATAAGATTCCTCAAACCCCAAGGAACGGTCAACAAAACAACTGTCAAGTCACTCAGTTCTTAAAATCCCAATCTGGGGGAGGTTATCTGTACTTTATTCTTACTGTCTTTATAAGACTGGTGAACCCAGCATGACTGCTGACTCTCTCCCAAACCCATTGCCCTGGCATACTCCTGCTCTGCTTCCTGCCACTTCACAAGTGTGAAAGATGGTAAGCACGTGTTACACACAGGATGCGGGGATGTGAGGAGAGAAAGGTCATAAACGGCAAGACATTACCTTTCGATACTTCACGAAATAGGCATTGATGGGCAGCCCGCCGTCCTTCCCTGCCCTCCAGACCAGGTTGTAGGTATCTGGCATGTGTGTCTGAGGGGGGCTCAGAATGATGGGGGCATCAGGGACAGAGGTGCCACTAGCGTTTTTCTCTGATGATGATTCCTTGGCACTGGAATGTTCTTCCACCGGAAATGAGCTCAATAACCCAGTTTCTGAATCATCACCTTTATCATTCTGAGTGGGATCAGAAGATGTGACTATTTCTGCTTTGGTGTCTGTCTCAAAAGGAACTGCAGAGAAAGAAAGAGGAGATTGAAGAAATTCATCATTTCAGGGTCTCTCACACATTGTGCTGTCATCTAACACAATGTTAGCACAATTTGAGCCCTAGTAGTTAAAACAGGTAACATTTCAACTTATAACTCGTGGAGACATCTCATCTCCAGTTGCTATTGCTGTCATTCAGTCACTAAGTCATGTCTGACTCTTTGCAACCCCATGGACGGCAGCACACCAGGCTTCCCTTTCCTTCACTGTCTCCTGGAGTTTGCTCAAGGTCATGTCCATTGAGTCGGTGATACTATCTAACCATCTCATCCTGTGTCATCCCCTTCTCCTCCTGCCCTCAATCTTTCCCAGCACCAGAGTCTTTTCCAAGGAGTCAGCTCTTCACATCAGGTGGCCAACATATTGGAGCTTCAGCATCAGTCCTTCCAGTGAATATTCAGGGTTGATTTCTTTTAGGATTGACTGGTTTGATCTCCAGTAGCTATCTACTACTCACGAAGGAGCAAATTAATTTTCTGAAAAAGCAGTTCTACAATGCAATAGTTTAGTAGCTAGTACTAGCGCTAAGTTGCTTTAGTTGTTTCTGACTCTTTGAGACGCTGTGGACCACAGTCCACCGGATTCTGTTCAAGGGGTTCTTCAAGCAACAATACTGGAGTGGGTTGCCATTCCCTCCTCCTGGGGATCTTCCCAACATAGGGATCGAACCCAGGTCTCTGATGTGAAAGGATGCTATTTTCCCCTTCTCTACGCTAGCAGTCCCTCTTTTACAACAACAACTTGCTAGTACAACCTCTGAAGATTTTAAGTTGGCAAACAATGAACTTTTACTCTAATTGGTAAATGAAACACAATGAGTAATGCATTCCCTTGGGGACAAAATAACGTAAGTAGCAAAGAAAAGATCAAGAGTTAGACCATTACCTACTGGGTAGCTAGTCCCCAAAGGTCCCTTAGTATCAGCACCCTTGGGCAGTCCCCTCCTATGCTGAATCGGGCTACCCGTGAGTGGCTGTAACCAATGCCTAGCCCAGGAGAGACTGTGGTCTTCAGGCTTAAGCCTTAAGAAGGTCTGGCACACCTACCAGAGCTCTACCACATACAGACGTCCCAGCTAGCCATGGAGAGAAGTGACCAGGGAAGGGACAGAGGGAGGAAGGGAGAGAAATGGAGGGGGCGGGAGGGAGAGGAGGGCATGCGGGTGGAGTCCAGCCCTCACAAAGATGCCACACGTGTGAGTGGAGCCACTTCAGCTGTTCCAGCCCCAGGTGCTCTCTGATTACAAAGGTCTAAGAGACCCCAAGCAAGGCCCACAGAATGGCCCACTTTATCCAGTTAACCCACTGAGCTGTAAGATAATAAAGGACCTGTTAAGTTGTTCATCAGATATAACTACCCCCAAAGATGGTTTTTCCAGTAGTCATGTATGGATGTGAAAGTTGGACCATAAAGAAGGCTGAATGCTGAAGAAGTGATGCTTTTGAACTGTGGCGCTGGAGAAGACTCTCGAGAGTCCCTCGGACAGCAAGAAGATCAAACCAGTCAATCCTAAAGGAAATCGATCCTGAATATTCATTGGAAGGACCGATGTTGAAGCTGAAGCTCCAATACTCTGGCCACCTGACGCAAAGAACCGACTCATTAGAAAAGACCCTGATGCTGGGAAAGACTGAAGGCAGGAGAAGAAGGCGAGAACAGAGGATGAGATAGTTGGGTGGCATCACCGACTCAATGTACATGAGTTTTCGAAAACTCCAGGAGACGGGGAAGGACAGGGAAGCCTGGCATGCTGCAGTCCATGGGGTCGCAAAGAGTCAGACATGACTGAGCAACTGAACAACAGCAACAGCTGAACAACTTAACACCTGGGCTTCCCTGGTGGCTCAGATGGCAAAGAATCTGCCTGCAACGCAGGAGACTTGAGTTCGATCCCTGAGTCGGGAAGATTCCCTGGAGAAGGGAATGGCCACCCACTCCAGTATTCTTGCCTGGAGAGTTTCAGGACAGAGGAGCCTGGTGGGCTACCATCCACGGGGTGGCAAAGAGTCAGACAAGACTGACTGCATGCAACATACAGATAACTAACTGCCTCGACTATACTCGGAAGACAAGTCCTAGACAAGAGGGAGGAAATGAAGCAAGGCGAGCAGAGGTAAAGGAAGAATTTACTTGTTTCCTTTCTTTTTTTTCTGGATACAATGGAAGGCTGGCTTAAGAAATTGCCAGTCTATATCACGGTAAGCCCAATAAGAAAAAGGCAAATTCCATAGGATATCACTTACATGCAGAATCTAAAATATGACACAAATGAACTTATCTGCAGACACAGAGAACAGGCTTGCAGTTGCCACAGGGAAAGTGGGGTGGAGGAGGGACTGACTAGTCGCTTGGTGTTAGCCGAGGTGCAAAGTATTATATATATAATAGATAAACAAGGTCCTACTGTATAGCACAGGGAACTATGTTCAACATACTGTAATAAACCAGAATGGAAAAGAATATGAAAAATGTATTATATGGATAACTAAATCACTTTGCTATACAGCAAAAATTAACAAGGCTCTGTAAATCAACTATCCTTCAAAAATTTTTTAAAAACTGCCAATCTAAAAACCGCCTTAATATTCACTACTAAGAGTGTACAGAATACATAGAGGAAGGTAAAAATAATTCATTTGTGCTGAAAAAAATAAATAGGTCGCCTACACCCAAAAAGAATTACAGAGCACATATTACGTGCTCAGCACGGAGCCAGACGCTCAATAACCATCATCTCACTTAACTCTCAAAACAACATTCTTAGGAAGATCGTAATACTTCCATTTTACAGATGAAGAAATTTGGGTTCTGAGAGATGAAGCGACAACAGCTGGCAGAAGAATGTTAGTGGTGCTGCCGTGAAAAAACGAGAGAGCAATTTATGAAAACAAATAAACTGCCAACACAATAAAACCCAAGCACTGACAGCCTGGTCCCTCTAAAGTGCTATTAATACAGACAACGAAAGGTCTCCTACTTCTGCGGAGGAAGGGAGCCTAGGAAACAACAGCAGAGTCTCTTTTCCACAATGAAGTCAGATTCCTGGTAAAAGGTGGGAGTATTTTTAGAATGACTGCAGCTTCATAGAGAACCAACCAGAAAACAGGGCTAACAGTGGGAGGTCAGTTCTCTGTTTGTTTAAAAGAGAGAAAAGGTGTCCCAGAAGCTTTCTCCATCAAAGAAAACAAGAAGCTAGTGGAAAAATAAGATAGAAGAAAATTAATTAAGTTCACTGAGACAACTTCCAAATATTGCTCCTGGAACAGGCGTGTTTACTTAGTGAGTCAGAATGAGGGCTGGATGTGAAGGGTGTGGCTGGGAGCCTGCTCATGCAGAGATGGATTCTAGCAAGTGGAGGCAATTAGTTGTGGCTTAGGGTAGTGGAGAAGGACCTTTTTATCATTAGTGTTTCATGCATCCTCTGGGCAGGTCACCACTGGGAAGTGGTATTTGGCTGTAGAAGAGTTTGAATACCACATGCCACAGTTTATACAGAGGCATGAGAAGAATGCAATGTTACAGCTTGTGTCTGCTGCAGGAGTATCAAAATTCCACTTGTGTTATTCGGGCTGCAATGAGACTTTTCCGTAACTTTTATTGAAAAGGAGATTCAATTAATTTTCTTCTACTGTTCCCAACAGCACAGTTAGAGTGCTCACAAGATGCCAGATACAATGCATAAAGCCTTCACAGTACTTTCCAAAGGTTCTTCACATCCATGATCTCAATTTACCTTCAAAGCAGCTCTTTTTGGAAAAGGTCCTGATGCCGGGAAAAGACTGAGGGCAAGAAAAGAAGGGGGCCACAGAGCATGAGATGGTCGGATGGCATCACTGACTCAATGGACACGAGTTTGCAAAAACTCCAGGAGACAATGAAAGACAGGGAAGCCTGGTGTTCATGGAGTCGCAAAGAGCTGGACATAGCAACTAAACAACAACTCTTTTTATCTTCAAAACAACTCTGAAATGGTCATCTAAAAGAGACATGCAGCATTTTTTATGGTAGAATGTTTTTTGAATTGGAAAAGAGATTGATAAAACCCTGGCTTTCTGAGTACTATGACAGTGGCCATGTTTATGAGTAAATGACTCTGAGTTGAAACCAACTCAACAGGGAACAGAACCAAATCTGCCTAAGTGGTTCCCACTGTGACCACTCAAACCAGCAACCCCACCGCAAACTATTTAGGACCCTAGGCCAATTCTCACTATAGTTTTTAAAGAGTTACAACTCACTCTACAAATATTTGTACATCCAGAACCTCAAAAACCCAAGGTCTCTGGGAAGAAAAAAAGGTGAGGGAGTGATTCATCTTGCTTACTGCTCTCTTCACAATAAACAAAGTAAAGGCTGTTAGCACACTAGAATTTAATAATAGGCTCAGACTTCCAGGGAAAGAATTGGGTTGTTATGTGCTGTTTTGAGCTTTAATAGACTCAGCTAGACTTTGATAATTATTGTAGAGCATGTAAAAGGGACAATGGAGGACCACTCGGGCAGGATGTGGTTCATGGGGTTACTATACATTAAAAAATGATATTTATCAAGATATAAAATCCTGGGGGTGAGGGGGATCTTCAAAATCTAAAAATATCTTATCTAAACAAATTATGTATCTTCAAAGTACTTCAGATTTCTCATATTTAAAGTGAGGCAATTAGGGGGACTTCCTGATGGTGCAGAGGTTAAGACTGCACTTCCAATGCAGAGGACTTGAGTTCAATCCCTGCGTGGGGGAAGTAAGATCCCCCAAGACACAGTATGGCCAAAAAAATTGAAAAGTAAATAAATGAGTGAGTAACGTGAGGCACTCAGACAACTAGCCACTTACTTGTCCCTACAGCTATGACTGGGATGTCTATAGCTCCATCTTCCCCTTATTTACATAAAATAACCACTTCAGCCAAATGCTCTACCCTAGCAGTACCTGCATTATACATCTTGCAGCTAACAATTTTGAGCAGAGCCACTCCTATTTTTGCTTGGCAGACTGATACATAAACACACACAGGTATATATACATATATACATCCATTAAGTGTGTATAAATTTATGTAACACTTAACTACTTTTCTATACTTATGGATTTTTTAAGGTTTACTAAAATCAGAAACTATTTCTTCATTCCTTAAACACTACCACCAAGTGTTAGTTGCTCAGTTGTGTCTGACTCTTTGCAGCCCCATGGACTATAGCCCTCCAGGCTCCTCTGTCCGTGGAATTCTCCAGGGAAGAACACTGGAGTGGGTTGCCATGCCCTCCTCCAGGGGATCTTTCCAACCCAGGGATCTAACCTGGGTCTCCTGCTTTGCAAGCAAATTCTTTACCATCTGAGCCACCAGGGAAGCACAAGGGATAATTATAATTTAAAAATAATCAGATGGCAATAATTATAACCCAATACTTAGTATTTATTGAAGGCTTTCTATTAATACTTCCAGACACTGTTCTAAGCACTCTACAGATATAATCTCCTTGAATTCTCACACCAGCCCTATGAGTAGGGCACCTTCTCTAATGCCCACTGATATTAGATTTGATTGTGAATTAAGTCAAATCTGAATTAATTTGAATAATATTGATATTCTAAATACCAGTACTCCAAATTAAGTCATTATCATCCAACATCAGTAAAAATAAAAAGAATAGTATACATCTTGTTAGAAAAATAACTTTGAAGAAGGATGAGGCAAATATATAGATGGGGACTTTCCTGGGGGGCTCAGCTGGTAAAGAATCTCCCTGCCAATGCAGGAGATGCAAGAGACTTGGGTTTGAAGTATATCTCAGTAAGTCTGGGCTTCCCTGGTGCCTCTCAGCTGGTAAAGAATCTGCCTGCAATGGAGAAGACCCCGATTCGATCCCTGGGTTGGGAAGATGCCCTGCAGAAGGGATAGGGTACCCACTACAGTATTCTTTCTTGGAGAATTCGATGGACAGAGGAGCCTGGCAGGCTCTAGTCCATGGGTTTGCAAAGAGTTGGACATGACTGAGCGACTTTCACTTAATAAGTTCAACAATCTCTAAAAAATGTATATTTTATTTTATCCCCTACTATCAAAGAAACCCATTCACCTGGGAAAAGATACTAATGACAACTCACCAACCGTAAGGACGGCTTCCGACCGTGTGGTGCCATGCGCGTTTGCGGCTTCACAGGTGTACTTCCCGGCGTGTTCCCGAGTAACAGCCTGAATGTACAGAGAGCTTGAGCCTGGCCGGGATGTGAAAGGCTCCGGGTCAGAACTCCCAGGTCTTAGTAAGTGGGGTTTTCGGGATTTAGATTTAAGAGCTTGAGACAGATGGCTGGTTATCAGCCCGTGCTTGTCGTACCAATGGATGGCGGGCACTGGTACCCCAGTGGCATTGCAGGACAAAGTCAGAGAGCCACCAACGGCCACCTCTACACTTGCTGGCGCTCTGATTATAATGGGCTTGAGTCCACTGCCTATTAAAGAAAAATGATTCACATGTAAAAATTAAGCACATTATATACAGTATCTACAATGCAAAATAATTTCATCCTATTGCATAAATGTAAATACAGAACTGTGAAGAGAGCTTGCCACTGTAAATACAGAACATCTGAAGAGAGCTTGCCCACAGGTATCTTCAGCACATCACTGCAAACACAGAACATGTGAGGCCAAAGCCTCAGACTTTACCATGAAAAAGGTGTAAAGAAGTATAAGACTAAGCAATAGGCCTTCAAAAAAGAAAAGTTGGTTCCAGGAGGCATAAATCTGATCACAGAAATTCTGGGAGAAAAACCTATTCTGAATTATAGTTGATAAATGTATTTCTGACCATATATATGAATAAATTTTTGTTTCTAAACTAAGGTGGCACCACCTCCTTTCTTTTGGTCCCAGATATTTTGGAGGCATATATTTCATAACCTCACAATAGAATATTGACACTTGACATTTTCTCCAGCACATCTTTCTCCTTTTCTAGTCCTACTTTCTGCGTTTGACAAAGTCATTCAACAATTACCAGATTTCTGAATTTTTGTCCACCTAGCAATGGCACCCCACTCCATTACTCTTGCCTGGAAAATCCCATGGATGGAGGAGCCTGGAAGGCTGCAGTCCATGGGGTCGCTAAGAGTTGGACATGACCGAGCAACATCATTTTCACTTTTCCCTTTCATGCACTGGAGAAGGACATGGCAACCCACTCCAGTGTTCTTGCCAGGAGAATCCCAGGGACGGGGGAGCCTGGTGGGCTGCCGTCTACGGGGGTCGCACAGAGTGGGATATGACTGAAGTGACTTGGCAGCAGAACATGTAAAATGCTCTCAGGGGTCATAACCTGCCTTTCCCTCAGTACCAGTGAGGTTGCACATATTTTCATGTGTTTATCTGCTACTCATGTTTTCTTCCTCTGTCAAATACCTTTTGTCCTTTTTTCTACTGGGTCCTGTATCTTTTTCATAATGGTTCTGGATTCTTTGTAACTACATACTGTTGTTTTGTGAGTTACATTTGTTACTAGTATTTTCTGTTTTTCTTTTCATTTTAATGGTATCTTTTAATAATAAGAATGCTTTAATTTTAATGTGGTCACACCAATCTTTTCTTAAAAAATTAGGCTAAAATTTCTCGTTAAAAAGTTTTACCTAGATCATATATTCTTCTATATTTTCTTGAAAAACTTCACCATTTTGCCTTTCATATATAGGTCTTTAACCCACTGGAAATTAGCCTTTGTGCATCAGAGATTTAATTTCTTCTCCATTTGGATAACCAGTTATCCCACGTGGAAACCTGGAAAGGATATCCTTCCCTTGGTGATCTGCAGTGCCACCTAGGTCCAATCCTTACTTGCATATCCTTCATGACGGTCTCTGTCTTCTTCCAAGAGTATACTTGTCTTTTCCTGCACCAATAATACATCGCTGTCTTTTTAAAAAATAATAATTTTATTTATTTGTTCACTTATTTTTGGCTGTGCTGAATCCTCACCGCTGCTCAGGCTTTTCTCTCATTGCGGGGAGTGGGGACTACCCTCTAGTTGAGGTGTGCAGGCTTCTCATTGTGGTGGCTTCTCTTATTGCAGAGCACCAGCTCTAGGGGGCCTGGGCTTCAGCAGTTGAGGCTCCCAGGCCTAGAGCACAGGCTCAAGAGTTGTGGCACACGGGTTTAGCTGTGGAATCCTTCCAGGCCGGGGATCAAACTCCAGTCTCCCGCATTGGCAGGTGGATTTGCCACCACTGAGCCACCAGGGAAGACCTATCTTAATTACTATACATTTTTGTATATGTTCTAACATCTGCTAAAGCAAGGCCCCCCCACATTCTTGTTCTTCTTTTAGAGTGTCTTAGCTATTCTTGGGCTTTTGATCATCCACATGATTTAGAATTAGTTTGTCTAAGTCCTCAAACTAGCGGTAGGATTTAGATGAAATTGCATGAGTCTGTAGAAAGCCTTTGGAAAGCCCTGAGGAGTATGTTGATACTGAATTTTGGCATCCATGAACTGTTATATATTTGTGTACTTGGAACTTTTTGATGTTTCTAATATAAAAAGGTGACTTTTAAATGACATTTTCTGTTGTTAGTAATAATGGTTAGTTTTATGTGTCAACTTGACTGGGTTAAAGGATGCCCAGATAACTCGGTGTGTCTGTGAGGTGCAGAAGAAATTTGCACCTGAATTGGTAAACTGAGGATAGCAGATGGCCCTCCCCAGTGTGGGTGGGCACCATCCAATCCGATGAGGACCTCAGTAGAACAAAAATGCAGAAGAAGAGCGAAGTCATCCTTCTCCTGCCCTAAGGACACTGGACTTCAGTGCTCCTGGACCTCTGGCTACGGGGCTTAGGTTGAGACTTATATCATCACTTCTCCCACAACTGAACGGCTTCACCAGCTTACCTCCTTCCCCAGTTTGCAGATGACAGACTTGACCACCTTAACTGTGTGAGCCAGTTTCTACAGTAAATCTCCTCTGATGTGTATCTTATATATCCTGTTGTGTTTCGTTTCTCTAGAGAAACTTGCTAACACACGGGTACATAGAAAGGCAACGGATTCCTGTTTATTGGTCTTCATCAGCCACCGTGCTAAAGCGTTTATTATTTTTAATAATTTGCCAACAAACTATAGAGGATTCTCTCCAATGACAACCATAGGAGCTGTGAATTAAGAACATTAATAACAGCTGGGTTTCTTTCTCTCTTATCTTTACTGCTGTTCAGTCACTAAGTCCTGTCCAACTCTTTACGACTCCATGACTGCAGCGTGCCAGGATTTCATGTTCTTCACTGTCTCCAGGAGTTTGCGAAAACTCAAGTCCATGGACTTAGTGACGTCATCCAACCATCTCTTCCTCTGTCGCCCCCTTCTTCTCCTGCCTTCTTATATCCTAATATCTTTATTTCTTTTTCTTATCATTCTGTGCTGGTTAGAATCTGCACTATGATGACAACTAAAAGATATTTTAAAGGGAATGCTTTAACATTTTGCCACTAAAAGTAGTTTCCTATAAGTTTTTTATTGGATATTCTTTATCAAGTTAAGAAAGTTCCCTCCTATTTCTATTTTTCCAAGAGTGTCTAACATGGATACTGAATTATATCAAATGGTTTTTCTGCTTCTATTGAGATCATCATATTATTTTTCTCCTTTATTCATTAAATTGGATGAAGAAGTGAAGTGAAGTGAAGTTGCTCAGTCGTGTCTGACTCTTTGTGACCTCATGGACTGTAGCCTACCAGGCTCCATCCATGGGATTTTCCAGGCAAGAATACTGGAGTGGGTTGCCATTTCCTTCTCCAGGGGATATTCCCGACCCAGGGATCAAACCCAGGTCTCCCAAATTGCAGGCAGACGCTTTACCGTCTGAACGATCAAACAATACTTTAAATTCTCTGACTGATTACGGGGCTAACTCCTTGGTTAATCTTTATCCCTACTGATCCTATCTATTTTATCTTAATTTTCCATTTAACTGATTTCTGTCCTTATCTTTATTATCCCTTTTCTTTAAATCTATTCTGTTATTTTACTTAGTCCACTAATTTTTAGTTTTACAAGCTTTTTTTTTTAATAAGCATTTAAGGGTATAAATCCTTTTATATTCCGCTCTCCCATATCCCACACAATTTGATTTTGACATTTATTATCATTTTGAATTTTAAATTTCCATTACGATTTTTTCACCCATTCATTGAGAACTATAATTCTAAATTTCCAAATACATGCCATTTAACAATTCTTTTTTATTATTAACATCTGAAGTAATTCATCAAAGTAGCAAGTTCAGAGTCTAAAGTAACTGCAAATTCAGAGAGTTGGTCTCTGTCATACTGATTCTTTGAAATATTTCTAACTCTCAGCAAAAGCTTAATTTCTATAATATATAAAGAATTCCTATAAATAATAAAAAAGATGAACCACCTAATATAAAATGGACAAAAGACAACGAGCAGTCAATACACAGGAAAGCAAATTCAATGGCTCAGAAACACATGATGAGATGCTCAACGTCACTCATAATAATAAAAAATACAGGGATCAAAAGGTAGTTTTGAAAAACCTATCAGATAGGCAAACATTAATTCTGACAAACCACTGCCTTGGTGAGGATATAAGGAAACATTGCTGGTAGAAGTGTAAAATGATAACAAGAGAGAGAGAGCAAGGTATCTGTCAAAATTACCAAGGCATATATGCTTTTATTTAGCAAGTTTATTTCTAAGAATTTACTTTAAAGATGTTCACGTTTGTGCAAAATAATCTATGTAGAAGGACATTCATCATAGACTGCTTGTAATAGCAAAGGATTAGAAACAGGCATCCATGAGGTATCAGTCAGACCTTCACAGCTATGCAACAGAAGAATAAGCAGGCATTTTTTAAGGGAAATGCAAATATTCTTTAATGTACCATATGTGAAGATGGCCAAGATACAAGTTAAGTGAAAAAAATCAAGGTAATTTTAAGGTAAAATCCAAGGAAATTTTTAAAGGAGAAATTCAACATCATTTGTGTAAAAAAAACTGATATTGCTATTAAATGCACACAAACTCATATGTTATATGTAACTAACCATATACATGCATACAAGAATAGTCAAGAAAATTATAAAACTTGTTAGTTCTAAGAGACACCTGACTGGCTAGGGAACACAAATGAGATTTTTACCACATACTTTTAAAATTATACCTTTTTAAAGCAACGATGTATCTGTTAAAAAATATTGAACAAAAATTTTTTTATGAGCCTGATTAAATAAGGTTGCTTCTTCATGGAAACGTCCACCAGCAAGCAGAAAGCAACATGGAAAATGAACACAGTTCTCAGTTATGGTGATAGGATTACTTTCTTTTAGTAAAGATGATTTAATTTTTAATCAAAACAAAGTCCCATCTATAAAGTGAAATTTCCTAGGATGACATGACCTAAAAGCCTACCTTTTTCAATTTCAAGTCTTCCAGTAGACTGTGTAAATCCAATCCCATTATCTGCAACACACTGATACAGCCCGGAATCTTCCATGGTCACACCACTGATTTTCAATCCATTTCCCACAGTTAGATGTCGTGGGGAAGGGCGAACAGGCTGGGCGTTGTGAAACCAGGTACGGTTGGGCGCTGGGCTCCCATGGACCTCACACGTGAATTGCACTGTCGCACCCAGGGGCACTGTCTGGTCCTGCAGTCCTTTAGAAATTGAAGCGTGTTCTAAAAATAAAGCATGATAACTTAGAAGGACCTACTGTATAACACAGGGACCTCTACTCAATCCTCTGTAATGACCTATATGGGAAAAGAATCTAAAAAAGAGTGGAGATATGTATATGTGTATAATTGATTCACTTTGCTATATACCTGAAACTATCACAACGTTGTAAATCATCTAATACTCCAATAAAAATTAATAAAAAATGAAAATAAAAATATAAAGTTAGCCCTCACACAAGTCATACAAACTCTCCCTACCGATAACTAGTTGAAACCAAAATGTATTGTTTCCTCATATTCTCCCATCCACTGTGATCATCAACAAAAAATTAGAAATGTATTGACTTTCCTCCAATAGGACAAACCATATGTTACTAATACGTTGCAGTCCCTTTTTAAGTAATAGATCTCTCCACCCAATTAACCAGCCCCCAAGCCAACATATGTGCACACACACATGCACATATGCAGAGTTTCAGATGATCTGTTTTGAAATAATAATTTCCTTTACTATACAAGAGCCAAAATAGAAGAATGCTAATTTGGAAGTGAAAAAAAATTTTTTTTTTCCTGGTGAATTCTGCTTTGAGGTTAGGAGTACTCTGGGCAAAAATCTTCTTTTAGCATCCATCAGGCCACGTTTTACTTGGACAAAGTAAATCATGTATCGGCATTTGTAACATATGCCAATATTAAATGATTATGTATATTAATCTAGTCCTCATTTATCATTAAATTTTAAAGCCTGCTTGCCATACACTTACACTAATGACAAGGTAACCTGCGTCAGGCCATTGTTGCACATAAACAGGTACAGAAAGTTGACAAAAACTATATTTAGTATGAAACTTTTTTCTGGTTTTCATGAAAATTTGTTTTGATAAAACATTTTTGCTGCTACACACGACAGTGAGACAGGTAGCTGGAAGAAAGGAACGTCAATGAAATAAATAACACACACAGAACGTGAGTGAAAATGACACAAATCTTATGAGTCGGCGATCGTGAAACCATTCCAAAAGGGAAAATAAAATGAAACCCACTTCCTTTTGAGATGACATTTTCTAGTCAGTACTCTGTCTTAGTTGGGCTTCCCAGTGGCTCAATAGTAGAGAATCCACCTGCCGATGCAGGAGATGTAGGAGACGTGAGTTCGACTCCTGGGTGGAGAAGATAGCCTGGAGGAGGAAATGGCAGCCCACTCCGGTATTCTTGCTTGGGCAGTGCCATGGACAGAGGAGCCTGGTGGGCTACAGTCCAGGGCTCGAAAAAGAGTCAGACACAACTGAGCGTGCATGCACTCTGTCTTACTGTTGCTGGACACTACACACCGATACAGCCCAGAATCCTCATCCTGTTGAGCTCCACTCTCTTCCCTCCATGTCACTGAGAAGGAAGAACCAGCTCCATTTTGTGTAACCGGGTTAGGGGTGAGGTTCCAAGAACATCCCAGGCTCTGTGCCACACAGAAATACTGCCCAACTCAGCAGTCCTCTTTCTTCCGCGGCTGCACCACACAGTATGTGGTGGGATCTTAGTTCCCGAACCAGAGCCTGAACCCCACCTCCTGCATTGGGAATGCCAAGTCTCAAACCAAGGGACCCCCGTGGAAGTCCCAGTGGTGCTTTAGAGAAATGAAGCTTGTTCTGGCTACTGGGGGCGCAATTTCTAGATAGTCTTTATTCCATTCAGTGTTCACAAATAGATTTTCCATTCAAACATCAGTTAGATCAGAAAAATAGCCTGACTTGAAAACACACTTAACAAGTAACGTCTTACCAAGTACATTCACCACGTAAGTCACACGTTTGGCATCTCCAGACTTGTTTCCCACCACACAGGAGTAGTTGCCGGAGTCCGCTGGGTCGATGCTGTCCGTGGCAAGATGCGTATACAGCCTTCTCCAAGTGCTTCCCACCACAGCATCCTGACCATCCTTCAGCCAGTGCACGTGAGAAGCCGGGACCCCACTCACCACACACTCCAGGGTCACAGGACTACGAGAAAGAACGGCTAATGCCTGTGAAAAGGTGGGGTGAAGAATGTGAAAGTCATCTGAAGAAGGACCTGGAGAAAGAAGCAAAGCAAAAAAATCATTAAGTATCCACTTCCACTTTCTTCCTTAGCAAAGCTGTGAGCGTCCTCATCTTCCCATTTACTCTTTTTAACACTACAAGGTCCTATTTGGTAACGAAGCCATTTTCAGTTGAGAATTAAATTTAAAAGACTTGGGGATCCTTTAGTGCTACTTCTGAATTAATAGTTCTGAAATGTCAAATTCACACCAAGCACATGGACCACTCCTCCACTGTGCTTTGACTACTGATCTACTCACAACTTGACTACCCTAAGCTAAAAATCAGCTATGACTTACCATATCTCAAAGAGAACTGAGAAATATTTTTTCATAATTCACAGTCAGCCACCAATTTGATTACCACTGATACACAGCGATACTTGCTCTCCAATTTCTTTTTTTTCTCTTTTTAAAGATTGTTTTTGTCGTGGACCATTTTTAAAGTCTTTATTGAATTTGTTACAATAAATTTCTGTTGTTTATGGTCTGGTTTTTTGGTTCTGAGACACATGGGATCTTAGCCCCCCCACCTGCATTGGAAGGCAAGGTCTTAACCACTAGACCACCAGGGAAGTCTCTCTAATTTCTTTTTCTCTGAGCAAAAGGCAGAGTCCCCCGCATGAATTCTACTCTGTCAATTCAACCAAACTTCTCTCCTGGAAAGCCATTATATTTGTATTAATAAAACATGTATAGAATTATGCTATTTAGGCATGTAATTTTTTATAAGACTTTCTCATGATAAACAAACAGGATGTGAAAGAAAAATGAAGTCCCATTTCCCAACTCTTCACGTGGAATGCTTCCAAGGACTCTCCCCAGTGACCATGATTCCCCCAAATACTTACGACTCACAAGGAGCTTTTGGCCAATGGGTTCAACTTTTAACTCGTGTGTGACAGGATTAAAAGCTGCACATTTGTAAGATCCCTTGTCCTCTAAGGATACATTCAAAATCTGAAGATTTCCTGATGGAAGGATTAGATAATTCTCTGAGGAAGGAAGGGGAATGCAGTTAGGCTTCTCTCTTTATGAAGGACACCAGTTAAAATTTACAAAGGTTGATAGTTACGCTTTAAATGTAGACATGACACAAGCAGCCGATAAGCAATCAGGGGAAGAACATTAAATGAAGGAAAAGGAAAGCCAAGACAGGAAAAAAAAAAGTCAACAGCACTTGAGTAACAAAATCAAGCCCATGACTACAGACCAGTCATTGCAAAAATCAAAAGCACAAGAAACATATTTGGACAAAGACACAATGACCGCAGCTATCACCTTGGGCAAACCTCTGCCTACGGCACTGACCACCCAGTATTCATTCACATCTTCATTCCTTTCGTCTCAACAGCATGTACCGAGAGCCTACTTTCTGCCAACAACCGCCTGGGCCCAAGTGATACAACAATGAAGGAGGCAGATAGAGCAAGCCCTGCGCTCCCACGGCCAGCATTCCAGTGCAGGGATGGGGTAGCCAAGAAAGGGGCAAATAAAAAGCAAGCAATCGCTGACATAATATAGCGTCACAGAAAAGAGGAAGCTGAATCAAGGGGGACAGAGAAAACACGGCTTATCACTTTAGACAGAGCCGTAAGAGTGACCATGAGGAAGTATTATCTGAGTAGATTCCCGAACAGGTTGAAGGAGTGAGCCTTGGAGGTGCGGGGTTGCAATTATTTCTTTTTAATTTTTACTTTTTGGCTGCACCTCTGAGCATACAGGATCTTAGTTCCCTGACCAGCGACTGAATCCTCGCCCCCTGCGTTGGAAGCCCAGAGTCTTAACCCCTGGACCACCCGGGAATTCCCTATAATCATTTCTATCCTGTACTCTATATTATGTTCTGTCTTATACTGTAACCATTTGATCTAGTCTCCTCCACTTGACTCTTGAGAGGAGAGACAATATATCTCAAGTATTTTTGTGTCCACAGCCCCCAGCACACAGAGCTTAAAGGAAGCTGGTGAATGACATTTGTTCCGTGGGTGCCACTGGCTTTTCATCAGAGTTCTCACCTGTGGACTGCTTCAGCCACTTTCCCCGGATTTTATAGCGCACTTCAGCTTTGGGGTTACTATCTGGTACCTTGCAGCCAATGAAACCAGTACTCTTTTCTTCTGCTGTAATAACATGTTTTCTGGATGCACCAAAATCACCAAGAACTGAAATAAATAAGTAAATAAGTAGACAGATCAATAGATAAATGCGAATTTGAACTCTCTTCCCCAAAGGACATTTTAAAACCAGAAACAACATTGGCACCACAGTTGTGTGTGGCAGCTAATCCCAGTTCCCAGAGTAGCAGAATCTTTTTATCTCAGTAAGCAGCTGGGATAGAGGTGCATGGTTGAGGGCTGAAGCTTAGTCATGGCACCCTTTTCAAGAAGTCAGTGCTTCCAGGAGACTACAAGACAAGCAAACTGTTCCTAAAACATTAGGGAGGACTACAAAGCATAACTGTTCCCCATTCTATCAAGACGAATCCTTTTTAATCCAGTCTCTCATCACAGCTCACTTTTCCTATGCGTCTTTATTCTGTTTGTAGCTACTCACATAGCAATAAAATGGTTTACAAGAATGAACCTAGGACATAGGGGGAAAAAAAAAAAAGCAGTGTATCATTTGAATTTCCAGGGAGAGAATCCAGTCTCCTGCATTGCAGGCAGATTCTTTACTGTCTGAGCCACCAGGGAAGTCCCCAATATACTATTAATTCTTTTTTTTTTTCCTAACTTTTGTGTGTATGTGTGGGATTTTAGTTTCCCAGACCAGGGATGGAACTCAGGCCCCTTGCGGAGGAAGCACTGAGTCTTAACCACTGCCAAAGAAGTCCCCTAACTAGGTCTCAATTTCTCCCTGTTTAAGCTTACTGCAGATGGAGCCAGCATGGAAGTGCTCTTTATTATGGCCAGTGATGAAAGCACTTGCAGCCTGCCCCTAGGAATTCAGCCCTCCAGCGAGTGACTTGGAGCTGTCCATGGGTCACAGCTCTACAAAAACATTTACTCTTCTCAGTTATGACAAACTCACTACTCCTGGGGAATCCAGATTTGTTCTGTAAATAGGGGTGCCCTCACAAAGACGTTTTCCATTACTGGAAGCCATCACCATTTGAAAGGCAGATGGCTCAAACGTACTAAGAAAACCACGCAGTCTAGATTTTCCATAGGTTCAATACTCAACATTCCTTTCTTTGCCGTTATTTTCCCCCCTCCCCACTCCTTTAACTTGGTTTCAATTAAATAAACGAAAACCACTCTGCAATCAAAGTAAATAAAACAATTAGATTTGAGAAAAAGATAAAGGACTGCATGAAATAACTGCATCAAAGCAGACAACAGCTGTTGCTGCTGATATTAAGAGTTTTAAAATACAAGGAAATTCAGTTTCACGTTAGAAAATTGTCCTAAATCTGCACAAAATAATTTTCACATCCCTCATTACAATGGAAGACACCAAGCTAGGCTCACAGAGGTTCAAGTATCATTCCCTGATGAGAATTCATATGTATCTTACTCCAAAGCCCATGCTCCTTCCACGACTCAAACAACGCAGGTACCAAGAGTAATTTCAGGAAAAAGCATCTATCACAGAGACAATAATTAAACTCACCTGCAGTGGATATGGTTGCAGGCCCACTCAGGATGGCACCGATGCTGTTGTTGGCAACGCACTGGTAATAACCCGAAAGTGAGGGGTTAAAAGAAAGGATAGTCAATGTGCCCTGATGAACCTTAATCTGTTCCACGTTTCTGTCCAATCTTTTTCCATTATGCAACCATGAGATACGAGCAGTCACAGGTTTAGCAGAGCAATGCAGTACTACAGGTCCACCAAGTTTCTGGACAGCAGACAATGGCTCAGAAACAAAATACGGTGCCAAGTCTGCAAGGGAACACTCCCCGTATACAAAGGGGTGGAGGTGGGGAGGGAATGGGAGAGAAGAGGAGATAAGGGGAGAGAGAAACAGGGCACAGTTAATATACTTATCGGCATATACACAACAAAAGGCAATCCCTTACTGTATCTATATGCTATGGTCCTTAAGAGCTTGTGTAAGTTCTAGGAAGAGGTTTACATTTGTAAAGAAACAAGGCAATGTCCTGATATAGAACCTAACAATTAGGTCCGTACAGATAACAATCCTTATGATCTAAATAAACAAAATACCAATTCTGCAAATGAGAAATGGTGAGCTGCTCTTTGAATGAAGCAGTTTTAAAAAACTGGAAATTAGGCATCTGAAAAAGAGAAGATGACTTTCAAAATAAAGAGAATTTTCTTCCATATTACCAACAGGATTTGACTTTTAAGAGCAAATTATTTTATCAATAAAGATTATGGTACTTCTTGATTGGGCTTCCCTGGTGGCTCAGTGGTGAAGAACCTGACTGCCAATGCAGGGGGCAGGGGTTCGATTCCTGGGTTGGAAAGATCTCCTGGAGAAGGAAAGGGCAACCCATTCCAATATTCTTGCTTGGTAAATCTCATGGACAGAGGAGCCTGGTGGGCTATAGTCCATGGAGTTGCGAAAGAGTCAGACACAACTCAGCGACTAAACAATAACAACAGCTTCTTGACTAATTCTCTTTAATATACATCATGTTCAACTTCTAAGAAAGCAGAAGTAGAAAGTCAAGAAGCCACACTGAAATACAAAGCCTATCCTTTCTGGGATGTAAGGATAAACGGGGTATCATTCTGAACATTTTTATTTGGTGTTTGGAATAGTTTCATTTGTTATGTCTGTTCTTCCAGGAATTTGGGAGAGAGAGGTTCTTGTACTCAAGTATCAAAACAGATCCCTCTCCTCCACCCATAAAAGAGGATGGGGGAGGAATCCTGTTAATCTGGTATAATAAAATACTTAAAAGAAAAAACACAATAAATTGCTGAATCTACTTTTATAGGGTATTTTACCAGAAATAAAGATTAAGGGAAATGCCTCAACTGAATCTGAGGTTGCTATTTAGCCCAACAAAAACCAGAAATAAAACCACTAAATCAATTTTCCCTTACTAAATCAAACACAATTATACAGTATTTTTAACAAAGATAATAAATAGACATTAATAAATAAACATCACTGTATTTGTATATACTTCTATATAAATCTTCACACAAATTTAAAATAAAAAGAAATGCATATAGGCCATGTATCAGCCTTGGGCTTATATGTACATTTAACAATAAACACATTAAAGCTTTTCAGTAATGCAAAGAGATAATAAATTAGGCGAGGTCATGAGACCTGGGATTCAAACCAAGTTCTCTCATTTCAAGTTGAGTATTATTACATACTGATTCTAAAACTCCTCTGTGGTGGTATGTAGTCAGCACTTTATTCCTATTATAATTTCCAAATTCAGAAATCTGTAACATATCCTCATTGGAAAAAAAGCACGATCAGAAAATATTTATTTTCAAGGCAACAAAAGGAATAAATTACAAGGACAATGATGGGAAGGGCTGTGAGTGCCTAGAAGTACTACTAAGAAATCCTTAAATTGTTTAATTAAAGTTTTAAAAATTATTCCGCTGGTGAAACAAATCTTAGAAATGTCTTTATAAACCATTACTACTGGCAAAGCATTAAAGTTGAAGTTTTTCATAGGATTAAGATGAGGACAAGCTTCAGCCCAAGCTTCAGAAAGTTACCATTCTCTCTTCTTACCTGGACTCACAGAAGCGCACAGCATCAGGAGGGTAACGTACAGCAGCGTCTGTAAGGGTCTAGAATCTGGATGCATAGCGCCAGATTACAGAAGCGGCCAGGGCAGACTTCCAAGGCAAAACCCAGGCTTTGGCTCACTAAGAGACATAGGGGGGAATAAAGAGAAGAAGGAAATTCTAAAGTACAAAGACAGTCGAAATCTATTCTCTGAAGAGCCAGAGTCCTGCACGTGATAGCTGCCTTCAATTTCGCAAGCTTTATACGCTGCTGCTGCTGCTAAGTCGCTTCAGTCGTGTCCGACTCCGTGCGACCCCATAGACGGCAGCCTACCAGGCTCCCCCGTCCCTGGGATTCTCCAGGCAAGAACACTGGAGTGGGTTGCCATGTCCTTCTCCGATGCATGAAAGTGAAAAGTGAAAGTGAAGTCACTGAGTTGTGTCCGACTCTTAGCGACCCCACGGACTGCAGCCTACCAGGCTTCTCCACCCATAGGATTTTCCAGGCAAGAGTACTAGAGTGGGTCGCCATTGCCTTTTCCAAGCTTTATATAGACTGAATCAAATACAAGGCATTTGATGATCCACATCTTCCCAGTTCAGAAAATAATCTGTAGGCATTAAAGTTAGAAGTTCCGCTTATTCTTCCAAGATACTAAGATACTTATTTTACACAGACCCAATCATTCCAAATGAATCCATTATGGCCTTTCGCCCATTTCTGTTTGTACAACTCACAACCATCTAAAACTCAACCAAAACGCATTCCTTCTCTACATTCCTTACAATACAAACAATAACAAAAACAACAACATTTTAACTAACGTTTATACAGTGTTTTGCACGGGCCAGACACCATCTCAGTGGTTTTCATATATTAACTGAACCTTCGCAACAACACTCTGAGTTAGGGACTCCTGGTTTTCATCCTTTTTTCCGATGGGGACTCATGGATTGCACAGAGAAAACTAAGGGCAGACTTGGGTGGGGACTGAGCCTCCTGCAGAACATCCAAAGATCACTGTGGTGAGAGTGGGATGAGCCAGAAAAAGAGCACAGAGGAAAGCCAGGCTAGAACCCACCCAGTTTCAAAAGCCACGGTGAAGATGCTGGCATTTATTCTCAAGGCAACGGCGGGCCCTTGGAGGACTTAGAGAAGGGAGTAATGGGGTCTCATTATGCTTTAAGATCACTGACTGGAGGATGGGCTAGACTGAAGTGGGGCAGGAACGGAAGAGTGTGGACGAGCTGGTGGAAGCACTATGTTAGTAGCTGCCTGTCTTGTATCGGGGGCACTCTATATAAAGCTTGCAAAATGGTGGGCAGCCACTGAATCCAGTGATTCACGGGATTAAGATGAAGAAAAGCTTCAGCCCCCAAATTGCCATTCTCTCTTCTTACCTGGACTCACAGAAGAGCACAGAGTTGGGAGAGGAACATACAGCAGTGTCTGTAAGGGTTCAGAACTGGGATCTGAATAACTGAATTTTCAACTGACCAAGCTGCTTCATTCAAAGAGCTGTTTCCCATTTCTCATTTATAGAATTAGTATTTTGTCTCATTTATATCATAAGCATTCTCTCATCTATACTGCCCTAATTGTTAAGCTCTATATCAGGACATTGCCTTATTTCTTTCAAAATATAAGACTTTCTAGAACTTTTACAAGCTCCAAGGACCAAAACATATAGATGTAATGAGGGCCTACTGCCTTTCACTGGTCTATAGGGTGCATCAGATACAATAGAGGCAGTCACTGAACCACTAGATTCAAAGCAGACTCTAAAGGTAAGCCAACAGAATCTGCTAAGGGCTTGGGTGGAAAAGGCGAGATAAAGAGATGTCAAGGACAACTCTTAGTCTTTGATGTAACAGAATAAAGTTCTGTTTCCTGAAATGCGGAGGACTAGAGAGGGGGATGAAGAAGAGGCTGCTCAACAGCTATGCTTTGGCCATCTGGATTTTCCCGACCCAAGGGATCAGACCTGGGCTTCCTACATTGCTGGCAGATTCTTTTACCGTCTGAGCCACCAGGGAAGCCCACTGCTATAAATGGCAGCAGAAAAACTGAACTGCTAAGGATAGATGGATGACAGCCATGGAAATATTGGGTTTTGTGGGTTTTTTTTTTTAATATAGAAATTCTATAACACATTAACAAAGCTAAAAAAGGAGTTTCACATAACCCAGCACTGGTAAAGATGTGGGTAAAAATCACTATAATATCTCATTGGCGGAAATAAAATCGGTAAACTCCTTTCAAAAGGAAAATTATTCATTCATTCAGCAAGTATTTATTGAATTTTTTTACAGTTTTTTAAATTTATTTTTTAAATTGAAGGACAATTGCTTTATAGAATTTTGTTGTTTTCTGTCAAACCTCAACATGAATCAGCCATGGGTATATACATATATATCCCCTCCCTTTTGAACCTCCCTTTGAATGTTTACTATATGCTGGGTACTATTCTAGGAACTTGGGTCAGAGTACCTTAAATACATATATAAGTAAAAAATGACAGACAAAAATGTATACCTTACATCTGTGTAAGAGATGAACACTAAACCAAACAAATAAATTAGGAATATTCACAAGGCCCATGCTATTCTCCAGATACGTTTTATTCCTTCTCCTCTGTGCTAACTCTATACCCTGCCCACTGCCTACCACTGCACTCACGGCTCTGCTCTGCAGTTTATCTGCTCACATAGCTGTTACCTCTTTAAAGGCAAGAATGATGTCATACTCAACTTTGCAAACTCTAATCCCTAGCAGAAAAGAGGCACTTGATGTTTCTGAAAATGAAAGGAATACCTTCATAGAATGTAATTCCCAGAAGTACCTTCAGTTCAGTTCAGTCGCTCAGTCATGTCTGACTCTTTGCGACCCCATGAATCACAGCATGCCAGGCCTCCCTGTCCATCACCAACTCCCAGAGTTTACTCAAACTCATGTCCATTGAGTCGGTGATGCCATCCAGCCATCTCATCCTCTGTCGTCCCCTTCTTCTCCTGCCCCCAATCCCTCCCAGCATCAGGGTCTTTTCCAATGAGTCGACTCTTCGCATGAGGTGGCCAAAGTACTGGAGCTTCAGCTTTAGCATCAGTCCTTCCAAAGAAATCCCAGGGCTGATCTCCTTTAGGATGCACTGGTTGGATCTCCTTGCAGTCCAAGGGACTCTCAAGAGTCTTCTCTACAGTTCAAAAGCATCAATTCTTCGGCGCTCAGCCTTCTTCACAGTCCAACTCTCACATCCATACATGACTACTGGAAAAACCATAGCCTTGACTAGACGAACCTTTGTTGGCAAAGTAATATCTCTGCTTTTCAATATGCTATCTAGGTTGGTCATAACTCTCCTTCCAAGGATTAAGCGTCTTTTAATTTCATGGCTGCAGTCACCACCTGCAGTGATTTTGGAGCCCCAAAAAATAAAGTCTGACACTGTTTCCACTGTTTCCCCATCTACTTCCCATGAAGTGATGGGACCAGATGCCAAGATCTTAGTTTTCTGAATGTTGAGCTTTAAGCCAACTTTTTCACTCTCCTCTTTCACTTTCATCAAGAGGCTTTTTTAGTGAGAACTGTTATATCAATTGAATTCCATGTGATCTAGCTATATTTTTATTCTTTCATTCGACCATTCATAGATATGATTTCAAAAATCAGCAAACATACAGTAAGTACCTACTGTATACCAGGTACTATTGCTAGGCTAGAGATTCGAAGAGTGGTTATTTTGATGACAAATTCCACTTCCCATATTCCTGCTTGGCCAGGACACAGAATTTGTAACTACAAAACACAACAAAATGTAAGGCCAAAGCTACATTAATGACATTTCAGTAGTGAGAATTCTACATGCATACTTATTTGTGAAAAGAAAGGTTAAGTCTAACCATCAATAAAACTGGGTATAGCAATACAAGGCATCTTAAGAATGTCTCTGAATAAATCAAGTACTTCTCAGGATCTGCTTGCTTCTTCTCTATACCACGGACTCCAAAATCTCCAAGTTGCAAACTTAAGTTCATCTACTATCAGTTCAAGAACTGCCTTTTATTTTTTTTTTTAAGGACTGCCTTTTAAATGTTTCCTTGATGAGCTCTTTTAAAAGTGGGAGAAAATACTACAGTACCACTCATTGGCAGAAAGGGCCAGCTGTGTGAAAGCCTTTTTTGGTTTATTTGAATTCTCCCCTGTTTCAAGGGCAAGAACTGACACACCGCTGCTAAGCAGTCAAGGCAAAGTAAACATTCAAACAACTTGTTAACAGCAGACACTTTTCTGAGACGATGAGGACAGGGAGGAGAGTTTCTTCCTTTTGCCAAATCTTTCCTCAACTATTTATTTATTGAAAAGCAGTGAAACAAACTCCAGAGTCAACTTTAACCCCAGCATGGGATCTAGTGAGTTACTTTGCAGCTGTCCTTTAAAACGTCACAGCTCATTATTGCTACCTAAACACTATCACACAGGAATACGCCCATGTTTCTATGAGACTAACACTCTGTCAGTTAATTTGGGTGGTTGGAAAGGAATTACAACCCTAACAGTCACTAAGTATTTGTTGACTTGGTTTATATTTATCCCTGGCAGGCCTGCTCAGCTTGTTAGAGAATTGCGATATTCAGAACAAGGACCTAGATTCTGTTGCCCTACTCATCAGGTAGCTTGAAATTATATTCAACAGCCACCAAGGGCAACCTAGGTCCAACCTCACAAACAAACATCCCTGACCACAAGAAGAGTAACCGACAGCCCAGTGCTGCTCCTTGAGTCCTGACCTAAAGATTAGCTGGTACCTTCTGAGTTTCAGGGCTTTCTCTAAGCCCTTCCCGCATGCCTACAGAGAAGGCGATTTGTCTTGCATTACAAACTGTACTTTTAAGCCATCCCAGGCTTAAGAGAATTTCTGTGGGCAAGGGAAAACTAAAGGTATGCCTCATCTCAGAATAAGAAAGGAAATAGTTCCCTAACATTTATTTAACTTATTGTTCAGGTTGTGAACTTGTTGCTTTTATAACCCCTTCTCAACACACTGCCAGAATAATCCTCTGGGAAAAGTCTTTCCTGAATTTCTAGATTTGATTCCTCTGTTTTTGAAGGAACGCCTCTGCTTTTCTAAGGATGATCAAAGCAGCCTCTCTGCATTATCCCCTCCCTAGACTCCTATATCAGATGTTCTTAGAGTTTTCTTTGAGGCTTAGGGAATAACTGTGATTAATTTGTGAACAAAAAATTCGGCTTTGGGATCAGTACTGTTCTTCAAAACATAATATTCTTAGTTTTCTTTTTTAAAGGCATCTTCTTCTTCATAAAATAATAATTTCCTTCTTTTTAAAAAAAGATAGATTCTTATTTTCAAACTATTTCAAAGCATCCTATTTCTGAACTGTGGAGAAAAAAAATGATATTTTGGCAATAACTAAACAAAAGAAAAAATAAAGCATGTCTACTTAAAATTTTTTTATTAGATACTGCTTAATTCTGCACAATTTCGGTTATGGAAGTCAAAAACCTTTTCTTAAACCCATTGAACCACCTTGACCTTAATCACAAGCAACTGTAAATCTCCTCTCCAAGTTTTCTTCATTCTGAATATCTGAGTAATTTAGCTAAGCAAACAACATTTCCTGCACAGACTTCTCAGAGAATCTTACTTTTTCCAAGAAATATTCATTCAATCAATTAATTCCATATGGAGGGTATTTACTTGGGGCAAGATTCTGTCAGAGGTACAAAGATGAGGAAGGCAAAATTTCTGAGCTATAGGATACTGCAGCCTAATTTGGAAAAGAGGGCTTGAATTAATTAACTCTGAAATAAAGAAAAATATAATAAGTAAATGAGAATGTAAAAGGTATTAAAAGAGTTCCAAGCAGAGGAATCCACCCTTCATTGGACAGACACTAAGTGCCTCCCTTCTCCACGTCAGGCACTGTGCTGTCCTGCGAACTCAGCCGGGGGCGAAACCGGCAGGACAACTGCCTTCCAGATGCTTCAAATCAGGTAAGGACAGGTGACAACTCAAGAAGCCCTCCAATACTGATTCGCCCAACAGAACAATAAACTTGCTGCTTCAAGGTTACTGCATATTCTGGATGGCTTCTTGTTTTCTCGTTCTTTTTTAAATTATGAAAGTATGGTAACACATTTACGGAAGACTTGGAAAATATGAAACAAAGTTACATACAGTTTCACTATATATTCTGATTAATTTGAAGTATTAAGATTTTTCATCGGAGTTTCAATATCAAACTCTCAAAAATTAACAGAATGAATATACAGAAAAGGAGAAGGATACAGCAGACCTGAAAAGCACCATGAACCAATTCAACAGAATTAAGATTTATTCCATTTTCACACAACAGCAGGATACAAATTCTACTCAAGTTTCCAAAGACTGTAAACTAGGAGACACTGGAACATATCCAAGGATGTGAAACAAGATCCAAAAATTCCATGGTCTAAATACTGAAATCATACTGAGTCTGTTCTCTTATCACTGTGGAATTACGTTAGAAGTCAGTATTAAAAGATATCTGAAAATACCCGACCTAGTTTCAAGTGCGATGTGACATTTACCTAGAGGGATCTTTGACTTGACCGTTGAAATCCTCAATAAAGTTAGAAGACTGAGAAAACACAGGGTGATTGCAGAGAAGGAAGCATTTAAATGAGAAATTAATACCAAAGACACTTTAAAACCCCCATGTGTTTGGAAATTAAATGTCCAGTTTTAAATGATGGCTGTATCTAAGAAGTGGATGGCTTCTTTTTATTTGGTATAAACTTTTATATCACTTTTACAATCAGAAACTAAATAAGGGGGCTTGGGCAGCTGTGGGCAAAGATAGACCCACCAGTTTATATGATGCCACAGTTTTATCAGAGAATATCTAGAGGATTTGAATGGTCTGCTATATTTATTTGGATGTTTTGTGAACAGACACCAAGAAAGGACGGTGAAGGTTTACTCTTCTGCCTGGGCAGGAGTATATCATCTTCACGACTGTGGAACACGCTTAGCCTTTATTCTCCCATCAGGTGGTTTTGTGTGCTCTGACTTTTAAAGTGCCATGTGAACGGAAGGTAACTACATGCTTTAAAGGACTTCTTGTTTCCAAGTCCACTTCCCGACGGCCCCACCTTGGCAGAACTGCCTCACCAGCCCTCCTTCACCAGCCAGCACCCTCAAGTCTTCTCTCTCTCCTTTGCTAAGTGAAATGAACTCATTGCAACATATTTAGGAAGACACTACCTGTTTGCTTTCAAAATATTGTTTATCACCTGCACAAACTGGTTTTCACTGGTAAGTTGATTTACTTTTCTATCCGTGAAAATAGTTTAAGGGCCTCCCTGGTGGTGCAGAGGTTAAAGCGTCTGCCTGCAATGTGGGAGACCTGGGTTCGATCCCTGGGTCGGGAAGATCCCCTGGCGAAGGAAATGGCAACCCACTCCAGTATTCTTGCCTGGAGAATCCCATAGATGGAGGAGCTTGGTGGGCTACACTCCACGGGTCACAAAGAAAATAGTTTAGCTCTCCTGGTTTGGGATGGAACATGTCATGACTTTTTTCTCCAACAAAATCAATGGAAATGGTTTTCAGCAAGAAGCAAGGCTTTCAGTGGAATTATCTGGCAGTCCATGGTAAGGATTAGGTGCTTTCACTGCTGGGGCCCGTGGTTCAATCCTTGGTCAGGGAACTAAGATCCTGTAAGCTGCAGGGTGTGGCCAAAAACAAAGAGAAGGAGATAAAGGAGTAAGGCTTTTAGGATATTAAAGTAGGTAAGGAGGGATTAGATGAGTCACAAAATAAAGCAAGCACAGGTGCTACTGGAAAAACAGAAGGGTCACCCAATCAAGACTCAGAGGCTGAGAAGACATCCCAGAGGAGACAATGATTAGGTGAGTCAGATGGAGAAGTTTGGGGCAAGGGAGAAAAAGCAAGGGGAGGGGCATATTCCAAGCAGAAGGAAGAGTGTGTGCACAGAATTAGACACACAGAGTTCGGAAGAATAGACTAGAGTGGACAGTAAGGACAGGGAGACAAGGAGGCCACATAGTTGAGTAGATGCCAGAGTATCAAAAACAAAGTAAATCAGGTTATAGCATTTGGCTTTTTTCCTCCGAGTCGAGTATTAACAGCTTTTAGGCAGCAAGAGTCAAGATCAGACTTGTGCCTTTGACAAACCATTGACCCTGCCATGGGGAGTAAGGCTGAAGAGGGTTTAGGAGGCTGTTGTGAAAAAGAAAGGGGACCTGCACTAGAGAAATAACAGGGGATACATGTGAAAGATTTTTTTTTTAATGTTAAGACATGGACAAGTTCAAAAGCTATTTAGGAGGTGGGACTGATGGAACTTGGGTAGTGAACGATGTGACCTGGGAAGGAATACATCTCTTAGACATCTTTGGAATCCATCGTCCGCTCACTTCTGTTTCCCTTTGGCTTCGGCCATAAATAAAGGCACTGAGGCTGCTGTCCAGATTTCGGACCTGGAAGAGTGAGTATATGGATGTCTGCCTTCACTAAGACAGGAATCGCATGAGAAACCACAGGGCTTTCCGTGGTTTTTTGTTGCTGTTTGGAATTAGCAGGGAACGAAAAGGATGCATCTTAAGGTGTGGAACTAATAAGCTGAGTTGGAGCTAACAGAAACTCTAGGAAAGACCTAGCAGGCAAGCTGAAAAGCTTAAGTGAGGGAGGCAAGGACAGACAGAGAAACTGTGATTCCCTAACGAGGAAGGAGTCTCAGGCTAAAGCCTAAAAATGAAATAAAATCAACTTTAAAGGGGTACCCATTCCTCTCTCAAAAATAACGCTCATGATCAATGCTACTAATTAAAAGGTTTTTGTCTTAACAAAAGAGGAAAAGACAGAAAATTATATTCCAGGGATGGAATCAGACACTCAAGACTTCTTAAAAATGAGTTTCCAAATATCCCTGGACTTTCACGCCCCCGTATACCTTTCAAAGGTACCAACCACGGTTTAGGGTAACCAGACACATTCCTTCCCTGGAGCCTTTGATCAGTGACAGTCTTCAGGCTGCCCACATGGGGTCCCAAGAAATGAGAGTAACAGCTGGCAGGCATCCTTCAGTGGTCTGACTGGAGGCGTGGGTAGGGGCAGGAGGAGGGGGAGGGAAAGAGAAGGGAAAAAAGAGCTCTCCTAAGTCCAGTGGCAGCAAACGCAGCCTGTGAGAGTCAGCATGTTCCTCTCTGGGGGCTAAATCAGTGCTTTTAGAAACCAGAGCATCCTTTTCAGCAGTCATGTGCAGTTGACAAGGATGCATTCTGCGACCTGCTGCAAAGTTCGAGGGCAGAATGAGTGTATAAATTTTGTGCAAGCAGAGATGCAGGATGTCCAGCATGTAGGCCAGGTCAACAATGGGCAGATCTCTCTTTTCACCAGAACTCAGCACAACCTCCCCCCTCTCTTTCCCACTCCCCTACCTCCATTGCTGTTGGAAACGCAGCTCTTGGTGGTATCTGCTTCCATGAGCTTGGAAGGATCACGCAGTCATGAGCTTCTAGTTTTTTAAACCACTGACACCTACAGACCCCACAGCCCTTCCCCCACTTCTCCAGAGCCTCAGTCAAGTCAGCCGAGCAGACACACTCAACCTGCTGCCTCCACAAGCATTTCCTTTCACTGTGGACCATCAAAAGTCAAGGAAGCAAATGGAAGTGACTTGGAGTTATGGCACCAAAAAGGCCAAATGAGCAAAGAAATAATCAACTGCACATGAGCCCCTTCAGCTCCGACACAATGAAAAGGGCCTAGGACTAACTCCAGGAAAGGTCACTGAGATCAAAGGTCATGAGCAGAAAAAGGCACCAGTGAGGGGCTGCCAGCTGCAATGGGGGCCAATGTGGTCTTAATTACTCACCGAAAGAGAAGGAGTCTGAGCCGGGGCCAAGTTGGGTTCTAGTCACATATTTGTGTGTGTGTGTTTTGTTTTTTTTTTTAAAGTCAAGTGTTCCTGTTCCACTCTCTTTCAAAGAGGCTATTTCTTCCTGCTTCTAGAGCACAGGAAACCAAGAATTGTGGAGATAAGATAATTCTGGCATCCACAGTAAGCTGTACAGGAGTGTTCCAAATATTTAAAAGCATAGCTGCATACAGACAAGTGAAATTCTAAAGCGTGACTTAGGAGGGATCATTAAAAACACAAAATACAGCAAGTTTCAAGGAGATTATTCTTGAATCCCTTGCAAGCATCACAAAATCAACACTTGCCACAAATCCAACTCTCAGTCGATTTTCGGGTTTGTCATTGGAATTGGCTTCGTGGGAAAACGTAACACTGTAATGGTAACCACAAAACAAATGCCAAAAGCAAAATTTTAAGTTTGCAAAGAACTAGCTGAACTTGAACAGGCTGATGTTAAAAAGATCCAGACAGACACTGGGCTAATGTTCTTTGACGGAGAATGAGAAGGAGGAATGTGAAGCCATTTTAAAAAGCGCTCTGGATGATAAGTGTTAACAACAATTAACATAGTTGTTAATTAGGACAACGCCTTGCTCAGACCTTACCAAATGGAATGAAATTTTCCTTGGCCATGATGAAAGACACCCTCATGGGGTTTTGGTTTAGATTTCGTTTTCATAATGAGGAAAAAAGGACTGTAGGAGAGACTCATTTCCCTGTAATATATTCTAATGTACACAGTAAAATACTGAGGAAAAAGCAAAAAAAATATATTAGAGATCTAAGAAAAAGTATCTTGGCTGCAAACAAACTTGAATCAGTGATGGTTGGGCACTGGACCTCCACCAGGATGATTTTTATATTATATGACCTGCTGAATTATGAGTTTCCTAGAGACCTGGAACTTAGTGATACTAGTCTCCAAGTACCTTCTTCCACCTTTAAACTTGGCTGAGTAAAATACAGGGAGCTCAGCTTGGTGCTCAGTGATGACCTAGAAGGGTGGGATGAAAGAGGGTAGAAGGGAGACTCAAGAGGAAGGGAATATATGCATACATGCTGATTCACGTTGTTGTACAGCAGAAACTATAACACAACATGGTAACACAACTATATTCCAATTAAAAAAAAAAAAATAGGGACTTCCCTGGTGGTCCAGTGGCTAAGACTTCATACTCCCAAAGCAGGGAGTCTGGGTTTGATCCCTGGTCATGGAACTAGACCCCACATGCTGCAACTAAGACCCAGCATGGCCAAATAAAGAATTTTAAAAGAGCAAAATAAACGTAACCAAAAATAAATAAACCTAGCTGAATAAAATAACAGAAGGAGTCTACATTTCTTAGGAGGCCCAGTTTGTTCAAGCTGGTGACGGGAATTAGGTCAGACATGGCTTTGCTGCTCTCGCAGCATCACGTCTGTGCATAGGCGTTGAGAATGGGGCCCTTCGAGCACTTCCATAGGCTGGCATACATGTCAATCACAGGTTCCTGTGCACTTAGCACAGTCACCACAAATGGACTGATAAATACAGAGATAAGTAAAAATGCACAAAGGCCTGTAGGAAAAACCTTGCATTCCTAGAAGCTTTGACAGACAGACAAATTCAAAGAAATGATCAAGTTACAACGTCCTGATGAAGTGAACATAGAAAAATGGATCAATTAAGATTGGGATATCTTTCTAAACACAACACAATACTGCATGAAGTTTTAGCCCAACTGGGAGAGCCTGAGACACCGTTTTAGCAGTGGGTCCATCTTGCCCACCAGAAATGAAACAAAGCTTGTTGGAACAACTCCACTGGGCTGCACGCATGTATACCAAAGAGGCGCAGCTGCTTTGTGACATCATGTTGGACAATGGGAAACAGGAAGGTCCAAAGAAAGAATTCAAGAACACACTGATAGAGGAGATACACACAGACATCCACAGTCCACACGGACATCAGCGGAAATCCAGAACAGCGGACAGACCCGACCAGGAAGACAGATAAACTTATTCCAGTGACGCTCCTCCGTGTAAAACTTTTCTGAAAATCCCTTGTTTATTATTTTTGGTGTCCATGTATAAACAAGGCACAAAAATAATCTCATTAGATTATGATTACACTTGATTTTTAACCCCATATAGTTTTAACTCCATCAACATCACTCAATTAATTTATTAATGGTTAGTTCCAAAATACTCAAGAATATAAAAATAAATTTTTAAAGTGCCATAAACAGTAAAGGCAATTCCAAAAGAACACCAAATTTCTTGGTACAATAACAGCAATGCGATATTAAATATACATATACAGCTTCCCAAGGTAACAGACTTCTTTAAAGACATAGTTTTGATTTAGATATTTTAAGTTCTGGTATAGTTCTGATATATACATTTTTCATATCACACTATACTCACATCATAGCTGACATCTGTAGAACATACATGCTGATACAGGCATATACCTTGTAGCTGAACTCTTAAGGACTTATTATTGGCCTCCAGAACAACCTGAGGAGTTTTTGGTTTTCTTTTTTGGTGAGATGAAGAAGAGAATTATTAACTTGATTGTTCATATAATGACAGCTGATTAATTTAGATCTTTTAAGTATAAGAATGCTGTGGGTCAGATCCTTTGCTTAATTTTCTAAAATCTCTTCCTTCAACCCATTTTCTAAGACATTATGAGCAGAGTTGAAAGTTGTAGCCTAAAAACACACAAAGCAGTTTCTCAATTCATTTATGCAACAAAAATGTATTGAGCGTCCATATTCGAAGCAGTTGGGGAAAAAAATGATTAGAGATGACACAGAAGTAGAGTAAGATAACAGGGACTGTGATCTCATTTCTTAAATCTCTGACATCTTTAACTCCTGGATTACATATGAACAGCAGCATTTAAAACTTTTTTAATGTAAAAAAAAGCTTCCAAAAGTGACAAGAGTCTGAATTTTTTAATAACATATTTTTTAAGTATTTAATAAGACTATTCAAAATGCATTTTTAAAAAATTAACAGTTGGTAGTCTACAGTGACGTATTTCTTTTTCCTAGAGGATTCAGTCAGGTAGAACATTTAATAAATTAGTGTGGCTTAGGTTCTGTCTGCAAATAGAGGGGAAAAAAAACCCCACAATTTTCTCTCAGTTTTAGAATTCTATGACAAACATTTTACAAGTGCGATGTTTAAATGAAAAAGCACTTAAAAGCCTGTGTGCACCTCTTACACTGGTTTTGCCTCATCTTTGGCAGACTCCAAACAGGACTGCACTAATGAAAGAGGAAAGGGGGAAAAAAAACAGCAAAGGTATCCAAAATCAATAAAATTTCAGCTCTAAAAATTAAGTCAAAAGCATATAGTTCAGCCCTCCAGTTTGCAAGCAAAAAAGAGACTGCTTGTGTTCACTCTTATTTAAAAAGAAAAAAAACAAAAACAGGTTGAAAAAAATCAGGAGACAAGTTTATGATTTCATTGTAAGAACTTGAAGAGGCTGACCCTTTACTTTGTATTCGGGTAAAGAAACTGAGGTTCCCTGGTGGCCCAGGGGTAGAGAATTCGCCTGCCAATGCAGGAGACAGGGCTTCGATCTCTGGGTCAGGAAAATCCCCTGGAGAAGGAAAAATCCACTCCAGTTTTCTTGCCTGGAAAATTCCACAGACAGAGAAGCCTGGCAGGCTGCAGTCCATAGGGTCCCAAAAGAGTCAGACACAGCTTAGCAACTGAACAATAATAATGAAGAAACTGAAGAAATTTCCCTAGCAAATTTTCCCTGCTTTGTGAAAGTGTCATCCACTATTTTACAGTCAAATTATCTGTGAGGTTTTCACAGAATTCTGGGAACACTGGTAGAAACATATACTCAATGGAAAAGACAGACCTTCATGCGAAAACTCAGGGTTGTCTTACAAAAGAAAGACTCGTCGTGAAGCACACAGCACCGCTGATTTGAAAACTACTAAGTTATCAAGCTTTCCAAGAGCTTACACTGAAGAAAACATTTCGTAACTCTACATAATCACCTCCTTTTTCTCTGCCCAGCTTCCATGCCAACCTGAGGAAGAACTTAAGAGGAAAGGCCCAGCTGGCAGGTGTGGGTGTTCCAAAAATCAGATATTATTTTGTTTATTTGAATTACATTCTTTGCTTTAACAGCCTCAGGGTACAAATAAAACATACAAGTAATTAAAATAACCAACAGCGGGACTAATAAAACATCTAAAAGCAACCTTTATATAGAGAGAGACTCTCTAAGTGTTTGCCTCCTGACCTCAGTACGTGGAACAATGAAGGTACATGGAAACTAAGTGAGGCACTGCCATTTCTGCTGGAGAAGGATGAAAGCCAGCTCAAGTCTGTGGTCAGAGGGAGAATCCTACTTGATGCTAATGCATCATAAACACATGGCCGTAAACACTACGGATGGAGAAACATTCGGCATGAGACACAGCAAAGACGCCACAGATTCAATTTGGAAAACTGCACACTGATAGTTTACCAAATTTAATCTAGAACAATGGTTCCCAGAGTTTTGGATTTCAATAACCAGAGACACCTAAAAATAAAACAGAACACCAGTATGTCTCATGTAAGAATACCAACCATTTACCAAGTTAAAAAAAAAAAAAGAACTGCCATCTACAATCATTGTTCATTGGAACAGAACAAAACCTGAGCCAAAAAGCAATTTTAGAATAAATTTGGCTTTAGGAAGTAATCACTCCATGTCTTTCAGTAGGTTGTTTCTCATTTCACTCCAGATGAATATAAAATCCGCATTATAAATCAAGCTGGTTTAAAGATCAATGTTGAGAAACAGTAATCTCAAGACTTTAAAGTCTTCAGTCTTATAAATCAGTAGATTATGTTATAACAGCTCATCACCAACACTGGGTTATAAAATAGGTTAAATCATGTGTCTCTAAATGGAGCATTAAGCACACACACCCCTCAGATTTTCATCTTGAATGTCAACCAACAAATCTCCCGAAAGCAGCACTTTCACTTAGTACTGACAGGTTTCTGCCACTCAAAAAGACCCCACTGGTCCCAGTACCACCTGTACTTTTCATTATTAACATTCCTCTCCAAAACAGGCCAAACTTCTAGACCTTATTGGGAAGCATAATTCCTGTTATCCCCTTACTTTCTCTGGAGACTATTTTTAAACTTTGTTTTAAAATTTTACAAAAAAGAAAGAAAAAAAATTTTTAAAGAAATTACTGAGATAAAACATAAGGAATTTCACTCTAATACTATGTTATAGAAGCCCTATTATCTCCTTGACTTCCCTAAGACTTCCCTGGTGGCTCAGACAGTAAAGCATCTGCCTACAATGTGGGAGACCTGGCTTCGATCCCTGGGTCGGGAAGATCCTCTGGAGAAGGAAATGGCAACCCACTCCAGTACTCTTGCCTGGAAAATCCCATGGATGGAAGAGCCTGGTAGGCTACGGTCCACGGAGTTGCGAAGAGTCAGACACGACTGAGCGACTTCACCTTACCTTACATCTCCTTGAATGCACATTAAATTTAATCAATGAACAAGTACATACCTGAATCTGTAGCATTTCCATAATAAATTATTGTAATCTTCTATAAATTAAAGCAATTTTCTCTATGTACCATCATGTTACATCAAATAAAGATGGTCCTGTCTATAAGATCTTTAAAAAAGATAAAATAAAACTTCTTCCCTTCTTCAGCAATGGCTTTGATTTTCATTTGTATCTGATTTCCTGAGAAAAAATGGTAACCAAGAAACAATATTGAAGGGAATGCACAGAAGCTGGTTTTACCTGACTCATTACACTGTGAAAATAAAGAACTAGGCTAGATATCTATAGGGCATATAAATGTAAAAAATTTCCACCAGAACTGGATTAAATATTAGGTCCATGAGGGAAGGGAACCACATCTAGTTTGGGCATCTCTGTATGTCTAACACCTGCGAAGTAACCTGCACAAAATGAGTGCTCAGATAATTTCCCCAAGATTGCATAGCTAATAAACGATGGGGGTGAGATTGAACCCAGGGTGAGCCCAGGCCTCCACTTCACCCTTTCTACACACAGCTTCTTAAATAAAAGGAGAGCCTTGAGTATAGGTCTCTTTTTTATGCCCGTTGAATTCACTGTGAAGCCGCAGCCACCTCTCATTCTGGAAGGATGCTTAAATCTACCAGGTTTTAGTTTTCTTTCTCTATTTTAGTTTTAATCCGAAGATGAATTTCTGAAGGCATGAAAATCTTTTTTTTTTTTTTTTAATTTCATTGTGTTTCTGCACTGCTGAAACTTAAATTATTGTTATCTTATTCCAGGTCATCAGTCAAACGATTAAGACATGACATGAGATTTCCATGCCCGGTTTACATTTGTGTTCTGGGATCACATCCGTGACATGTGAAGGTCAAATGATGTTACCTAATACCATTCAAAGAAAGTTCTGAAACAGGTGAAAAGAAAAGTAGGAACCGTAAATCATCTTCCAGCTCATGGCAGCATAAGTGCGCCAAACTTGAAAAGCAGATGACATCGCAGATGGTATAACATTAGAAACACGTGTACTACAAAGATCCCACCTTATGATGGCTCATCAACAATAAGTAAATAAGAATGCATACATACACTTCATCAAATGAATTCTAATTTTTTTTTTCCAGTATTATGTATCAGAGTGTACTTTTAAAGTGGCCCACAAAATACTGGACCAATAGTTAAAAACAAGTTCATTATTAAACAGAAAAAATAAGGACTTCCCTGGCATTCCAGAGGTTAACGATCCAGGCTTCCAATGCAGGGGGTGTGGGTGTGATTCGTGGTTAGGGGACTAGATCCCACAAGCTTCGAGGTGCTGCTGCTGCTGCTAAGTCACTTCAGTCATGTCCAACTCTGTGCGACCCCATAGACGGCAGCCCACCAGGCTCCTCCGTCCATGGGATTCTCCAGGCAAGAACACTGGAGTGGGCTGCCATGTCCTTCTCCAATGCATGAAAGTGAAAAGTGAAAGTGAAGTTGCTCAGTCGTGTCCGACTCTTAGTGACCCCATGGACTGCAGCCCACCAGGCTCCTCCATCCATGGGATTTTCCAGGCAAGAGTACTGGAGTCGGGTGTCATTGCCTTCTCCGTTCAAGGTGCAGCCAAAAATTAATAAAACAATTAATTAATTAAAATAAAAATGACAGGTTTAAAAAAAGAAAAGAAAAATACTGTTAAACATGCTTAAAATCAAAGAATCAAATCAAAGGCCAAGTCTTCCTATTAGGGATTCCCAGGTGACTCTAGTGATTAAGAACCCACTGGCCAATGCAGGAGATGTAAGAGACACAGCTTCAATCCCTTGGTTGGAAAGATCCCTGGAGGAGGGCATGGCAACCCACTCCAGCATTCTTGCCTGGGAAATCCCAGGGGAGCCTGGCGGGCTACAGGGGTTGCAGAGAGTGACACAACTGAAGCAACTTAGCACACGTGCATCTTCCTATTATTCAACTCAATAGTGACAACATAACGAAACAGTCTTTCAGATTTAACACTTTTGAATTACCTTGGTTTTGTGATTTTGTCACAATGTGCAAATTTAGTTTTATAAGAAGTTTGCATCTAGTTTCTTTTGTACATAATTAAATGGGGTTAATAATAACATTTTTTAAACAATATTGAGGTTTATAAAAATTTTTCCCTTTGATAAGTGGCACATTATTCAAGTTTAAGTGTCCACTCCTTTTTAGCAAAACACAGGACATTATCACCTCTGTTAAGACGTTAACTAATCACACACAAAGCTTATTCCTTGATCATATACATCTTTGCAAATCTCAACTGAGAATGGGGGTGACAAGACAAGAATTATAGTTTCAAATACTAGATTCACATTCCCCCAAATCAAAAAGGTTAAAAGAATCTTGTAAATGCTACCCACCTCCATAGCCACCAACACTACTACCTTAAGAAAATTCTATAAATGCAATTCAACCAAGCTTTATCCTACCTGTGCATTTTAGGGTTATGGTACAATGTTTTTTTCTGCAAACAGGCTCATTATTGCTGCAAAATTTACTGTGCTTCCCTGAAAACCCGGATTCCAGTGATATAATAAAAATACAATAATGCGGCCAACCTGTAAGGTAGAAGAAACAGATGAATTCTCAAACCTTAACTAAAAAGAGTATTTAAAACAACAACAAAAAAGTAAGACAGAAAAGTATGTCCTTCCTGAAGCATTAGTACTGTCACTGCTGATGACAGAAAAGAACTCCAGGACAGACAGGCCACAATCAGGTAGAAAGTGACGCCTGCAGCCCCCCACCTTTCCATGTTCTGATTCCACAACTTCTGGCTCCAATTCTTTGGATTCCCCTCTACTGCTAAATCTCAGTCTTCAACAGTCACTTGAGGGCTTATCCCGGCCAGGGAGAAACACCCAAGGGCATGGCTAGGGTGGGGCTGACTGTGCATCACTGGCCTCCCTCCAAATCAAACATTTGCATCAGATGATCGCATGTCTATTCTATTTCTTTTTTAGAAACAACTTGGGAATGATACTTTATTGGTGGTCTTCAAAGCTATCAAGCCCAGTTAAGTGTTTATCTGCTCTGACCATATCTAAGCCCAAGAGAAAAAAAGTAATTTGAAAGAGAAGTAAGAGCCAAACTCATTATTAAGTACGTATACATCAAAATCCTAGAAAGCACTGGGATTTCCCACAGATAAGAACATTTGTACCTTTGGTGGGGGAAATTATCAAGAAGAATTAACAAAGGGTTTCAACCATAGATACTCTTGCTTTTAAGAACGTGTCAATAAGACTAGGTAAGAAGTTCATCTCATACCTAAAATTTTATTTTCCTGGTACTAAAGTATGTTTCTATTGAGTCTGGGGAGATGAGGAGAAAGTGGAGATCGCAAAGAAACAAAATTGAAATTTAGGGTAAGAAAGTTAAGATGCGTTCAACTATTTGGGGATGTGGGAAAATCACCGCCAGCTATTATATTATTCACCTAATCTCTGCGATGGAAGTCAAGTCCTAACCAACTCAATAACAGCAACATATAATCAATTCTAGTTTCTTTCCACATTTACAGTCCCAAAGTTTAATCCCAACTCATTTTATTTTGACATGACCGTCTCGAATTCAGCAACATCACAATAATATTTTGTCACTATTAGACCAGAGCTCACAGATAATATAATAGCAGCAACAGCTCACATGCAAGAAACACCTATCAAGCACCTATCACTCTGTGAGGATTAACTGAGGTGATCCCATTATACAGACAGGGAAAAGAAGGCATATAGAGGCCTTGTCAAGAGAAGATGGTGGGGTCAGGCTTTGATCCCACTCACAGTGACTCCAGAGTTTACTGTAGTCTAAACCTGTATGATCAACAGCCTGAAAGCTCCCAGGCTATGAAAATTCCATTTACAGAAAATGAATTCATTCTCAACTCAATTGTTTCACTCATCTGGAAATTCCTTATGGTCAATTTACTTAAAATAAGGTGGAGAGAGTTCTTCTGGTCCTATACTCATTTCTACTAAGCAACATATGAAGGATTAAAACACAAGAAATCTTCTTGGTTGGACACAGAACTATAGGTAGACTAATGATTTAAAGTGTTGCCAAGACCCTGGATGGGAGGGGAGTTTGGGGGAGAATGGATACATGTATACTTATGACTGAATCCCTTTGCTGTTCACCTGAAACTATGACAACATTGTTTGTTAATACAAAATAAAAAGTTAAAAAATTTTAAAACAGTAATTAAAAAGAACATCTGGCACATTTCAGTCATACAGAGAACCTGTTGGTAATGAGAATAAGGAACAAATAACGTAGCAAAGGTTAGCAGAGACACCCAGTGACACTCTTACAAATTTCTAAATCATGGTTGTATGGTAAGACAGCAAGAGGGTAAAAATGCCTTAGGTTAAAGCCAAAAATTGGCAAAGAACTCAAATTTCACTAGAAAATAAATAAGAAAATTCCTTACAGGTTAAAAAATTCCACTAGACAAAAGAATATATATATATATATATATATATATATAACATCAAAGAAAGTCATAAGAAAAATGTTAAGGTGTGAAGCAAGATCTCCAAAATTTCAAGAATTTAATCATGTAGAAGTCAAATTAACCTACTGACCTAAAAATATTCTTTTAAAGCCATTTAATTATACCATTAAAAATAACATATAAATTAATACCTATTAACCCCGATAGATAAAACTACAATACATTATAGACTTGGCTGATACTGGGCAGTTGGAGATCTGAACAAGTATTCATTCTTGCTCTGTTTTTGTCCTTTCAAGAAAAAAAAAAAAACTTACAGACAAGCTTCATCAATCATTACGAGGGCCTGGTTCTGATATTATATGAGCTCTGTCAACCTTAATCAAATCGCTTGCCAGATCGTAGATAAGTAATGACTTGCTTAGGTTAAGCAAGGCCAGAGTCTTCCTTCTGTAGTATATACAGCTCCAGAGTGAAAATAAACAGCCTCACACCTCAAACTAGGAGCTGGACTCCGCGCTCTTATAACTCAGCTTCTCTCCAGCCCGGGGGAGGGGCAAGATTTGCCTTTAAGTTACCTATTTTTCTTTCTTTCCTTCTCCATCTGGTCATCAAAACTTTTAAACTATCTCATTACACTTGTTTGATCTACAACGAAAGAACACAAGTAAGCTATCCTTAAATGCTATAGCATCAACATTTGTTTTAGCCAATATTATACAATGATATGGGGCTTCCCTGGTGGCTCAGATGGCAGAGAATCCACCTGCAGTGCAGGAGACCTGGGTTTGATCCCTGGGTGGGGAAGATCTCCTGGAGAAGGGAATAGCTACTCACTCCACTATTCTTGCCTGGAGAATTCCAAGGACAGAGGAGCCTGGTGGGCTACAGTCCATGAGGTTGCAAAAGAGTCTGACAAGGCTGAGTGACTAACACTTTCACTTTCTTTCATACAATGATATAAAACAGAAAAGAAATAGCTAATAATTGGGAAGCAGGCTCAAGAGGGAGGGGATATATATATATATTTATGACTGATTCAAATTATTGTACAGCAGAAACCAATATGATATGGTAAAGCAATTAACCTCCAATTTTAAATAAATTAAAAAAGAAAAGAAATAGTTAATGACTGGCAAAAGAAATATGAGAAGAATCACTTAAAGTTACAAAGTTTGTATTCATTTTCTAACATATCCAAGAAACAGAAAATAAGATTAAGCATTGACCTCATCTGTCATGCTCAGAACACAGGGGTACCGTGAAACAATGCTAAGAAAAAGAGCATTCAATTTGGTTTGATATTTATTCCACAACCAAAAATGTATACATAAAATGAGATTTATTTCCAAAAGCCCCCTTTGCTATTCTCCTTACTGAGTATGTAACTGGAAAGGGCTTTTAAACTTCATTTTCAGCTGTAATATACCATTAAAGAATTTCTAAGAATCCAGGTACCTGCTCTAAAAAAATGTGTTGGAAAGTAAGGATCCTTGTTGCTAGGAGGGAAAAATAAAAATTAAAAGACCTCTTTAAAAAGGAAAGAGCTTAAAAAAATACAAAACACCTGGGAGTCAATTTTACCTTGGGCAAAATTTACTTCACTATCTCAGTATCTTCCATTAGGTCAATAGAGTCTAGGATGCAGTTTGTGGTTTACAAATGTCAAAGACAAAAACAAAACAAGAAACTTTCTGGCAGTCAATTTCACTGCAGGGCACCAGGGTTCGATCCTTGGTGGGGAAACTGAGATTCCATGAGTTGCATGGTACAACCAAAAAATAAAAAAACAAACCCTTAAAATTTAACTATTTCATTCTATTCCTAATCAGACAAACGTGCACTTATAATCTAAATTAAGCTTAAAAACAAAGACCGCAGTTTCAAATAATCTCCTCTTCCAACATTAGAGATATTTTAACCCAACTTTGAACTACATTAAAAACTCCTGTGTATGAAACCAATGCTCAATCTTTATTTCCTCATGACTTTCCTTTTTATGAAAATTTTATTATTTCATACATTATTGCAAACAGGAAAAAAAAAAAGATTTTAAAACACTCTGCAAAGTACAAAGGACTCTACAGAATTATTTAAGAAATAACGACCATTAGAAATAGAGGGCAGGAGACAAATATTCTGTAAATAGAATAAAAAGAACCACAGGACAGGCATCTAACTGAACTAGCAATTCCTCAGCACGGAGCTGAGTGAGCCCAGGGGGGTCCTGGTTCCACCCAACCTGTCTGTACGTGCAGTGTCAAGACCGTCTTTCACCCCCCAATCCTCTGGAAGCATCACTCTGATAAGTCTGCAGGGCACGCACTCAATCAAGGCCCCTGGCTTAACCAAAGCAATACTTTGCTCCTTTGTCCCCACACTGTTTACTATTAAATTGCCCAAGTATTCCTGTAGTACAAATCCTTCACGATGATTCAGGCACCAAAGATGCTAGTATTTCTCAGTGAATTAGAAAGAACTTTTAAAGCAACTGGGGACTGTTTGTCTAGGAAATGGCAAGTGAATGGGTTCTTTCTCCAGAAAACTCACATTTCAACATGAAGGGGGAAAAAAAATCTTAATTGCACAAATGAAAAACTCAGAACTCCGTCTCTCATTCTTGATCGTTGAAGGCCTCCGGAGTTTAGTGTGTGGTGTCTGTTAATTTGATTCCATGCCCAGCTGACATCTACAGTCACAACTCATTAAGTATTCAGTATATGTGTACAACACCGAGCTGAGAAAACATGGATCTGGTCAAGGGTTGTCTTTGTTCTACAGGGTCAATTGTTTCCTTATATTTTTCCTAATAATCTGCGTACCTGGAAGAGAAAATCTCCGAATAAGTAAAACCTTGACAATTTTTCTTTCAAATAATTTCTACTGTTACTTTCCTGTGGGGTAGGGTACAACCTGGACTTACTAAGCTCATATTTAGAAACTCACTTTGGGAGTTAGCTATAAGACCTTATTAACATTAACAAGATGTACTGAGTCAAATCCTTGAGCTAAAATTTATTTGATGCTGCAAAAAAAAGATTATCAAATCTCTGCACAAGCTGTATTGTTTACAATTAAAAATCCCACCGCAGCTGCAGTCACAGTGACAAACATAAAATTATTTTAAGGCCTAACCATGGTGACAACAGCTCTTTTAAAATGCATCCTCGAACATAAAAGAATAACAAATAATGACAATTTCATTGGCTAACCTAATAGGAGACCACAGTTAACAACCCATCTTAGAATGATTCAAAGTTGGCTTTAGCCATGAGGCTAAAACAACTTTGGCTCTAAAATGTATGAAGAAAATTCTATGAAAGGCATTTATATGGATCTACAGTCAAAACATGAATCACTTAATAACTAGAGCTTGGAATTAGGGATTCAGAGTAGAAGTTTGATCTGTTTTTGTTTTACTTTCAAAAAGGACTTGACCATAGTAAAGGAAGTATGCCTAATATTCAACAAATAGAATCAAAAGAACTGATTTAGAGGTCAGGACCAATTCTAATCAGATTATAACATGACTTGAAAATATGTTCTTCAGGAGGAGTGAAAATGCAGAATTAGGTCTAAAATCTAACCCATCCATACTATAATCCTTCTTATTGTAAAACAAAGTGTATAATTTCATTTTGGAAGACCCTCCAAGACTTAATGGAAGAAACAATAAAATGACCTGGTTTAAAAAGTGATCAGAATAGGAGAACCCACACGGTAATTTATGGACACAACACATGGTAAGACCAGTGTGGTTCTACTTGGGCGTTTAATAATCTATTAAGGAACATAAAACTATTTTCCCAGGATTCAGCAGTCCCAAGATCTACTGGAACATGTTCAGATGCATGGGAACCAATTTGAAATCCTGGTGCATCAGTTGTCATTAAATCATGGCGATATCTAAAAGCCTAATTAGCCTGATTTCAAGAATGAACAGGCAGGAGGAAACACTAGATTCAATGTCACTTTACTGGTGTTTACTGGAGTAAACAGCACTTGTCTGGCACAATCCCACTCATAATCACATTTAGACATTCCCCCTCATATGACCATTTCAACAGCTAATTATCAAACTTTTTCAATTTAATGAAGCTTAACTTCACTTCATAGAGGAGGATTCTTCATACTTACTCTCATGACTTAAAACTCACCAATCTAGGCGGAAGTTTAAACCACTGAAACAGAGGTGAGTGAAGAACAGAATATCCGTTCCAGCTGAAGCTATGTTCACTGCTTCTTATTGCCTGTTATTCACTGTGCTATTTTGTTGCACACATGCCCTGAGGCTAAAACTATGAAAATAATCCAAAATAAATGGGCAAGAAAAATCTTATCCCTAGCTTATGATGCTATTTTTCTTTTTATTGGAATACAAGAGGCTGCCAAGTTCTGATGTCACTACAGTAATTTCATGGCCTGATAAAAGTAGTATTTTATCCATTAGACATTCGTCCCCTTTGCCAGTTTCACCTCCAACCAGGCAGTGTATGCAATTACTCACTGAACAGATTTCAAATGATAGTAAAAGAGAAAATACTAATTATTGTTATTCTGATACCTAAAAAGCCAATAACTGTTATAAATTTTCCTGGCAAGAGACAGAAGGCAGAATGTACTTTTCAGTGCCAGAAATCCGGGAAAACTCCTCTAATACTACATATTTAAAACACAGACAATATCTGACATCAGCTCTCTGGGCACAAAATAACAGCACAGAACAAAATTAAACATCTTAAATGTTTGACAAGCATTCCAGTGATAATGTGATGATAGAAGTCCTAATATCTCTAACTTTAAACTTTTCTTTTTTATCCAAAGCTTTCTTTCAATCTTAATTACACACTTCTGCCCTTAAAAATCCAGTGAGATCAGTGACTCTGCATGTCCCTGGGATTTCCCAGACAAGAATACTGGAGTGGGTTGATATTTCCTTCTCTAGGGGATCTTCCCGACACAGGTATCGAATCCTCTTGTGTTTCCTGCATTGGCAGGCAGGTTCTTTACCACTGAACCATCTGGGAAGCCTGGTAATTCTCTGTAGGAATGAGAATTAACTTGGCCAGTGGTGGAGCTTCAAGTAAACTCAGGTGTGTACCTACCTAAAAAGGTAGTAGATACTTGTAAAGTGTTCTCATTTCTGCTAATGATACTTAGAATACTGAAAAGGGCCCCGTTTTCTCTTTAAGTAAAAAAGAATATTTGACATTTACTTGTTACTGATAAACTAAATTACATTTAAAGTGAAAGGGTCAACAAGAAGAGGCAGTCCTCAACTTTAAACTAGGGCTGGTTTGAGAAATTTTATTTATCCAATGGTTGTTTGGAACTTTACACAATTTTTCCCTCCAAAATTATGTACAGTTGCCCTCCCCCCCACCCCTGCTTATCCACAGGGGATACATTCCAAGGCCCCTAGTGAATGTCTGAAGCTGTGGATAGTACTGAACCCTATTTATACTGTTTTTTCCTATACATACATATCTATGATAAAGCTGAATGTATAAATTAGACACAGTTAAGAGATTAACAATAAAATAGAGCAATTTTAACAATATGCTATAATAAAAGTTACATGAATGTGGGCTCTCTCTCTCAAAATATCGCACTATTGTAAATACTGCTCTTATGATGACGACGGTAGGAGGTGACCAAGTGCCCACCCGGATGTGATGAAGTGAGGCGAGTAACAGGCATTGTGATGTAGAATTAGCTAGTACTGACCTTCCGATGATATGTCAGAAGGACGATCACCAGCTCCTGATAAGCCTGGATCACCCAGGCGTGATGAAGTGAATGGCTGGATGTCAGTGGCAGGACAACACTGCAGGTCTGGGGACCTTGGGTGGCAGCGGTGGGGGGAAAGGATTTCATTCCACTACTGAGAACAGCATACAACTTACAACTTGTGAATCATTTATTTCTGGAACTTTCCATGTAATATTTTTGCACTGTGATTGATCCCAGGGAAATGAAACTGCAGCAAGTGATCCCTGGGGTAAGGGGGGACTAATGAATGTGGTGGTTAAGTAGCACAGTCCCCTCAGGAAAGCCTGTCTCATGGGCTCACACCGAAAAGGCCTTTGGGGGTCATGAGGTCCCAACTCTCAGGAGAGATTTCTTCTGCAGCATCTTTTGCAAACACCACTACAACATGTCTAGCAACAAGGAGCTCACGCCCTTTAAAAGAGCATTTTCTATCCTGAGGCAGCTTTATTTGTCAATAGTTCTTTTGAAACAAAATCTGCATCTTTCGAGTGCCCCTCTGGGACAAAAGATGAATCATATGTCACTATTTCAACTCTCCCCACCCCCAGTGAAATCTTGGCTGCTGGGGTTCTGATTTAAGAGAAAAGGGGACCACTTGCCCCCTGTAGTCCAAAGGAACCCATCCTGTACACGGCTGTATGTGAAGATGGACCTGGTGTCAAGGAGCTATGAAAAAGAAGATTTAATAAAATTATAAATGTTGAAAAAGACAATGTCTCCAGAGAGAGAAGTGGCTTGTATCCCAGCAGAACACCCAGAAAATGCTTCATCAACATTTCCATGAACAGAAACACATACAATTAACCTCAGCTGCAGCCCCTTCCAAAATTTAAAAACAAAAAACACACTTCTGATTCATCCATATCATTTGGTATTCTTATTTCACTGTTTGCTGAAATCAATTTTACTTATTTTGTAATAGGGAATTCCAACAATACCAATAGAAATGCCAAACATATAGGCAGAGACTGACAGCAACTGTTCAGAACGTTAGTGACTAAAAGTCTTCCTGAATCAACTGTGGGGTCCCATTCTTCAAAAATTTCCTGCAGTATAACAATATCCTTGCTCCATTTTCTTTCACTATGGGTGGATTTTTTTCCCCCAAGAATCCACTGTGTTGTTTCACTTTCTCCTAAGAGAACATAACACTAATGCTGAGCTCGTTATTGCTTTCCTTGAATGCACCATGCTAAGTATTGACTTTGACATTAAATCCTAAGCATGAACATTATTAGCTACCTTAGATGGTCCTTATTTTGAGCCTCCCTCTCTCCTTTTCTAAACACATATACAAATGAAGGCAGTTATCAAAGGATTTGGTTCATGGAACTGTCACTGGAGGTGACGGAACCTTCAACCCAACTTCATGTACAAATGTAAGTTCTTTCTAAGATAGTGACTAGGATCTCATTTTCTAATGACTGAGGAAGAGATGTTGGTTATTTTCTTGTTTTCCCAATAACCACATACCTAATGTGCCAATAAAATGAACTACTATGAAGTTCAAAACAGGCAAAAGATGCTAAAACAATTTAAAAGCATGAATTCCTACCATACACAGTAACAGAGATGGCTCTCAGACATAAGGAACAGTGCAAGAAACCCGATATAAAGGATATTTATCATGCGAGTCTATTTTTATAAAGTTCAGGAACAGGCAAAACTCACGTATGGTTGAGACTAGTCAAAATAGCTGTCCTCGGCTGGGGGCAGCAGACAAGCCCGTGAAGGGGCACCAGGGTGCCTTCCAAGATGAAGAAATGTTCTACATCTTGATCTGGGTAACGGTTACCACACATGTGCATATATAAAACTTCATCTGGCTGTTCACTCAGTATACATTAACTGTACACTTGTGTACATTTTTCTATTATACCTCAACGGCGGGGGGTGGGGGGATGCAACATTGTTTCCAAGTGCCTTTTAAGTCTCAACTGCAAAATGAAGAGAAGTATAGCATACTGAAACTAGAGCAGCTCCATGTGCCCCCACTATTACTAATGTCAGAGAATTCCTCATTATTTAATCTTCAAAAGAAATCACTTCTGGATCAAAGTAACAGACTAATGCGTACAGGAGGAGTTACCTAAAATAGCAGCTAACATTCATAGAGGTCTTACTATATGCCAAGTGCTTTACTTTCAGTATCTCATGTAATCCAAAAAACAACGCTAACAGTTACTACTGTTATTAGCCCCATTTTAGGGATGAGGAAATTAAGGCTTCGATCAAAATCACTTTCCCAACTCACACAAATCAAAAGAGATGAGCTAATCTAAGAATAGCTGAAAAGCAAGCTGTATGTCAGTTTCTTAATTCTGTTTACACAAGAGCAATATAAAAATATTGTAACCAAACGTAAGCAGAATATGTCTCAGTTCAGAAACATAACCTGTGTATTTTCACCCCCTCTCAAGTAGTAAGGAACTTGACAATTTCCTAACTTCATGGTTAAAAGCACAGCACTGGTTCTCAAGAACTGAAGTCCTGACTCACATTCCAACTGACAGGCAGCAAAACAAAATCTGCTTTGGGATAGTTTTTATTATCTCTGGCCATCAAAATACACCACACAGCAAAGTTCCTGAACAACTGCGCACAGAGAGGGGCCCAATGCTAACTTTAGCGTTTACTCCCATTCATTCCAGAGTCTTCAATCTGGCCATACTAGTAGAATGCAAGCCCAGGAAGAAGGGAGAGAAAAAAGTTAAACATATTCTCTAAAAGACTTCTTTATTTTTTAAACACTTAGTGTTAAACATTCAGGAGACTCTAGCAGAGGACTACACAGGAATCGGATGGAGAGATCTGTGACACACAACAAGATTTTAATCAGAAACAAAATCTATCAAATTAACCATCAAATAGGCTACTGCTCTCTGCTCTAGTTGAAAGCTACAAACACTGGAATTCACACTCATTTTTAACTATTCTTGGAAGATGAAAATTAATTAAGTAGAACGTCCAAGATTCAGAACTGCTCTTCCTTGAAAAACACACAAGAAACAAACTGGGCTCATAGTCTGAAAGAGCGTGTGTATTCAAAAATCATTCAGGGGCAGGGGAAGAAGGGTGGGGTGAGGGCTGGGGCGGGGGTGGAATGGAGAGACATGCTGTTGTTTCTCAAAAATTTTGCTCCAAAGATTTTACAGAACATTTCTGATAGATATATTTTCATTTATTTGTGGCCGCTGGCAAGTGTGCAAAGCGATGTCTTAAAAAATCCTAGCAATCAGAGAGAATTTTTCAAAAAACAACAGAAGAGACAGACATACCCTGCACGAAGGTAAATTCTGTGATAATGTTACAAAAACACAATAAAAGTCATATAAAAACAAGACAGCAAACTCAAATATGCCTATTCAAACAAGCATTTCATCTCTGCAAAACACTCCGCTTCACAGAAAAGTCTGATTCTGCTCTTGGCTGAAAAAGTTACTAAAACAATAAAGCGGCCCTTACAGGCGAGACCGAACTGTACCATGATTTTACATAGTTATCAAAAGATCATTCAGAGAAAACTTACCAGGTCTGCAACGTGTATATGCTTGTGCTTCAGAGGGAAAGCAGAAAAGTGACTTTCTGTACTTACAGTGGCGTGCACTTCAGGGTAAAGACGCATCACCACAGTCGTGCTGGTAAGAAAGTCCTGGCCAGCAATCTGCCTATGGGTTGGGCTCTTCTCTTACAAGATAAGCTGTTAAGTCCTGCCTTGATGTTAGATCCGCTAACATATGGAGTCTTCTAACGTAGCCTCTCTCCAACCCCACGCCCACTACCACCCCACCCGCCCCCCTCCCCCATCACCACTCGGCTCCCCTCCCTCTCCACACACACACATACACACATACAAAAAAGGCACTGCAGGGCAGAAATTCCTCAGGTGCTCGCTAATGGAATTCCCAGGGTCTTGGAGCCGCTTCGGGGATCAAGAGATCTCATCGCCCCTGCTGGGGTAAGGAGCAGCAAGTCTGTTCCATTTAATCAAATACAGAATGAATTTTCAGCTCTATTCACTAGCTTGTCTCCAGGGCTCTCAAAAGGCACCAGGCAGCTAGAATCACACACATGTGGCTCTTTTAGGCAAGTATAATTAGTTTGATTTTAAAAAGCCACATTAATAATATCACCTCAGGACCATTATTCAGGGGACAGATGACAATGATACTGTATGTTTTAAGCCTGACAATGGGGGAAAGAGCACAGACAAGAAGGGAGAACTTGAGGGATTAAAAAAAACCAACAAACCAGTTTTTCATTTAATTGTAATCCAATATATTTAAAGTAAAATTAAATATATCCCATATACTATCTCTTCATTGTAACTGAAGATAGTCAAGCTCTACTTTCTGTTCTCCTGAAAAATGAGTCAGTACCATACATACAACATTTATAAATGGAGTGCTCATAAATCAATGAAATGTTTATGTATAATGTAAAATTTAAAATACAAACAATAAAACATTCTCTAATTCAAGTTAATAAAATTTCTTGAAAAAAAGCACCCATCAAAACCCACATTAAATCAAGTCCTTCAGAGCAATCTATTTACCAACCAGACTCCAAATTTCCTTTCTAATCTAATTAGTTTCTATTAAGTAGTAAGATCATATGTCTATAGAAAGACTATCTGTAGACGTCAAGGCTTCTCTTCTGATGTGTTGCCTTAGCTACACTCTTACACAGTAGAAATGCTAACTACAAGGCAATAGCTAATGTAACAAATGTATTAAAAAATAACAAATTTTTCACTTAATCGTTTTAAATTTCTGATCTCCAGCCTGATTTTGCTACAATAAGGCTTAATTCTTGAGATCATTTCTCTAGTATTTTACTTAAAAACAGTACCGATCCACTTACAAACAGTACCTAAATATCTTACAAACAGATTTTTAGTCCAAACGTCTGCATAAGAAACATTTCTGAAAGCAATATTATACTTCAACTTCCATTTTGACAAAACCATTAATGAAATCATCTAGAAAGTCGCAAAAGCATAAGGGCAAAAGTGGAGAAAGAAAAAGAAAGCATGAGAACTAGTCAACAAGTTTTACCTGAAATTCTTGGAGCCCAGCCCTATGGCAGAAGTTCTTACTCCAACATAAAGACTTCCTCTTTACATATACCTTACAGATGGGACGGTGGGGGGGTGTCCTTTCTTAAAATGAACTTAATTCCTTCCATGCACAGTCAAGCCACCTGCAAAGAAGACAAGTAACACTGATTTAGAAGCCGACCTACACAAGGTAGATCTGTATGCTCCAAGTCCTAAGGGTTCTCTGTGCTTCCTGGCTGGAAGGTCAGAGCTGTTTAAGTACTTTCCACAGAAGAGGAGGCTGATGAGAACCATGGCAATCAATCAAGGCGTCCCAAGTGAGTTACTACACAAACAATAGCACAGTACCTCCAGTAACTGATTTTCCTGGTTGACTAAACTATTCAAACAAAGACAGATTTCCCAAATACTATATCCGAGTTTTTGCATGAAAGTTAAACAATATACATATGTGTGTGTGTGTGTGCGTGCATGCGTGCGTGCGTTTTACAGAAATATAAATGTTTCTGCTCCACATGCTGCCAAACACACACCCAGGGCACGTCTTTACGAAATGAAACAGGTTTTCTCCATCCTTCTCATATAACTTAGAGTATGAGGCAGTTTATTTCCACATGTGCAAAACAGAAACTACAGTATTTGGTGCCTCTCTGGGTTCCTAAGAATGCTTTCTAGTTACGCACTCATTTAAATTTTCCAGAAATTTTCTAGAGGTCGCTTTCATCTTGTCCTAAAAGTTGAACTACTCCCATATTCTCAGCTAAAATAGACTACCCCCCCCAAAAAATGAGCTATAAAATGTAATAGACTGTTTAGAATTATACTGAGAATAAACCCATTTCATGCTCCAGTCCCCTCCCACCCTCTCCTACCAGACACTGTCCACTACGTATGCCAAGAGTCAGCTGGAAAGTCTGTGGCTCGGGGCATCAGTGAGGCCAGGAAGGAAAATTGGCCTCGTTCACCTTTACTGGCCACTGGCCTGAGACTCTATCTCATGTTTCCTTTTAGTCCAGTCTTCTATTTCTCAAGGTGTCTGATTTAAGGACACAGAGGTTAATGAGGTTCCCTCAATTTTAGATGCCAACTTGGAAGGCAGCCTGCCCTTCAGGCACCTGCCACCCTCTGGAGTCTGAACTGGGAAAAACAGGCATTCTGGAGAAATCTCTTTTTGGAGAGCCTTCCACCTGATTTGGTGGGCTGGGGAGAACAATGAAAGGAAGGGCGAGAGAGGCTCTCTAGCCCCTCGGTGATTTATTACTGAAATTCCTAGATGTGGAGAGAATGCAACAAAGGTCTGGAAGCTGCAGAGTGAAATAAATAGCGGGCTGTAATGTATTTAGCAAATGATAATGCAATCCACAGAATGCTTTACAGAGGAGAAGGAAAAAATACGCTCCCTGGGGCTGGGAAGTCACTGGGTCTGTGAAGGCAGAGAAAGATACATTGTGCAGGAAATTTCTCTTGATTCTCCCTACACATAAATCACTGTCTCTCTCGGGCGCTCCGCGGGGATGGAGGTTGAGAGAGGCGAGAGATCCGGCTCCCTTGGGAAAACATGCCCGGCGCCCTTGCACCCCGCTATGCTTCATCTCACCTGCCCCAGCGGATCATTGTCAAAGAGATTGCATCGTGTCACTGACACCTCACTCCGCCTCCTCCACGAGGTGGCTCAGAGTCCCCAGGACCGGGAACCTAGGAGCTCCCCGCTGCGCATCCTTCAGTTACCCTTTCCAGACCCCGCACGCAGCCTGGACCCCAGCCCTCCCGGGCAGCCCGCTCCCCCGGACCTCCAGCTCCCAAGCCTCGTGGCGCCCAAGCCCAGTGTCCCCAGGCCAGCCCTCCCGCCCACCCTTAGGTGCGACCCCACCCCCGCACCTCTCAGCGAGGCTGGCTAAGCCCCCAGACCTCCTGCGCGGCAGCCGGCTCCGAAAGCCACCCCCAGGTCATCCCCCGCGCGCTGGCGGCGGCTACGGCGGCGGCGGCGGCTGCGATCCGAACGGACCCCTCCATGCACCGGGCAGGGCAGCGGGAGGGCGCGGCGCCTCGCACGCCGGGGCGGGGGGCGCGGGGGCGGGCGGCGCGGGGTCCCGATCTCCTCGCACCAAGCCGCGCGAGCCGGGCACCCGGGACTCAGGGGAGGGGAGGCGGGGGTAGGTGGGCGGAGTCACCGGGGCGCGCCCCCGCGGCCGCGCTCCTCCCCGCCAAGGCGCGCGGGCGCGTCACCCGGCGGGCGCAGCGCCAGCGAACAGCACGCGAGGAGCGGGAGGAGGGAACCGGGCCGCGGAGGCCGCAGCTCCCCGCCGGCCCGCGCCCCGCCGGAGGGTGCGCGCGCAGCCTGCCAGATCAGCGGCGGGGGGACGGGCCGTACCAACGAGCGGGGGGGCGGGGGAGTGCGCTCCGGGCAGGCCCTTCTCCCTGTCCCCCTCTTGCTTGCGCCACAAGGGAGCGCGCCCAGGAAAGGAGAGGACAGTCTGTGCTTTGGTTAGGATGGGGAAGGATGAGCTGCCTTAGCAATTCTCGGAATTTCCCATAATGCCTGCACGCCCTTTCCCCTCACCTTTACTTCCCCGGGAGAGGCGGCCTTTGGGACGGTCCACTACTGGGCTCGAGCACGAGCACTACTGGGTTACACGGTCCCCGGTTTCCCCGCCCAGGCCCCGCCCCTCATCCCTCCACCTAAGCTGTCCGCGGAGCCAGGCGGTCCATCCCTTCTCTTGGCTCGTACCTAGAGTCTGCCTTATGGCTCCGGCTTCCCGCCGCTTTTGGTTCCTTCGCCTTTGCCCCACGTTTAGTATTTAGATTCTTAGGCGATGAATCTTCCTCGGATTCATCGCTTCTCCCGCTCTTGCCTTCACATATACGCAGGCAGGTAACATAACTTCCCAGAGACTAGGAGAGGCTCAGCGTCGCCTCGTGCAACCACCTCGGCCTTTGGCCCCCAGAGTCTTCCCAACTTGTCCTTTGGACGTGCTCCAAGTGATCTGATTTCGCTGAACTTCAGTTGTTAAAACAGTAAAGGGGGAAATAATTTCTACTGTATTTAAAAGGTTGTTGTGAAGCATAAGTATGATACTTAGTGGAAAGCACCTGCCACAGCATGGGCATTCGAGGATTGTAACCTCTATATAGTAATAATAATAATAGCAGTTAATTTTTTTACCATCACCGTCACTTACTATTTAACTACAAAAAAAGGCTCTAATGATAATTGAAGTTCAAAAACACTCAGTTCTGAACATCAGGAGAAATATGACATTCCTAACTTTCCATGGGATCACAAAGAGTCAGACGTGACTGAGCAACTTTCACTTCACTGCCTTCTTAATTGAATTTCACAAGCAAAGGCTATGAAAGTGTGGTGGTGTTCAGACAGTTTAGTTTTTTTCTTTCGCGGCATTCAGGGTCTTTATGAAAGCATCGGGTCCTAAGAAAGTCAGTATGCTGTTGCTGCTGCTAAGTCGCTTCAGTCGTGTCTGACTCTGTGCGACCCCGTAGACAGCAGCCCACCAGGCTTTGCCGTCCCTGGAATTCTCCAGGCAAGAACACTGGAGTGGATCGCCATTTCCTTCTCCAGTGCATGAAAGTGAAAAGTGAAAGTGAAGTCGCTCGGTCATGTCCAACTCTTCGCGACCCCATGGACTGCATCGCACCAGGAAAGTCAAGTATAGGAGAGGGAAAAAGAACCCTACTTCTTTGTTCTCTATTGTTGCATTTTTTACTTATTCAAACCGAGTCTGTACGTTATTAACTTAAGGTATATGACGTGATTTTTTCAATCAGTAAATAAGATGTCCTGTAAACAGTGAAGGTTTATTTGAACTGAGAGTTTTGTATGAATGAGATGGAAATCCTGCAGGTTTCTTGCAGCACTCTAAGAATCCCGTAGCAGTTCCTCTACAGGTTCTTGAGGGTTCTCTCCTGGAGCCTCATTGATTCTGGGCTTTCCCAAGACTCATAGTGACCTTTGAATATTACTATGCCTGTTTGTGGCACTAGTGGTAAAGAACCTGCCTGCCAATGCAGGAGATGTAAGAGAGGCAGGCTCAGTTCACAGCAGCTTCAGTTCTTGGGTTGGGAAGATCCTCTAGAGGAAGACATGGCAACTCACTCCAGTATTCTTGCCTGGAGAATCTCATGGACAGTGGGCTACAGTCCATAGGGTTGTGGAGAGTCAGACATGACTGAAGCGACTCAGCACACACGCATGGTATTGTTACTCTTAATCAGGCCTGAGAAATAATCATGATGTTTCTGGATGCTGATTACTCCCTTGCTACCTTAGCTGTAAAGTGGAGAATTCATTTCAGGGGCAAATTTCTTTCCCATTAATGAATTATTCACTTCTTTGTTCACTTACAAATGTAATATTTTACAAGTATTATCATTGAGCGCCTACTCTATGCCACTCCTAGGCAAAGAGATACATGGAGAAATAGGACCCAACACAAGCTTCCAAGAGTACACAATCTAATTGTGATACTGATCCATCAGTGGATAAGTATGTTGAAACATCTTCAGTGCAAAGAACAAGCAAGGTGTGGGAGCACAGGGTCAGTGTAGCTAACCCAGTTTAGACTTTGGGGAGAGTGGAGAATGGCTTGTCAAGAAAGGCTTCCCAAAAGAAGTGATCCATGAACTAAGCCTTAAAGGACAGTAGGGTTGGCCAGGTGCAGGTGAAGGAATTGGGAGGGTGGTCTAGCAGAGGGGATGTTATGAATAAAGGCAAGAAAGGGTGCCGCTCAAAGGAACTGCAAATACTCATTTGCGATTGAAGTGTGAGAGGTCAGGTAGAGACTGGTAAGGAAAGGAATTGCAGGAGGAAGCTAAAGCCAGATCACAGATGGCCATGCATGTCATGCCAAGCAGCTGAGACTCGATTCTGTAGACTGTGGGAGTCAGTGCAGTGGGGAGTGTGATATGGGCAGATTCATGTTTAGAAAGATCACCAAGCAGCAGCTATAAGGACAGATTTAAGGGATCCAAGCCTGAGATCAGACAATTTGGAAGCTTCCAAAGCAATCCAGCCTGTCCAGTTGGATCAACTGTAGAAAAGTGAAGAGAAAGGAAATTCCAGAAACAAGAGGAAATCTTGGCAGGATTTGGAACCTGATGACATGTGGAAGGTAAAAAAGAGAGAGGACTTGAGGATGATATCAGCCTTCTAGCTTGAGAAGTTGGTGACCCTCTCTCTACACCCATGGTACTCGGGAAGAGAGCCATGCCCTGCGCGAGAGGTGGATTTTAGAAGAACAATAGTGTTTGATTTGGATACTTTTGAGTTTGAGGTGTCCATGGACCTTCCAAGTAAAAGTGTCTATTAGACAGAAGAGTCCAAGCTGCAGGTTCTAGATTTGAAAGTTATCAACAAAGAGTAGTTTCTACACTATGAAAGTAGAGGTGAAGCCTCAGGAAGCATATGGAATCCTAGAAAAATGTAGCCAAGGATAGATCTCTAAAATTCTGATATCTAAAGCCTTCAATTATCCCGATGAATTTGGAGGGTGGGTTGCTTAGAGAGCTCAAGGTGTAAGACTTGAAAAGGATGCTTGGGGAAGGTGATGGGGGTTTGGAATAGTCAGAAAAATGGGAGTTGAAAATTGAAAGTTGAAAAGCATTTATGGGATTGATGAGGGATAGTGACGGCCTGGCTTAGATTGGAGATGGTGAATTTGTAGTGATGGAATCTGCATGATTTTATCAAAATTTAACTGCTCAGGCATGAGGGGAAAGACAGCACTAGACTGATCCAAATTTGGAGCTGTGCTGGAGGATGTGCACAAGGAGATTAATGTGCAATATTCGTAAGAAAATAATTTAAATCATCAGTCACAAAATCTGGGCTGAGAGCTGGAAAGAAATGACCAAACCCGAAAGTGCAGGTATGTTATCTTCCCTATGACCATGAGAAGGGTATGGCAGGAACACCACAGATAGATTCCTTGTCTATCCATGCCCTGTTCCAAGGGTTGGTTTTTCAGTTTATCCCCCTGGAGGCAACTCTCACTGCCAAGCTGGAGCACCTGGTAAGGGACCAGCTATGTCTCTTGTGATGTATCAGAAAGCAGTGGCCAGGGGGGTAACATGTTCCCCCTCACTTGTCTCCAAATTTGCCTGTTTTATATACAAGGAAATGGAGGTACAGAAAATGCAAGACCACCAAGTTGATGATATTCAAGCTGGGCTGAAAACTTGTGCTTGGCGGCATCCTGCTCATTTGGTATTAACCAAATAGTTATTTGTATTGTAACTTAAGATTGAAGGCAGGAGGAGAAAGGGATGACAGAGGATGAGATGGTTGGATGGCACCACTGCCTCGATGGACATGAGTTTCAGCAAGCTCTGGGAGTTGGTGATGGACAGGGAAGCCTGGTATACTTCCACACATTGATGGTAAGAATTAAAAATGGCACAACCACCAGGGTAGAAAATCGGAAGATGTTTATAAAAATTCAGCATGCTATCACCCTTTGATCCAGCAGTCCCAGCCTCTAAATCTATCCTCCAGACTCTCCTACACGCACGTGCAAGGCTGATGTGAAAGTCATTCACTGCGGCCTTGGTCGTGACAGATTAAGAACAACTCAGGTGTTCATCATTAGACAAAACCCCCATATTTGATATGAAAACAATACCGCCTTTTCCAGACTTGAATGAGATCACCCGCGTCAAATTCCTAGCACAGCACCTGATGCATGCTAGGATCTCAGAACATGGTGAGTACAGAAACAGCACCCAATTGCAGGGGAGGTAGAAAGGCTTTAAGAAGGAAGGAGAACGTGACCTCAGCCTGGAGGCTGGGGAAGACTCCGAGAGAAGTAGAGAAATGGGGAGGGTTCCCTACGTTGAGTGAGGGGCACAGGGAACAAAGCTGTGAGGGCAGAATGGAAAGAGGAAGGAAGGTTCTGGACAGCGAGTGGCCCAGGGGATGAGAGCAGAGTGGTACTTAGGAGCGGTGGGAGGTGGAGTTATTGAGAGGAATCGGGGCCACAGGGGAAGGATTGAACTGTATCATGAACTTGAGACTTTCTTCTTTGGGTCATAAGAGTAATTAACTTATATTTGTATTGTATCTTATGGTAGAAAATCAGACCTTACTGGTTGGATTTGGTACCAACCAAAATGAATGTTATGAGCCTCTCAAATATTCTTGGGCTGGAAATGACCTAATAAGGGACATCCCGGGTGGTCAAGTGGCTAAGACTCTGTACTCCCAACGCAGGGGGCCTGGATTCAATCCCCAGTTAGGGAACTAGATCCCGTATGCCGCAACTAAGATCTGGTGCAGCCAAATAAATAAGTAAATACATGAATATTTTTTAAAAAAGAAGAAATGACTGATAGACGTGGCAAATGTCAAAGTGTCCCTCTTAAGCAAGAGTGGTCAGAGTTTGTCATCACCAAGCTGGCTCTGTCTGTTAAAGGTTTTCAAACCAAACAGTGATTTCACATGTTTTGATGTTGGTCATGGCTTTGGATTTTATTGGATCTTATTTACATAAGAAAAAAATTAACCGATTTAAAACTGAAAGAGGGAAGGGAAAATGACCATCTAAAAGTCAATTGGTTTAGGGCCTTTCTCTCTGCTAAAGGTTCCAAAGTTCAAAATAACAACTAAATCCCACAAGAAGTTGGGCCCAGAGGGCTAAACAATAACAAAAGTCGCTTGTCTCCCTTTGGACGGTTTCCAAATTTATACAACAAAGTTCCCGTTAAATATGCAGGAAGTTCTGATTATTTATGATGTAATTTAATATTGACATGTTATTAAGGGAGCTGACCCTCCTCCAAGCCTTTGGAATTTCACATCGAATGACTGCAGGAAAACTTCCCTACCAAGGCTCAGAGGGGGGTCATCAACAGTTTTCCTCTGGAAGATATTTTTTTTTTTCTTCAAAAAGAAATTCCAATAGGTTGACTGTACCCTCACTGTCTTGTACATTTCCTGAATGTGTGCAAGAGGATTTCACGGAGAGAGAGATTTCTATGGCCTTTTTAATGCTGAGCAGGCTAAGCTCCGGAGGCTCACGGCCTAAACCCATTACACACAGATCACCTAACGCTGTGACTGGGTTTGTGACGCCAGATTAATTTACCCACACACCAGGTCGGGAGAAAATGACTTTACACATCTCCTTTGCACCAGCAAAGAATGTGGAGATCATTTTACAGGAAAGAGAAAGACAGGTCTGTAATGAAAGCTGGTGCAACGTGTTTGCTCTTTATATGCACCAGCTTGCTTTAGACAGCCACGGTTCCTCATCGATGATTTTATTTCTTAAATCAGCAGCAAAGAATGTTACAAAAACTGACTTGCCTCTCAGACAAATTATTTAGGCTTTGTGCAGCAGTTTTCTCATCTGCGAAATGGTAATAATGGTACCTGTTTCCTATGACTGTGGTGAGGATTAAATGAAATAATGCATACAAAGCAATGGGCTTTGAGACAATAAAAACATTATCAGTAACTTAAAATAGCTACTATTATTACCTTTATCATCATGGTAAAAATCACTGTGAATTCTCCTCCCCCAGACTAAAGTTTTCTCTCTCTGCTTTATGTTTTTTTCCTCTCTCTCTCTGCTTTCATTGTGAACAACTACCATGTTACATGAGCAGTGGAAGAGTGAGCACATGTGAATTAATGATCTGTGTCCTGGAGGTTCACGTTTTAGTAACAAGGATTATACTTGCTCTTCATATGAATAGCTATCCATAAATGACATCAATTTAGAAGCCTGTTATGAGGATGAGATAAGCTTGGCACACGGCAAACCTTCTACGGTGCTTGTTAACCAGATTATCACATACCTACATAAAAAGACAAGCGAGCTCATGACTCCTCATCCTTAGTCTTGCTTGCACTCTACCTAACCAAGTATTTTCTCTAGCTTGGTTCAAAGTATTTCCAGAGAGCCTCAGTGCTAACATGCCACTCCTAACAGAGCTCCCTGAGTCCCTGTGCCTCCCTCTTCCTCATGCCTTGTACTAGCCACCATGCTTTCCCGTGTCCCCTCTTCTGCGTCCTGCCCTCTCCCTTGACCACATGTTGACCAGGTCATTTACCAGCTGCCTGCTCCCCGATACTGTCTGTCCCATCCTGGGAGTTCTGGGTACCACATTTTCCAGGAGGGATGGAAACTCTTTATGAGTTTGGACAAATGTAAAATGACATATATCCACCACTATAATATCACATAGAATAGTTTCACTGCCCCCTCAAAATTCTCTGTGAAAAAAAAAAAAAGAAAGAAACTCTTTGTTTCTGACTCCACATCACCTTCTCAGCCTTACCACTTCCGTAAGGGCTACAGAGACCAGGCTCCGGGGCCCAGATAGGAAGAAGACATCAGGGGAGGAGAGCTGGGGACTCCAGCCACTTGGGACAGAGATAGGAGCCTGGCGAAGCCCCCTTGAGTTTTGGATTCAGCCTTTACATTCACACTTATACCCAAAAGGGAGGGAAGCAAGTAGGAGAGAGCCACTGGGAGCTAGCTACCAGTGAAGGAGGTTTACGAGTGGTGGTGGGGATGGAGAACAATTTACACTGTGTTCTTGCTCACTGTCCCTCGCCTCCCTGCACCAGGGACCCTTAGTTAACGAGGGAGTGGGATGGAGACAGACACAGATTTTCTCCACGTTTCTCCAAGCTGCCAGTGTAAACTGGCCATGAGCTTCTCCGCGTGTTTTCAGGCTAATTCAATCTAAGGGGTCAATAACTGAAACCAGCTTTGTAATTGGTTCTCCTGGGATCTCAGGCCATCACTCTATAGGAGCAGACTTCCAAGTGCTACAGCAGACACCCCTGCAGATATTTTGGCTTTGGGGTCTTCTGCCTCCTCCACCGCCATTCAGATCACAGCACATGTTTGGCTCTGTGCTGCCTACATTTAAAGCCAAACAGAGGAGCCTGGCGGGCTACAGTCCATGGGGTTGCAAAGAGTCAGACACGACTGAGGAACTAAGCGTGTGCGTGTGCACACACACATACACACACACATACATACACACACCCTTTCTCGGGGGGCTTCCCAGGTGGTGCTAGTGGTAAAGAACCCACCTGCCAATACAAGAGATGTAAGAGGCATGGGTTCGATCTCTGGGTCAGGAAGATCCCCTGGAGGAGGGTATGGTAACCTACTCCAATATTCCTGCCTAGAGAATCCCATGGACAAAATAGCCTGGCAGGCGACAATCCAAAGGGTCTCAAAAAAATCAGGACTAAAGTGATTTAACACACACACACACACACACACACACACACACACACACACACACACACACACACACCCTTTCTCTGCTTGCCCTATGGCCACTAATCTCCTGACCAGCAATGTGTTAGGAACTGAAATTAGCAACCTCCACCCCCTATGTGGTCCCAGACTAGGTGTGGGCATGAGAAGACCTTTGGAAGAACCCATTCACAGGCCCTCTTGATGTCTCAGACTTCACCTGCATTCAGAAACACCTCTTGGCCCATTCTCTTTGTATTCATTTCACGGGATTTGTCAAAAGGCTCAACACTGAGCCAATTAGCCCCTCCTGCAGCCCAGCTTCTCTTGGGCCCCTTCACAAAGGGCTTCCACCTTGATTAAAGGACTGTGCCTGGGGAGATCTGTGCTTAGCATTTTTCGAAATGCTGGAAGAGGAGGACTGTGGGGCCTTTCGCAAAAGGAAGGGAGGAATGGCCATGGGGGCATTGAGACTTAAGTCCCAAAATAAGCCAGAGCGATGCAGAATGTCAGGACTCTGGGACTTTTTTCCGCAGTGAGATCATTTCCTTTTCAACCATCAGAACCAAGCCTCTGGGGGCTATACATGCCCATCAGGTCCAATCCACTGCCTCCATGCATGAGGCTGGCTCAGAGATGGCTCACTTCTCTCATAGGCCCTCTTTACACTTCTCTCCCCATGTCAACATCTTGCAGCCTAGTCCCCTTCGAGGCCCAGAGGTTAGCTTCACCATTCTCCTACACAGGAAACATTTCAGAATGTCTTTGGGATGTTCAGCCCGGCTGGATTCCTGTTGGTGAGCCCTGCGACCATCTGGAGTCACCAGGAAGGTGGCCATTCTCCAAATTCTCTTTCTACCAAGATCAGCAGCCCCAGTCTGGGGAGTCAGCCCTGTGTTTCCTCTCGAGCCCGGGTCAGTGCACACTTCCACCCCATGGCTGTCTCAGAGGTGGCTCAGAAGGTGCTGAGCTTAACAAACACTCGGAAAAAACAAGGCAAAGGCTAGAAGGAGATGAATTGATCATTATCCTTCTACTGTCCTCTTTTCCTCTATTTCTTTCTCTTCCTGTAAACACTGAAACTGCCGTAGTTCTCCATACTGCTGATTAAGTGTAATGAAATTATTCAGTGACATTTACTAAGTGCCTACAAGATATTATCAAGATTCTACCCTTCTTTGTGCATGCTTCCTACTCTGCTGCTTTCCTGGGTGGAGTCCCAGGAAGACACATGTATCTTCTCACCATTTCTTTGAGCAGCCAAAGACCCACACAAACGCTTATCAAGCTTTCTCTATTTGTTTATCACTAGCTTAGCACTCATAGAAAGACACAATAGCATCTCTGCCCTTGAGACATTTAGTCTTTTTAAGTGAGATAACATCACACTTAGCTAGTACCTATTATGTGCCAGCACAGTTTGAGAGCACTCACTCAATATTCCTCTGAAACAGGTATATTATTCTCATTTTATAAAGGAGGAAGCCAAGGCTCAGAGACATTGAGTAACTTACCCAAGGTGACACAGCTAGAGATACAGAACTGGATTCAAACCCAAGCAGGTGAACTTCAGAATAAACACACACTTAACTCTCATGCTTCATAGCTTTTTAAACGTGGTCTGCACAATGAGAAAACCAGGCAAAGCGGCACAGAAGCAAGCACTCGGCGGTTGTGGTGAAGACTGAGGTTATAGGTTTAAAGATCAAGAAAGAAATGGTCCTTGAGGAGAAAACCACTGAAAGAACTGGGTTGGACTGTTTCAGGGCTTCCCAAGTGGTACTAGTGATGAAGAACCCACCCGACTGACAGGTTAGATCCCAGGGTCGGGAAGATCCCCTGGAAGAGAAAATGGCAACCCACTCCAGTACTCTTGCCTGGAGATTTCCCACGGACAGAGGAGCCTGCTGGGCTATAGTCCATGGGGGTCTTAAAAGAGTCAGGTAGCACTGAAATGATTTAGCGCACAAATGGACTGTTTCAAAGCTAACAGAAGACCTTGGTCACATTCAAAATGAAGGAGATAATCTGGAGATCTGAAGAGAAGCTATGGGGGAGGGAGGGATACTGGCCTGACTTAAGAATAAGGAAGATAGGAGAACTCCACTTTCAAATATGATGGTGCTAGGAATGCCTGCCTCCTGGTTTTGTAAGGATTAGAACAATGCCTCGAACGTAGTAAGTGTAAGTTTGGGCTATACCATTACTATTATTGTTCTTGGATGAACTTTCACTTTGGGACTTGCTCGAGGTGAGGACTGGGGAGCCTGGCTTATATTATGGTGTCCTAGGCTAGTGACTGAAACAGTGAAAACCTTTGTTCCTGGCAAGGCAGAACTATGCTCTCATTTCAAACCCACTTATAAATCCTGCAATGGAAAAAACAGGGCTGGCCCATAGGGAACTCACTAAAGAGGTCTGACACTTGGGCCACACTCTCACGAAATCCACTGGCAGAAGGGCCTTCAGGCCACCCAGCCCCATGTGTAGGTGGGAGGCGATTAAATAGGCGATCTCACTGGGTCCCTCCTGACTGAAGAGAGGGCCCAAGTCCTCAGTCCTGTAAACAGACTCCTATCCACTGCAAACCATAGGGGTTTTTGTGGATTGTTCTTTGTTCAGAAAAAGCCAGAGCAGTTCCAAGGAGCCTGCAGAATGTTAGAGCTGTCACTCCCAAAGTAACAGAACTCTGTTACCCAGAGGACCAGCAAAGCAAGGCAAGGTATCCGTCTCCATGAGTCAGGGTTTACTTAATATTCACAACCCTGGCAGTTTTTTGACTGATGAAAATGTTTTGCAAACAGAACCTGGTCCTGTTTTTCTCCTCGCTCCTTCCCCTGCCAAACGTCAAGTGAGAGGTTGGCAGAGGCGGTGCTAAACCAGTAGGGCTGATGAGATAGTATCTCTGTCTCCTTGTAACACAAAACATTTATTTTGCAGCGAGTTGAAAACCAAACTGAAAGGGGTCCAAGATTTCTGGGAGCAAGAGGCTTGATCTTCCCCCCTGCTGGATGGCCTGGTTTGTTGACTTTCTGCCTTTCGTCTCCCCCACAGCAATGCACCAGCCCCCCAGAGACTCTGGTTCAGTGATAAAGAACCCACGCCAGTGCACAAGATGTAGGAGACGTGGGCTAGGTCCCCAGTGTCAGGGAGACCCCCTGGAGAAGGAAATGGCACCCCACTCCAGTATTCTTGCCTGGGAAATCCCATGGACAGAGGAGCCTGGCGGGCTGCTGTCCGTGGGGTCGCAAGAGTAGGACACAACGGAATGACTACACAACAACAAAGGTGTGAGTAAGGTTCCCTCTTTACCACCCAGGAGCCTCCAACGCCGGCTCTCAGGGGCCTCATTGTGCCCACAGGCTGGGCCCTGGGCCTCTTTTCATGAGGCCCGCTTTCCTCTTAGCTCTGAGCAGACTCTGTTATCGCTGAGGCTCCTCGGGTTCATAATTGATTTTTTTGGTCCCGCTTCTTGCTCGGGACTCCAAGTACCAGCCGGCACCACTTGGCCTCAGCCTATCTGTTCCGTTACTTAAAACACAATTATTATCCAAATTTTTTCTCTGAGAAAACAGAAACGCCCAAAGAGCTGGTCCCAAGGTGACTTGCAACCACACTGCTGTGGGCCTGCTCTGGAAAGCACACCATCGCCTCATGACTTCTTCCTCTAAGTCAGGTTTACTAGGTGCTGTTTATGTCAGAGCTTCTCAACCTGAGCACTGTGGGTATTTTGGAGCAGATAATGCTTTGTCCCGTGCACCCACTTAGCAGTCTCCCCTGCCTCCATCCAACAGATGCCAGTAGCCCCCACTTGTCCAGTCGTGACAGCCCAAACATCTCTGAGACAAGCCAGCGTCCCCAGCAATAAGGTTGTTGGATTTAGCAAATGAAAATACATAGACACATCTTATCTGTCACCTCGTGGAAGTAGGCCACCCCATTCAGGAACCATTAGGTTAGGCATGAAACCCTGAGACTGTTGCGTTCACAACCACTTACTTACATGATAACCGTGTCAGGCACTTGTGAGTACCCTATTCTGAAGATGAGAAAATGCACTGTGGTGTCCTAAATGGGAGGGAAATCCAAAAGGGAGGGGGTATACGGATACTGTACGGCTGATTCATTCTGTTTGAGAGGTCAGGGCAAGATGGTTAAGGCAGGCCTGGGCCTGCCCGCGCATGTCGGGACATGACCCGGCAGAGGACTGCAGACACACCTCGAAGACGGACCGGCAACCAAGCGGACCAACCAGGAGCTGACACGGAGCCCTTGGACGCCAATCACCGCTGAGCCCGCACTTTCTTCATATGGGAACCCGGCCCCGGCTATAAAACCCTTCCCCCACCCCTCATACCTCGCAGACTCCCTTTGTCTCCTTGCTCTCTCTCCCCCAGGAGTTCTGCCCGAGAGCGACCACCCAATAAAGGCCCTTATCGACGGTCCATAGAGGTGGCATTTTCTTCCCGCTGCGGTTCTTACACTGTTATGCAGTAGAAGCTTCCCAGGAGACTCAGTGGTAAAGATTCTGCCCTCCAACACAGGTGACGCAGGAGACTCAGGTTCGATCCCTGGGTCAGGAAAATCCCCTGGAGGAGGTCACAGCAACCCACTCCAGTATTCTTGCCTGGGAAATCCCATGGATAGAGGAGCCTGGAGGGCTAGAATCCTTGGGGTCACAAAAAGTCAGACACGACTGAGCGACTGAGCTCACAGAAGCTAACACAACATTGTAAAGCGACTATACTGCAATAAAAATTAATTAATAAAAAACGAAGATGAGAAACTAGGTCTTGAAGAGAAAGTGGTTTGACCCAGTCGGCCAGGTGGGTGATTCATTTCATTTTCTTTCTGTTCCATTAGAGTCTGGATGGTGCTCATCCCTTTGTAGAATCTTCCATGTTTATGAACACAGAAGAGCCCCCATTCCCACACATTCCAACCCGTCTGTGCCCCGATGCTCTGATAACTGGGGCGTTGATTGTACAAAGGACCAAACCAGACCCTGTCCTACAAACCCCTCCAGCCTGCACAGCTCTGAAAACCTCTCTTGGAGAGATGGAGGGGAAGGAGAAGCAGGGGGTGCGGGGTCCCTGCCTCCCACCGCTCTGCAGCCCAGGCCCAGAGAGACAAAGGGCGTGCGGTGAGGCGTGATCGCTTCCCGGGCTCCGCCACCCAGTCAATGGGGCATCCTGGATCCCTGCCCTCCAGCGCTCTGGGGCCTTATTAACAGACCTCAGCTGTTGCCCAAAGCCCTTACCTCACCGGCGAGGGCTCTATTTGCATGATAATACCCTCTTTGGGGGGATGATTGCTTAATTAAAGAACAGCAATCGCGTTAATTAGCATGTCTCCGTGCGCCCCGGTCCTTCGTCGGATTCCAATGAGCTGCTCATTAGGTCTGGGCACTGGGACAAACCCGGGGCCTCTGGCAGCCGGAGGAGGCTCCCAGGGCCGGCGGCCGCAGTCAGGACCTCAGGGATGGGAGGCTCAGACCTGCCAGCAGCACAGCTCAGGCTTTGTGAGGAGGGCAGCTGACGGGCCTGGGCCAGCAGCACCTTCTGGGCCCGTGACCTGTGTGCAGGGGAGGGCCGGGCCTGGAGGGTGGCTTTGCTGGCTTTCTCTGGGCTCCTGCTCATCTGCTCGGCCACACTTCCCTTCTCAGCTCCTTTGTCCAGAACCTTCTGCGACCTGACACCGTCCTCCTCCTCCCATGAGCCACTTTCTGTCACCCACAACCTGTATCTCTTCTCCTCCGGCACCAGGAACTATTTTCATCTCAGCGCCCCACAGAGCCCTCACTCCCAGTTTTAGGGGCCAATTTTCCTCACTTAACAGGTTGTGTGGGGGCTGGCAGGTGAAACCAAACAGAAACAAACAAGGGAAAACACCTGTCCTGATGGAGAGATGGTCCCCTGCCCCAGGCGAGATCACCACCTTTCTTTAACTTCTCTCCCCTGGAATCCACTCCTCTGAAGAGGATCTCCAGAAATAGGGGCCAAGGTGGATTCTTACTGCCAAAGCTCACCCTTCCCTGATTATTAATAAAATAGAAGGTGTTATGTTGGCTGCTGGACAGACACTTCTTATACCTTACAAGGGATATCAGCTGAACTATACTTTTATATCTCTCTTGATGTTTTCTGGAAGACCCTTTCTAGAATAAGGACAATAGCCTTCCCTCTATTTAAGGAGGAAATCTTATATATTTCTACATAAGACAAGAAAAGATCTGTCTTCTGCCTGGATGTCAATGTACCTAAGATCAACTGACCCCCTTCTACATTACACACACTCTCTCCATACTTCAACGACTGTGTCTGTAAGATTCTGCCTATTGCAAATAAAGGTAAAATACACATTTTAAAAGTAATGAGAGAAATAGCCCAGAATTTGCACTCAAAGAAATCTGGCTTTCCGTACAAGTTTAGCATTTTCTGGGACTTTCAAGTAGAGACTGAGATGGACTTCCCTAGTGGTCCAGTGGCTAAGACTACACACTCCCAGTGCAGGGGCCCCAGGTTCGATCCCTGGTCAGGGAACTAGATGCCACATGCCGCAACTAAGAGTTTGCATACTGCAACAAAAGATTCTGCATGCTGCGATGACAATCAAAGATCCCTAATGCTGCAACTAAGGCCTGACCTGGTGCAACCACGTAAATAAATATTTTAAAGAGAAGAAGAGTGAGAGGCTCTCGGACTGCAGTCCCAGAGAGGGACCCAGCCCAGCCCCCCCCATCAGTTCAGGGCTCTCTCCTCCCTCAGCCTGGCGAGCGCACATCCAGCCTTTAGCATCTCCATCTTGCTCGCCTTGGTGCCCCTAGACAAGCAGACCTGGGCCCCCCAGCTCTGGAGCCTCCACCTTTGCCTGTGTGGCTCGAGAATTCAGAGGAGGGGAGAGGAGGTGACTGGGACTGACTTTAGGGACTTAGGTTGGAGAGAGAAGGGGGAGGGGAGGGAACACACGAGGCAGGGGTCTCTGGGGAGAAAGAGCCCCACTCCCCCGGGGTATGGTCCTGTGGCGAGAGTAACAACAAACCAGGGGTAAATCCACTTCCTGGCAGGAAGCTGAGCCTGAAACCAGATGAAGCCACGGCAGTTCAAAGGGAGAGTGACACCCAAACAAGAGAGCAGCTCTTAATCCCGCACAGAAAGACGAGAATGGGGGGCTCAGGCCCAGGAGGGAGGTGGCCCGGCTTTGTTTAACCAGGACTGAGAACACAGCCCTATTGAGAGGCTGGGCCTCCGAGACACAGACCCCGAGGGGTAGTTGCCAAGTTGAAGGCAGCCCAAGGCTGCCAGCTTTCACCTCTTTAGTTCTGGGCTTGGCAGTAATGAGGCGAAGGGCCAGGACTTTTAACTGTCTGGGTCAGAAAGGTTTCTTCATTAGACAAACAGCTGGGGGTGAGAATGGGGGGTGGGGAGTGCGTCAGTTTAGAAAGAGCTTCCAGAAAAGAGGCAGAACCCGGGGCCTGTGGGGCAGTCTCCTTCCACCCCCTCCCCGCTGACTTCCCAGGCCCTTCACCTCCACCCCAGCCCCACCCATGCCATCTCCACCACAGCCTGAAGGAAGCTGGAAGCAGTGTCCAGTGGGTAAGGAGAGGGTCCAGACAGACCAAGGGGTGGCCAGGGGAGGGCCCTGCCCAAGCTAGTTCTTGACCTGTGAGTCAGCACCTGAGCTCAGGACAGCCCCCGGCTTGTGGGCAGACAGGCCCACGGAAGGGAGGGTCCCTCTCTCCTGGGCGGCAGGAGAGTGGCTACTGCGGCCCAACCCCAGCCTTGGGGTCCGAAGTCCCACACCCTGCTGGGTTTTCTCCAGAGCTGTTTGGCAGCCTGCTCCCAGCAGGGATCTAAGGCTTAGGAGGAGGTGATTCATGCAGATGAGGAAGGGGGTGGTCCAAGCTGAGTGAGGGGTCCCATCCTCTTGTCCACAGGTCTCTACTGGATGTCTGCTCACATTGATTTGATCTGCCGTTCCTGTCAGCTGAAGAAACAATCACAGAATCTAGAAAGCCTGAGATGCACTGCCCTAAGGGGTAAGATGCTCTGGAGGGGAGATTCATACATCTCGGTTTCTAGGACTGTATCTCTGCAGAGCTGGCATTCAAATGTAATTCATTAAATGCTTATTAAACACCTTGTTTAATATACCCACTAATTCCACAGAAGATTTGAGTCAGCTTACGAAGAGATGCGTATAAAAAGGAGAGGTAGGGACTTCCTTGGTGGCCCAGTGGCTAAGACTCCAAGCTTCCAGTGCAGGGGACCCTGTTCAACCCCCCAGACAGGGAACTAGATCCCATCTGCCACAATTAAGACCTGGCACAGCCAGATTAAAAAAAAAAAATTAAAGTAGAGATAAAGTAGAGATATAAATGGGAATAAATGATCAGGACCAGAGAAAACATGCCTTAACTGATATCCAGACTAGGGAAGAGAAGTATATAGATGCAGGTGATAAAGTTCTATATATTTACTAGAACTGAACTCCAAACTGGCTTCTGAATTTCCCATAAGGGAGAGAGAGAATCTAGGTCTGGTATCCAGCTCTCCTTATCAGAATGCAGGAATGATACCAGCTTCTCAGGCTAAGCAAAAACCCTTTCCATCTTAAAATTTTAGAAGTAATTCTCACAATGAATGTCATATAGCGAGTGCTGTATGACATCTTTAGCTGGCTCCTGAAGGTATTGGGCTCCTGTGGCAGCTTCTGGGCATAGTCAATAAAAACTAAAAGCATTAACATTAAAATGCACCTCTGTAAAAACATGCTGACGGGGAGTCCCCTGGGGGCCTAGGTGGTTAGGATTCCAGGCTTTTGCTGCCATGGCTCAGGTTCAGTCCTCCTGGGGAGCCTGAGATCCCCCAAGACTTAGTGTGGCCAAAAAAAAAAAAAAAAAAGCATGTCGATGAATATTCAAGATAAAGCAACCTGAAAGAGTAGCTTTGTGTTGCTTTAGTTGGCTCCAAGTGTGACCCATCTGTCTTAGTTTGGGTTCCCCTAGGAACAGACCTTAAGAAAAGGATTCAAATGCGTGTCATTCATTTGAGATACAGTCCCAGTAAGCAATGGTAGTGGGTGGGCAAGTGAGACAGAAGAAAAAGAAGCCCCCCAAAAGATGTACGGTCAAGTTAGTTGCTACAAAGGAAGATTAGAACCTTCCCATTGGAAATGCAAGGCTTGTTAAACAGCCTCAGAGTAATCCTACCTGGGTGGGGAGGGAGCTGGGGCATTTGTATACCAACTTCCATCAGTCATTGGTTGAAGGCTGCTCCTAGAAGCATTAATCCCCAGGCATTTTCAGCCTACCAAGCAGGTGGAACAGAGCAAGCTCCAGGAGGCAGAGAAAGCCTTTAGGCAAAGAGATGCAGATGCTGCCGCGGACTTGTGGGCCAGCAGGCCCTGAGGTAGTCCAGGAGATATGAGAGGGGGCTGACAGCATCCGCTACACCATCCTGCTCTGTGACATCCGCCCTGGGGGACACATGGTGACACCCAGCAAAGACAGTCTACATCCTCCTGGCTCTTGTTCCGACCCGCTAATGCAGGACTTCTGGTTCTCTGCAAAGTCTTCCCATAATTATCCCTAGGAGAACCCAGGGAGCATTTTGCATGTCCTCACAAGCCAGTTCAGTCAGCTGGGCATCCACCGGGCGCTGCCACCTCTTCTGGGAACAGTTTATCCTAAGTCCCAGGTCAACTGCCTTTTCTGCTGGTTCCCAGGAACGCCACAGGGAGCACCAGGCCTGTTCAGCATCATAGTCTATGCTGGACATTGACTTTCTTTCCCTTCACGTTCAGGGTGACATGGAGCTCTCAGAAGGCCCTCTGCTAAAAAGGAGAAAATGTCTTTCTCGCCATCACATCGTATCTCATTAGAGATCCACCAGCACGATGCAGTCTTGTGTCCTGATATGGACCAAAATTTTAATGAAAACAATTCTTTTGCTGTTTACATGAAGCTACCTCTTTTCATTTCTTAGGCCCAGACAAAGCAGGGGCCAACCCAGAGAATATTGTACACATGATTGTTCCTCCTGGCCCAACAGGTTATATTCAGAAGTCCTCTCTCTTCCCCTTTGACACCAAGCTTTGTGATGAGATCAAACACAACTTGCTCTCTTTTCCCTTTGGATTATTTCCTGAGAGGTGCCTTGGTCCTTCACACAAATAGATTTCTAGACAGTTTGTCTCACTGGTTTTGCCAAATTTGCTTAGACTTGTTTCAAATTGCAGCAGTAGATACAGCATAGACCAGAACTTGGAGAGGGCAATGGCACCCACTCCAGTACTCTTGCCTGGAAAATCCCATAGACAGAGGAGCCTGGTGGGCTGCAGTCCATGAGGTCACTAAGATTTGGACACAACTGAGCGACTTCACTTTCACTTTTCACTTTCATGCATTGGAGAAGGAAATGGCAACCCACTCCAGTGTTCTTGCTTGGAGAATCCCAGGGACGGGGGAGCCTGGTAGGCTGCTGTCTATAGGATCACACAGAGTCAGACACGACTGAAGCGACTTTGCAGCAGCAGCAGACCAGAACTGGCATCTCCGCTTGAAAAAGATAGAAATTCTAACATTTGAAGAAATGGATAAATTCAGTATTTCTCAGACAATCTTCCGTAAGTGTCACCTTTCAAAGATGCCAGATGGCAGGTAGTTCAATATTATATTCCATAAAGAGACCCTGGAGCGATGACATTCTTTGTTGAAGAATGGGACTAGATCCATAAGTATGGAAACCAGTTGAGCAGGTAACAAGTTTGAAATTGTTTTTAAGGTGTCTAACCAGCACTTTCACCTGTGGAGAGTCACACAGGAAGGCTGGAGGAGCACCCACAAGTAAAAGTTTCTAGGGATTTTTCCTTAGACACTCATCTTATTTTGGTATAGTCCATGAACAAGTGGTCAGTGAATTTCCAAAGTTCTACACTGTAGAAACTATCCTACCTTTCTCATCAAAGCAGTCTCTATCGAAAGGCATGTGCACCGGGTTCTTTATTATTTAAGTGCTTCTGTCCGAGTCCCTACATAGTTTTGAAGCTAGGTAGGGGAGACAAGAGCTATTATAATGTGAACATGTCCTCTAATGAATGGACCACTCATATAAGCAGCCTCCCTCCTAAACCTAGCATTCATCTCTTCATCCCCCACAGCTGCATCTACATCCTTGTTCACAAGCCTGCCTGGTGGTCTGGGTGGTAGATGTGGTGAGTATCTGACCCCAAAAGGCAAAGACAATGGCAAATCTGGCACAAAACGCAGGGATTTCATGAAGTCAATGAAAGTGGTGTTGGATAACCACTGAAACTCATGCAAAGCCCCTAGAAAACCACCGGTCACTCATAATTACAGAGAAAATTGACAAAATTATTAACTTGATAGGTGCTCTGAAATAGAATTTTTTTAAAAAAATTATTTATTTATTTGTCTGCACCAGGTCTTAGTTGCAACAGGTGAGATCCTCAAATGTGGCCTGCAAACTTCTTAGTTGCAGCATGTGGGATCTAGCTCCCTGACCAAGGATTAAACCTGGGCCCACTATGTTATGAGCTTAGAGTCTTAGTCAGTGGACCACCAGGGAAGTCCCTGAAAGATAATTTTTGAATAACAAAGGATTTAATTCCCTTGAGAAACATAACTTTCTTTATGATCCTGCTGTGAAAGTCAAAACGGCAAGTGATATCTCAGGCCATGTTATATCCTGTCAGAAATCTTCCCAAAGTGAAGATTTGCTTTAAAAACAACAACAAAAAAAAATCATTTGCTTTAAAAAAAAAAATACTGCATGGTTGCAATTAGAACTTAATGTTTTGTTAAAATGGGGTTAAATGAACTTACTTTTCACATTTTTTGTATAATTTTCAATGTAAAATTTGAATCTAGCCCTTTCCCCCTGCTATTTACTATGAACTATTTTTGTCCTCATTCTAAGTGAATTCACTTTCAGTAACCATTTCCCAAGATCAGTGAAAAATCTGTGTACCCTGAGGAGTCTGAGACAGTAGCTTATCACTAGCATGAAATCCTTTTAAAGTTTCACACTTTATCTTAAAATTTCATGAAACTATTTTTATACTCTATAGTTGCATCTGATAAATCACGCTCTGTTCAGTTACTCACACGATTCACTAAAGATGTAAGTCTTTATGAAAAGGACACTCTCAGAAAATGAGTGCATTTATCCTGCAGTTTTACAGGTTCCCATGGCATGTCACCTATTTCCCTCCAGATATATGAACTTCATTTGAAATGCATGGCCATAAAGAATGATCAAAATTACTTGGGTCTTGACAATGTCCAGAGGGGAATGTTGCCAATTACTGTACTGTACATATCATAGGAAAAAAAATCTCAAAAATGCTCCCTTAGGAGATCTAGCAATGTTCTTACTCTAGGAAGGAAATTAATTGTAAATATACTCCTAAATTGCTAGGCTGATTAATCTGATCTGTGGGATTATCCTAGGTGAGACAGTTCAATTTTGGAGAATGGTACTTACAGATGTGAGAGTTGAACCATAAAGAAGACTGAGTGTCCAAGAATTGATGCTTTCAAATTGTGGTGCTAGAGAAGACTCTTGACTCCCTTGGACTGCAAAGAGATCCAACCAGTCAATCCTAAAGGAAATCAACCCTGAATATTCTTTGGGAGTACTGATACTAAAGCTGAAGCTCCAATACTTTGGCCACCTGATGGGAAGAGCAACTCACTAGAAAAGACCTTGATGCTGGGAAAGATTGAAGGCAGGAGGAGAAGGGGTCAACAGAGGATGAGATGGTTGGATAACATCACTGACTAAATGGACATGAATTTGAGCGAACTCCAGGAGATAGTGAAGGACAGGGAAGCCTGGCGTGCTGCAGGTCATGGGGTTGAAAAGTCGGACACGACGTAATGACTGAACAACAAGAAGTCTGCCCCAGATAGTAATTCTGTAATAGAACAGCAGTGAGCCACTCAGCATGGTATTCTAGGACCCTTAGTCCCTTCAATATATCTACTCCTAGAAGAACTATCACATCTGTAGTCAGAGGACTCCTTCCCCTCCTATATTTAAAGCAAGAATATTCATCCATAGATAATCCTAGAGCAGATGATTGGGGTATACTTTTTAAAGTTTTAAATTTAAGGGACATCGCTGGCAGTCCAGGGGTTAAGATTGCGAGTTTCCACTGCAGGTTAGATCCCTAACTGGGGAGCTAGGATCCTGCATTCTGCATGGTGTGGCCAAAAAAAATAAAAATAATAATTAAATTTAAAAAAAAAAACATACTAAAGTTTTAAATTTAAAACATGATGAAGGACAAAAGAGAAAAGGAAAAAGAAATCAAAATGGTGTTGTGGTTCAGAATGTTCTAAACTGTTATTAGCTCTGATTCCTGAGAACTTTGATTCTCATCGTGGTGCCCAAAATTAGATTAGTATAAACGTTGACAGCTAGGGATTTGTCCTGTTCAGTCGTGTCCAACTCTTGTGACTGCATGGACTGTAGCCTACCAGGCTCCTCTGTGCATAGGATTTTTCAGGCAAGAATACTGGAGTGGGTTGCCATTTTCCTCCTCCAGTGGCTCCTCCCAACCCAGGGATGGAACCTGCGTCTTCTATGTCTCTTGCATTGCAAGCAGATTCTCTATCCGCTGAAACTTCAGGGAAACCCATCTTGTTCTTCTGTGATCCATTTCCTGTCCACTGAGTCAAGGCCAATGAGAAGCTGGCGGAAACCTCAAACAACCTACATTGGCTTTGACAGATTCCTCAGAACCACAGGGAGAAAACCACTCATTCATGTGGAGTGGATGTGCTTGAAAACTCCAGATGCTCCCCAAGTAAAATATTGCCCAGGAAACACAAAACTATCTCGCCAAGAAGAAAGCGTGCACTATTTTATTGAATGCAATGTGTTTCATTTTATTGCTATAACAGAAAGAATGTTCCATATCATCAAATGCTTACCAAAAAAAAAAAAAGTTGTGTAAGATGAAAGCTGACAAGAACCTGTAGGGTCTTCCTTCAATTAGAAGAGAATATTTGAGCCCTGGATAGTTATGCGGGAACTGAATCTTGAACTGTGGTCCAGTTGAAGACAAGCCCAGTGAAACCACTGGTATTTGAAGACTGGTTAAAGGGTGTGATGGTCAATCACATCATAAAACTAATCCAGGTATTAAGTTTAAGATGATCTGGTTTAATGGAAAGAGATTGAACCTTATGGTGATTCCACCACCTCCGGCAGTATAGCTTTGGCAAAATTGTTCATCCTTTCTGTTTTCTCATTTGTAAAAAGAGGGTAATATTGAAATAACATCTACCTTCTGGGCTGTCGTGAGGATTAGAAATCTGCCAGCCTTGTTTCTGCTAAAAGTGTGGTGAAAAGAAAATGTGATTTTTACCATGAGAAGACATTCTAGACTTCAGAAGTGTAGTTCCCGGAGAAATACTTCCATTAAACATCAATTTTAATTGAGGATTATCATAAGTTATCATAAGAATTCTGTACAATGTTATTCATTCTGGGTCCTTGGGATTCTTTTCCAGGATAGGACAAATTACTTTGAATTTAGCCCCAGAAAGAGGCGTCCTATATTCATTTGTTTTTTTATCAATGAGAATCACAGTGTTTTTAGTTTTTGTTTAGTTGCCAGGAAGTCTAGGACTAAACTAACTAAACTAAATAAGTTTTTGTTTTCCTCTTCCTCCCTATATGGTTTTGGGGGTTTTATTTCTATTTTAAGTTTTATTTTCTATGTGTATATTACCATTACTATTACTTCTACTTCTGATCCCTTGGAGAAGGAAATGGCAACCCACTCCAGTATTCTTGCCTGGGAAATCCCATGGGCAGAGGAGCTTGGTAAGCTACAGTTAATGGGGTGAAGTAGAGATCTGAAGCCAGATTCTTTGTCTTTTTTTGGTTCAAGTTTCTCGGAGGTGCCATGAGGCATGTGGGATCTTAGTTCTCTGACTAGGAATTGAACCCACCACCTCTACAGTGGAAGCACAAAGTCTTAACCACTGGACTATCAGGGAAGTCCCCAGATTCTCATCTTTAAGTCCTAGGTTACTCTTGCAGCTCCATCACTAATCTTTTTCAGAAGTGGACAAGCTGTACAAAAATGACTTGCACTGTCTTTCTGGTCTGTTCCACTCTGCCCAGATGTGATTACTCACATGCGTTATGATGGTTGGTGTTTGTCTGTTTGAACAGCATACACGGCTGTTCTGGTGATTAAGGACATTCTGCCTGGGAAGATGAGGGACAAGCCCATGGATGGAGCTCCTCAAGGAGTAAGCTCTCTCTACACAAGAGCATCATCGCTAGGCACCAAGTTGGATATGTGACCAAAGTCCTGTCCTGCCTGGTTCCAAAGCATTTGTGGTTGACCTTAAAACTACTGCACAATTGCACTCATCTCACACACTAGTAAAGTAATGCTTAAAATTCTCCAAGCCAGGCTTCAGCAATATGTGAACCATGAACTTCCAGATGTTCAACCTGGTTTTAGAAAAGGCAAAGGAACCAGAGATCAAATTACTAACGTCCGCTGGATCATCGAAAAAGCAAGAGAGTTCCAGAAAAACATCTATTTCTGCTTTCTTGACTATGCCAAAGCCTTTGACTGTGTGGATCACAATCAACTGTGGAAAATTCTTCAAGAGATGGGAATACCAGACCACCTGACCTGCCTCTTGAGAAACCTATATGCAGGTCAGGAAGCAACAGTTAGAACTGGGCATGGAACAATAGACGGGTTCCAAATAGGGAAAGGAGTACGTCAAGGCTGTATATTGTCACCCTGTTTATTTAACTTCTATGCAGAGTACATCATGAGAAATGCTGGGCTGGAAGAAGCACAAGCTGGAATCAAGATTGCCAGGAGAAATATCAGTAACCTCGGATATACAGATGACACCACCCTTATGGCAGAAAGTGAAGAGGAACTAAAAAGCCTCTTGATGAAAGTGAAAGTGGAGAGTGAAAAAGTTGGCTTAAAGCTCAACATTCAGAAAACGAAGATCATGGCATCTGGTCCCATCACTTCATGACAGATAGATGGGGAAACAGTGGAAACAGTGTCAGACTTTATTTTTTGGGCTCCAAAATCACTGCAGATGATGATTGCAGCCATGAAATTAAAAGACGCTTACTCCTTGGAAGGAAAGTTATGACCAACCTAGATAGCATATTCAAAAGCAGAGACATTACTTTGCCAACTAAGGTCCGTCTAGTGAAGGCTATGGTTTTTCCTGTGGTCATGAATGGATGTGAGAGTTGGACTGTGAAGAAGACTGAGCGCTGAAGAATTGATGCTTTTGAACTGTGGTGTTGGAGAAGACTCTTGAGAGTTCCTTGGTCTGCAAGGAGATCCAGCCAGTCCATTCTGAAGGAGATCAGCCCTGGGTGTTCTTTGGAAGGAATGATGCTAAAGCTGAAACTCCAGTACTTTGGCCACCTCATGCGAAGAGTTGACTCATTGGAAAAGACTCTGATGCTGGGAGGGATTGGGGGCAGGAGAAGAAGGGGACGACAGAGGATGAGATGGCTGGATGGCATCACTGACTCGATGGACATGAGTCTGAGTGAACTCCGGGAGCTGGTGATGGACAGGGAGGCCTGGCGTGCTGCGATTCATGGGGTCGCAGAGTCGGGCATGGCTGAGCTGAGCTGAGCTGAGCTGCGTCACTCCATTTAGTCTCTCAGCAGCTCAGTGAGGCAGGCGGTGATCTCCGTTGTCTAGATGGGAAAACAAGGGTCAATTCTTTGACGACTCTGTCTGTGGTTCCAATAATATCAATTACTATATATCAGAGACAAAAAGAACACTGCCAGCTATGCATTATTATCCTCATTTTTTGAGGAGAAAATCAGAGAAATTAAATAATTTTAATCGTTTGCCCCAAATACAACAGAAGCCAGTCTTTACTGGATCCTTCTGAGTTCTTCTTTTCCTCCACCTCCTGCTCTTACTTCTGTTCTTTATCATGTTGGTTTTTTTTTAAATAAAATTTTCCTGGCACATAGTTTAAAGATACCAAGAGTTCTGCAAAGCTTGATAAGAAATACAGCAGAGCCCCTGCTCCAGCCAGTTCCTTCTTCAACTCCTTTTACCTGATTCTTTACTTTCATATTGTTAAGGAGCAAGATTATACCACTACTTTTAATTTTTCAATGTTAGGCATTTCTTAAAAATTTTAACGTAGGCATTGCTTTATTCCCCATTATGGAAGAAAAGGATTTATCTGTCTTTGGCCAAATCCCCCTGCCCTGGTCACACACCCACACATGTTTTCTGACCCACTCAGCCTGCCTTTTCCCAGTATAACTGGATCATGTTTGGGGTTAGATCAACATTCAATATTTACTGTATTATGAATATATAAACACTATTCACAGCCAAGTCGTAAGTACATAATGATTGTTTTCCTTTTTCTGCTAAATTTTTCTCTTCGTGTTAAAAATCATTTTGGTTTGTTTGTTTGGTTGTTTTGTTTTCTGTGTGTTTGTCGCTTATTTAGTCCAAATTCTTCCCACATGAGTGTTGCTTCTCACTTATTTCAAATGCTGAAACTTAGGTATTTTCTCCATCTCATTTCCTCTTTTTTTAATTTTTAAAAGTATGTATTTATTTACTGGGCTGTGCCAGGTCTCGCAGTACATGGGGTCTTCAGTCTTTGGTGCAGCATGTGAAATTTTCAGTTGTGGCGTGCAAACTCTCCCTGCAGCACAAAGGATCCAGTTCCCTGACCAGGGATCGAACAAGCACCCTCTGAATTGGAAGCACGGAGTTTTCGCCACTAGGCCACCAGGGAAGTAAGTCTCCCTTGGAAAACTCTTGATGTCATCTGATAATATTTCTCGGCTGCTGCTGCTGCTAAGTCGCTTCAGTCGTGTCTGACTCTGTGCGACCCCATAGACGGCAGCCCACCAGGCTCTGCTATCCCTGGGATTCTCCAGGCAAGAACACTGGAGTGGGTTGCCATTGCCTTCTCCAAAGCGTGAAAGTGAATTAAGTTTATGAACAGTAACCATATACTAGTTGGGTCACTGTGAAAACTTGATGGTCCCTTAATTTTTGGCTTCACCTCTACCAGCTATGTAACTAACTTCTGTCTGCCTCAGCACCTATCTTCCTTTCAGGGCTGCCTTGCAGATTACGTAATATAAGACGTGAAGTTCTCAGCACGGTGTCTCCAAGTAACAAGTATTCATAAAACAAAAAATGCAGTAGGATAGAGAAAATGGAAGGACTGTCCCCACAAGAAGTCATGTGTGTGTGTATGTGTGTGTGTGTGTGTGTGTGTGTGTGTGTGTGTGTGTGTATGTGTGTGTGTGTCCTGGAGATAGACCCCAGGGTGGGCAGGGTGGGGGATTTCCGAGGCCCCAGGAACCGCCTGAGATTTCCAAGTCTGCACGTGTGCCCCCTCCCCCTGTGACTGGCCCTTTCTCTGTCTCTCTCTAGCTCTGCCTTTTTTCTTCACCATACTCCTCTCCACGTCCCAACCCTTCTGTGAATATCTTGCTTTGTCTTTGTTTATTTGCTCATTCAACCCACATGGAAGCCCTGTAAGGCAAGCGTTTCTACCCTCCTTTGCAAATAGGGAAACTGAGGTGGGGAAGAGCCATGGCCAACGTCATTACCCAGGGCCTGGGCTCTTCACCCAGGCTGGCCTTAATTTTCCCAGAGCGTCCTTGTCTGTATTTTAGATCATCCTTTCCTCTCCCACCAAACCTACTGACCATTTTGTTTTCATTCTCCTTAGGTTATTTCCTTCTCCATGAGCCTTTCTCATGCACAAACTTCTTGTCTCACCACTTTGCCTCATTTCTTGCTCCCAGGGGAGTTTTCCAACACGTCCTGGGCCCAGAAGCCTAATATGTAAAAGTGGGGCTTGGCAGGGCTACAGGAAGTCCTCCTCGGAGTCCAGACCAAAAACCACACACACACACAAATCCACTGCGCTCAGCAGCTGTCTTACTCACCTCACAAAGCAGACGGTCGAGAAGTCCCTGCTCCAGGTCACACGTGGGTAACCCTCGTGATTCTGCGCATCGGCTATGATCAGGTTTGATGTCAACTTGCCTCGTCTTGTGGTTCCTGCATGTGCTTGAAGACCACTGCCATTCTCCTGTGATCTTCTCTCCCACTACTTGGTGACTGAGAAACTGATCTCCTCTGTGGAGAGCCCTGGCAACAGACCATCCAGCCGCCCCCTCTTCTTTGGGGTGACTGGTCTACGGGATCGTTGTCAACCAGAATCTCTCCCTCCACTCCCAGTAAACACCTTCTCCTGATCCGAGCTCCCCAGGGGTCTCCTCTCTGCAGCTACTCCCCTGTCCCTTAGCAGATCGTGTTAATTCCCTTTACTGGCTGTAGGGATGAGGCACAGAGGGGCGGGAGAAAAAGATCTCCTATGGACTCGACTTTCCATATATGACTTACTCATGGACTCCTTGCCTTGAACCTCATTTTATAGTATGAGAAACCAAAGCCGAGAAAGGCATGAAGAAAATGTTCCTAAGTGCTGTAAGGTGATACAGCCAGAAAATGCTAGAACTAGAATTCCTCTCATCCTTGATTTCAGAGGAAGTGAGACGATAAAGAGAGAGGATCACAGGATTGATCAGGGAAGCTTCTGATGTGGACACTCAGAGGGTACTTGGAGAAAGAGGGCTGGTGGAGACCTCAGACCACATTCACCTGGACAGACATTGTAAGTCTGAGCACTGTGAATGTGGGAGGGGCAGTGGGAGCGGGGAGATGCCCAGCCATGGCGATCAGGGCTGGGGGCTTTTGCTGCTATCGGGAACTGAGCACCTGATGCCTAGCAGGACCCCAGGTCTCTCTGTCTGTCCCCCAGTGCAGGGCACAGGCTGTGGAGTTAGGAGTCAATACGGGCAACCCTGGCTGCTGAGGGCTCAGTGTCAGTGGAATCCAAGAGCACGGAAGGGGGCAGGCTGAGCTGCCCGCGCTCCCCACGTGGGCCGGGGCCTCCATGGAGTAGACAGACAGCCATGGCCTCTAAAAGGCAGCCGCTCCAAAGGCTGCATTGTTCTCTGGTTCTTCCTCTGGGACTCTAGGACCAGGATGAGGCAAAGGGGCATTTGGGCAGGAACCTGGTTTACATTTCAGATAGAGACTCTAATTGATTCAGACCTGAGCCTCTTCATTTCTCATTATCCCTGGAGCCACTGAGTTCCTTTCATGTTCCTGGAGACCTAGGCTTCTCCCTCTCCAGCAAAACACCGGGTTAATCCATTCCTAGCATTTAGATGTAAACATGTGTCCCCAGGCCAGTGTTTGGGGGCAGACGAGGGGCAGTGGGCAAAAGCTGACAGCATCAGCAAGTTATAGAACCAACACCCACTCTGTGCCTCCACTTCAGGCTCCCTCCTTGCTCCCGGGCCTGCCCCTGGTGCCGTCTGGACTAGATCCCCGTGGGTTCCCACCACCTCCATCCCTTGCTGCTAGACTGGACAGATAATGAAAGAAGGCCACCTCCTCAGCAGTTTGAGCATCAGGCTCTTATTTTTTTGTGATTTTCTGCAAGTCATTTAATTTCTTTGTCCTCCATGTTCCTTACCTGCAGACTATGAGCACTGGACCTTTTCCTTCCTGTGTGTATTCTTTTTTTTTTTTTAATATAAAAGTAATGCATACCTTTAGGCTTCCCAGGTGGCTCAGTGGTAAAGAATCTGCCTGTCAATGCAGGAGACAAGGATTGGATCGGAACTGGGTCAGGAAGATCCTTTGGAAAAGGAAATGGCAAGCCACTCCAGTATCCTTGCCTGGGAAATGCATGGACAGAGGAGCCTGGCAGGCTGCAGTCCATGGAGTCACAAGAAAGTTAGAAACAAGCTAGCAACTAAACAACAACAATATATATCTTTGGTAAAAGAATTTTTAAAAATATGTACATATATAGAGGTCATCCTATTTGACAGTTTGGTACAAAGTTTTACCAACTTTTTAAAAGTAAATTTTAAATACATAAATATATATATATTGCTTTGTTATACATAAATATTATATACAGACTATTCTGAAACATGTTTTACTTAATATATTAAGGATATTTTCCATCTAAAGATGTACAGCTCTTCTTCAATCTTTTTAACAGCTACATAGGATTCCATAAGAGGTACCATAATTTATTCACCTATTTCCCTGTCAGTAGACAACAGAATGTGTCTAAATGCCATAATGAGCTTGCTTTGTAGTAGACTTGATACAGGGTGATTGTCCAGCTTGGGGTTCACACAGAGGCTAGTTATGTGATGACCCTGTCTTGGGGAACCATTCTCCATCCTTTAACCTATTGCCCAAATACATGGGTCATACTGGCTCCAGGGTCCTAGGGTGGTGAGCATCCCTCAAGCTGGACTAGTGTGGAGTCCATTCCCAGGATCCTTCATACCAACCTCATCCAGGAGAGAGAAACCTTATTTTCTTTCTGGTTAGGAAGCTTGGCTGACAAAAACCCAAGAGCTGCCAGGGGGCCTGAGTGGATGAAACCAATACACAGAACGGGAGAAATAAGGAGCTCTTCCTTCTTTCCTTTTTTAAAAAAACATAGGGCATTTCGGCCATGGTAGAGATTTCATTTATTTATTTTGGTCGGAATACACGGTATGTGGGATATTAGTTCCCTGACCAGGGTCGAACCTGTGCCCCTTGCAGTGGAAGTACAAAGTCTTGACCGCCGGACCACCAGGGAAGTTCCCACTTCCTTTCTTCTTAACCCAAGGTCTAGATCACTTCCAAGGGCCCCCAGCCTCTTACATTCTATGACTCTGGGAGGGGGACTTCAGAGGGAACGCCAGAACTTCTCCCGGGCTTCCTATCTATTCCATCAAAGTCTCCTTCCTCTGACCCCCCGCCCCTACCACCGCCAGCAGGGAGCCCCTGAAGCCTTGGCAAAACCCTCTTCTCCTCTGTCCTTGTCTCTTGGGTCTTCCCATTGCAGAGTCTCCAGGGTCTGCTCAGTGGAATGGGATCTGTAACGCAAGAACAGACTCCTTTGAGGGGCATCGTTTGAAAACTACCATCAGTTACTTATACACCAGTGTAGCTTTCAGGTCTTCTCATAAGAGCAAGTATAAGGCAGGAAGATCAAGAGAACCCTGGGCACATTCACTCAGTCAGCGAGCATTCGCTAAGCGCTGCCAGAGCTCCAGACACTGGGGAGAGAGTTTCAAGCTCCTGGTCCCCACACTGTGGGCTCCTTTAACCACCGGCTCCCTGGTAGCTTCTCCATCTCCACTCCTGCCATCTCTTGAGGCAACTGGATCATCTGTATGAACACTCCCTCTCATATCCTAAACCTCTTGCCTCCAGAACTCCTACCGCCTCTGTTCCTTCTTCCCTACCTGCCTAAGATGAGGGCAAGAGTACCTACTTTGTAGGGTTCTCAGAATCAGATGATCTAGTGTGTATGGATGTGCTATGTGAGCAGTGAAGCACCACGTTTGCTAATACCCGGGAAGAGAGGAAGTGCAGGAGGGGAGGGGGCAGAGGGTAATTGGGAGGGCAGAGAAGGGTAGGCCCAGAGGACCCCACACTGGTGAAACTGGGCTGGCAGGGAGAGGTGAAGAGCTTTGGAATGCAGAAAGCATTCAACAGTCAGCCCAGGGGTCAACACCCGCCTCCAACCCCAACATTATTTATCTCCCTGGAAAGGGTAGCCTCAAGAGGCTTCTAGGACCTGTCTTCAGCAGTGGCTGCAGAGGCCTGGCAGCCTCTCCTGTGGGTCATCTGTCTGTCTGTCTGTACATCCATCTCTCAAACCCCTGAGGAGCAGGCAGGAGGCTCAGCCGAGTTCCCCCTCCCCGCCCATCTTCCCAGGGCCTTTTTCTCAGACTTCCGGAGACTGATGATCGATGGAGGCAGACAAGGAGATGCGAGCACCTGGGAGCACTGTCGGGGCTGGGGTGTTTGCATCTGGACTTCTCACTCTCCACCCCACCACCACCACCGCAAAGGGTCACCATGGGGCAGGGGGGCCAGACAGCTCCGGGATTCGGGGCTCCCCGGAGGCAGGGCTGGGATATCAAAGCTGGAAGCGTGGTGCCTGTCCACTGGCTTTGTGAGCCCGCTCCCATCGCGGCAGGAACGCCTGGCTGTACAAACTGCATTCGTGCCGCACTCCCAACCTGCATTCCTGATTGGTCACGGCCTGGCCCCAGCTGCATTCCTGGGCTAGAGGAGGCAGAGGGGCCTGGCCTCTTTGTTCTTCCCAAATCAGGGCTCAGAACCATGACAGGCTGATCACATTACCACGCTGAGGTCAGCCTGGTAGAAATGACCCCTCCTTCTCCTCCCCCACCTTATCAAGACAGAACTGCCCGCCCCACACCACCTAGCTCCCTTACCTGGGTCCTTAGAACAGGCTCCGGTAGGTCTTAGCTAAGAAAGGAAAACCTCCCAAACCACAGCTCTGCAGCCTCCTTCCAAGGTCAGATGCTGGGAGTGCTGCCCAGATGCTCATTCCAGGGCTTGTCCGATTCTGGGACATCTCTGAGGGCTGCAGCTGCTCTGGGTGGGTCTAGCTGTCCTCTTTGTTGTTGGACCCTTCAGTACCCACATGTACCTGGTAACATTTAAGATCTGGGCTTAGCATCAGAACGAGCCCAGCTTTCAGAATTACCATAGTTTAGATGCTGTTCTGTTATAAGCCCCATTTGAACCACTGCCCACTTTACCTGAGTAAGTTCTTATCACCTCCTTTCTCATTCTACTAAGCCTGGTTGCAAAAATGCAAGCTTTGACATCTGGCCTGGTTGATTTGATATCCTGGCTCTGCCACTGAGTTGGTGTGTGACTTTGGATGTGACTTGGACTTAGCCTCTCTGGGCCTCAGTTTCCTCATTTGCAAAATTAGAAGATTTAACTGAAGATTTAAAGAGATGCTGTGTGATACATTTCTGGCACATTGTGGACACATGATAAATGTGACTTTTCCTGCTGTCTTCCATCTCCCTGGAAGGAGGGACCTCAAGCTGAATCTTCACGAGGTAGCTAATACACTTTCCTCCTTTCTCTGAATTCCTGAAGCCTCAAGGGTGAGGGCCAAGCTCTCTGGAGATGGGCTAGACACAAATTACCCTGCGTTGTGCTGAACAGTTTTCTGTGTCAGTCTTTGTCTCCCCAGAGAGCTTGCTGGCATTCCAGGAAAGACCTTTTACTTTGTTATTCCTTTAACAAATATGTGCTGGAAGAGAGCTGCCCTGGGGCCACTGGGGACTAAGCAGTGGGGAAGCCAGTCAAATTTCCTGCTCTCACGACGAAGCTCCAATCCATCCCATGAGGAGTTGCAATATGTTTTCCCCGGATGCAGTCACTGCTGTGATGGGAAAGGACAGCCACTATGAGAATATTACAGGGAGTTCGGGGGCTTTGGGAAGCCTCCTCTGAGGAAGTGACATTTAAGCTCAGATCTGAAACCTGGCAGGGATAAGGGGGAGGAATACAGTCCTGGCTGAGAACGGAAGCACAGCTGTGAGATGGTGGCAGACTTCGCAGCCCCATAAGGAAGCTGCATTGTGTTCTAAGTGAAATAAGAAGCCATGGTGAGGCTTTGAGCAGAGGAATGGCATAATCCCATGTCACTGGGTAGAGGAAAGAGGTGGGGTGGAGGGTAGTGGCCAGAATGGAAAATGGTGGGATTTCTCAGGCTGCTGGAACAGCTGTCCAGGTTGGGGGTGCAATATCTTTTTTTTTTTTCCCTCCTTTTTTTCATTGTTTTTCCTTTTTTTAAAAAATGTGTTTATTTTTGGCCATGCTAGGTCTTCGTTGCTGCTCGGGCTCTCTCTAGTTGCGGTATGTGGGCTTCTCCTGTTTGAGAGCACGGGCTCTCTGGCACGTGGGCTCAGTAGTTGGAACTCACAGGCTCTAGAGCTCAAACTCAGTAGTTGGGGCACGCGGGCTTAGCTGCCCCCAGGCATGTGGAATCCATCAAACTCATGTCCCCTGCATTGGCTGACAGATTCTTTTTTTTTTTTTAATTCCCCAGAGGGGGTGCACCTTTCCTGGAAGTACTGCAGTACCAGGTTGATGTGTGGAGCCTCCGGAGCAAGTTTCTGTTCCAACTCCCTGCTCCAGTTCAGTTCAGTTCAGTGGCTCAGTCGGGTCCGACTATTTGCAACCCCATGGACCGCAGGATGCCAGGCTTCCCTGTCCATCATCAACTCTCCAAAAATCCATTTAATATATTGTCCTCACATAAAGGATGTATCAGATATTAAAATGATAAGAACAGATGCTACACTTGATCTTAGCCAAAAGGTTGAGAAGCTATGGAAGACAGATTCTTAACCACTGGACCATCAGGAAAGTCCTTTCTTTTCTCTTTTCTGGCATGCAGTCCCATCACTTTATGGCAAATAGAAGGGGAAAAAATGGAAGCAGTGACATTTTATTTTCTGGGCTTCCAAAGTCACTGCAATGGTGACTGCAGCCCTGAAATTAAAAGACACTTGCTCCTTGGAGGGAAAGCTATGACAAATCAAGACAATGTACTAGAAAGCAGAGACATCACTTTGCTGCCAAAGTCTGTTATAGTCAAAGCTATTGTTTTTCCAGTAGTCATGTATGGGTGTGAGAGTTGGTCCATAAAGAAGGCTGAGCACCAAAGAGGTGATACTTTTGAATAGTGGTTCTGGAGAACACTCTTGAGAGTTCGTTGGACTGCAAGGAGATCAAACCAATCAATCCTAAAGGAAATCAACCCTGAGTATTCATTGGAAGGACTGTTCTTGAAGTTGAAGCTATAATACTTCGGCCACCTGGTGGGAAGAGCTGGCTCATTGAAAAAGACCCTAATGCTGGGAAAGATAGAAGGCAAAGGGAGAAGGGAATGGCAGAGGATGAGACTGTTAGATAGAATCGCAGAGTCAATGAACATGAATTTGAGCAAACTCCAGGAGAGAGTGGAGGACAGAAGAGTCTGGCATGCTACAGTCCATGGGATCACAAAAAGTCAGACACGACTTAGCAACTAAACACCTAAAGGGAAATGAGAGCTTTATTGCTTTGCCAGGCAAAGGGAAACACACTGGGCTTCTGCCTTGAAAAACTATGTGTTCCCTGGTATCTTTTTTAATCTTTGTAGTTACCCTGCTTTTACAAATGAAGAAACTGAGGCCCAGAGAAGCAAAGTAAGTCATCTGAAGTCACACAGTAAGTCAGTGCAGAACCACCCTGAGGAGGTATTGTGGCCTGAATGCCTGTGTCCCCGCAGACACATATGTTGAAGCCCTACCTGTTCCCAACGTGAAGGTATTTGGAGGTGAGCTTTGGGGAGGTGATTAAAGTTGGATGAGGTCACGAGGCTGGGATTTCCCATTTTGGGATCAGTGCCCTTATAAGAGTATATAGGAAAGCTCTCTCTCTCCGTGCGCGTGCATTGAAAAAGGGCCATGTGAGGACATAGTGAGGAGGTGGCCATTGATAAGCCGGGAGGAAAGCCCTTCCAGGGACCAAATTGACTAGCACCTTTATCTTGGACTTCCAGCATCCAGAATGGTGAGAAATGAATTTCTATTGATTAAACCATCCAGTCTATGGTATTTGATTATGGCAGCCTAAGCTAACCCCAGAAGTAGGCTGGATATTGTCCTTTGTCCCTCCAAATCCATGCTACCCCCAGATCACCCAGCCCTGGACCTTGAGGTCTGACTTGAAGGACTGTATCAATGGCTCTTGTGCCCTCCAGCCTCCAGGTGGGTGCTGCCAATGGGAGGCCTTGGCCTGGGGAGAGTGTCAGCTCCCTCCCTGATCAGCCACCATGGGCAGGCTGAGGATGTGATCTCTTCTAAAGGCCACAGAGCCTGCCAGGCAGCCCCTTCTATCACAACAGGTCTTGCGGGGGTCCGGTCAGTGCCTCTTTCCCTTGTCTCTTTAGGGCTTGGGTGAGTGAGGTCTTGAGATGTCATTCATGTCCCTTAATCCTGCCAATAGTTATATATATATATTTTTACCATATACATCTATTTATTCTTACTCAAATTCTTTTCCCATTTAAGTAACTGTAGAATATTGAGCAGCGTTCCCTGTGCTATGTAGTAGGTCCTTTTTGATTATTCATTTTAAATAGAGCAGTGTGTACATGTCCATCCCAAACTCTCAGTCTATCCCTCTCCCTGAACACTCCCCTCTGGCAGCCATAAGTTCCTTCTCTAAGGCTGTGAGTCTGTTTCTGTTTTGGAAATAAGTTCATTTGTATCTTTTTTTTTTTTTTTTTGAGTCTGCATTTAAGCAATGCAATATCTGCCAATAGATTTTTCAGTAGTCCCTTCTTAAATTCTCAGTTACCCAGCTGCAATGAGCCATCTGTTCCTGCTGGGAACCTGACATGTGAAAGGTCAGGAAAGCTTCCCAGAGGGGGGACATTTAAGCTGGGTTTCTGAAGGATGAACAGGAGTTAGCCTTATGACAGAAAATATATGATTTCTGTGAGACGTGTCTATAAACACTAAAATAGCTCACCAAAATTCCAAAACTGCCTCCTGGGACACTTGGAGCCTGGGGATGACCAGGTCAGAAATCACTGGCCTGGAGCCCTACAAGGCTGCACAGATTCCAGTTCAGGGAATGTGGGAAGAGAAAAGTTGGGGGCTGCATCCCGTGGCGGTTGTTTTTCAGTCGCTCAATCGTGTCCGACTCCTCATGACCCCATGCACCAAGCCGAGCTTCCCTGTCTTTCACCATCTCCTGGAGTTTGCTCAAACTCATGTCCATTGAGTCGATGCCATCCAACCATCTCATCTCACCCAGTGGGGCAGAGACCCTGTCACCCCTCTTTGTGACTCTCCTGTGATGCCTGTGCTCTCAGAGAGTTGGTGGGATGCTGGTGGAAATGATGCCTTGTGAAGGGACAGCCTGTGTGTCCTCTATCCCCTCCTGTGGTCCATTAGGCTGAGGGGGACAGCTGCTTGAAAGATCAGGTTTCAGGACAAACAGGCCTACTTCCTTCCGCCTGCAATCCTGGGCCTTGGGACACGTGCCCAAGGCTCATCCTATCCCAACCCCTCCGGCCCGGCTGTGGGTCTGTCGTGCTCCTCCCTCCCTCCCCGCTGGCCCCAAATCCAGTCCCTCTCCCACTCCTTGTCACCTTGTTAGACAATGCCTGTTCGTGCTCTTCAGAATCAGGTCTTCCCACCAGCTTGATCCGGCACCTGCCCAAGCCTACCTCTCCCCCAGCTTCCGTCTGCAATGTCCCACTGACTTCACCCTGTGTGACTTTGTGACCACGAACCCACCACTTACTCCAGCCCCTAGGTTCTGCCAGGTCCCTTCCTCTACCTCCTGATCCCCAGCCCTCTGGTAGTTAGCTGTCTCCCCTGCCTTGAGGAGACCCACGGACTCCAGACCATCAGCTGCCATCTTCATCCTCGAAAGTGAAAGTCGCTCAGTCGTGTCCGACTCTGTGACCCCATGGACTGTCCAGGGAATTCTCCAGGCCAGAATACTGGAGTGGGTAGCCTTTCCCTTCTCCAGGGGATCTTCCCAACCCAGGGATCGAACCCAAGTCTCCCACATTGCAGGTAGATTCTTTACCAACTAATCCTCCAATGAAGAGTTTAAAACTACCCCGTATTATTATTCAATAATAACATAGCCACTGTTTTATTTTTCTGGCACTGGCACTATGTGATGAGCTAGGCTTCAAAATCACCCCATCAGGCAGTAACTGAGCATTTGGATAACTTTCCAGGCTGAGAAGCAGAAGAGGGAAGACTTAAATCCAGAGTTCTGTCTTAAAGTCCCGGCTCATGCTGCTCTACACTCCGCCTTGCGTGTCTCCCCAGCACGGTAGTTCTCTGTGGATGGGGTCCATACCGGGCAGTGACCGTGTATCCCACACCCTGTCTGGCAGTTCTGGGCACCCATCATGCCCACCGTTGAATAGCTGCAAAGACTATTTAATACTTGAAGCAGATCATGCTAGCCCTCTGCTCAGAAATTTCCACAGTCTTCCCTTCCCACCCAGGACACAAACCACAGTCATTCTGATGGCCTGCAAGCCTCAGTCAGTCCTAAAGGATATCAACCCTGAATATTCATTGGAAGGACTGATGCTGAAGCTGCAGCTCCAATACTTTGGCCACCTGATGGGAAGAGCTGGCTCATTGGAAAAGACCCTGATGCTGGGAAAGATGGAGGTGGGGAAGAGAAGGGGTAGACAGAGGATGAGATAGTTGGATGGCATCCTCGACTCAATGGACATAAGTAGGAGCAAACTCCAGGAGATAGTGGAGGACAGAAAAGTCTGGGGTGCTGCAGCTCATGGGTCACAAAGAGTCGGACACAACTGAGCAACTGAACAACAACAAGGAGATGATAGCACCTCGCTGCTAACAACCAGCAAGGAAACCAGATTCTCCATCTCACAACCACAAGGAACTGAACTCAGAAACCCAAGGAGGAGGAGTGGATACATCCCAGGGCTTCTGGAAAGGAATGCAGCCTGACCAACATCCTGATTGCAGCCTGTGAGACTCTAAGTAGAGGACCTCCATGAGCCACATGGGCTGAGTTCCGACCCACAGAACTCGGAGCTAATGACTTTGTATTGTTTAAGCTGCTACCTTTGTTGCCACCTTTGTAGCAATGGAAAAATAATACAATAAATATGTCCCAAATATTGCATGGGATGTAATTATACTAAACAATTATTATTGTTGACCTGTAAATCAATTTTAACAGGGTCTTCTATAATTTTGTTCACTAAGCCCTAAAGCCCACGCAGGTCACAAGGACAGATTATTTAGAGCTGGGCTAAGGAGCCACTCAAGATTCCCCAGCAGGAACAGAGCTCCACAGTTTGGAAGCGGTCTGCACACCCTATGCCACCAGGGCAAAACGAGAGGTTTCCAGTTCTGTTTCTAAAGCTGTGGTTCCTAATCTGGAGTTTAGACCTCTGACTCATCCTCAGAAATCTGGGGGCCTGGGAACACGATGAGGGGGAAAAAAAATCACACCTTTATTTTCACAGTTCTCTAACTGAAACACAACATTGCTTTCAGTTAAGACTATCCATGGACTTCCCTGGTGGTACAGTGAATAAGAACCCGCCTGCCAATGCAGGGGACGTGGGTTCGGTCCTGAGTCTGGGAAGATTCCACATGCCCCGGGACAACTCAGCCCGTGGGCCTGGGCTCCAGGGCCCGTGCTCTGCAACCAGTGAAGCTGCACAGTGAGAAGCCTGTGCACTGCTATGAAGGGCAGTCCCCACTCACCACGACTAGAGAAAGCCCACGCAGCAACGAAAACCCGGCACCACGACCAGTTACACTGAAAGATGGTGGTCAAAACGTGGAGACGTGTGGCATAGTATTACATGTGCTTTTTATGAACACATTAAATAATAAGATCTAATAACTATCCTCATTTCAAAATGGCGATGGATGCAAAAATATTTCATGATATCAGAGAAAACTGCTGTGTGATTTCTCCTGATGGTAAAGTTGTGGGTACCAATAACATGGATATTCTTTTTTTTTAGTTAATTAATCAATTAACTTTGAAAAAATTAATCAACTAAAATAATATTAACAATCAAAAAGAGTTAATTGGTTTATCTAAGAGAATTATCTAAAAGAATTACTAAGAAGAAAATTAAGCAACTAATTAAAAAGAATATTCATTAATTTAAAAGAAGAGTAATTAACTACCTAAAAATATTAATTAATAACTAAAAAAAAGAATATCTGTGTTATTAAAACCCACAGCTTTGCCACCAATAGAAATCACATAGAAGTTTTCTCTGATATCATGAAATACTTTTGCATCCATCACCATTTTGAGACTACAATGTGTTCATAAAAAGCACATATAATACTATATCGCATTTCTTCATGTTTTGACAACTATATTTCAATGTAATTGGTTTCCTTCATGAATCTATTCCATTTTTTATAAAAGTGTTTTTCTGAGAAAGGCCTCTCAAGCTTTAACAGACTGTGCCCAGGGCAAAAAAAAAAGGTCAGACCTTGGTAGAAGCACTTTTTATAATGCAAAAGATGTCAGAACATCAGAAAGCCTGGGTTCAAATCCTGGCTCTAATGCTTGATCGTTATGCTCTACTTAACCTTTATGAGCTTCAGTTTCCTTGCCTGTAACACTGAATTATTGGGAGAATTAAAGAAATAATATACACAAGCCACATAGCTCAGGCCAGCCCTCAGGAAATGAATACTAGTCATTCAGTGTTAGTCACTCAGTCGTGTCCAACTCTTTGTGATCTCATGGACTGTACCCCACCAGGCTCCTCTGTCTATGGGATTCTCCAGGCAAGAACACTGGAGGGTGTTGCCATTTTCTTCTCCATGCTAGTTATTACTATTAACAATAATTATAGCCAATAACTAATCCTAGCTTCACTGGGAGCTCCCCAGGTGGTGCTAGTGGTAAAGAACCCCTGTAGGTGCAGGAGGTGTAAAAAGATGTGGGTTGGATCCCTGGGTCGGGACTATACCCTGGAGGAGGAAATGGCAACCCACTCCAGTATTCTTGCCTGGAGAATCCCATGGACAGAGGAACCTGGCGGGTTACGGTCCGTGAGGTCGCACAGACTCAGACGAAACTGAAGCGACTTAGCATGCATGCACAGCTTCATTTGTTTCTCTTTCCCTCGTGTCTCTGCAGAGCTGCCCCTGGGCTCCAGCAGGGACCGTGGCTTCCAGAGGCATCCGAAGGCTCTGCCCAATGTGGTTGCAGCCCTGTCCTGGGTCCCGCAAGCCCCATCCCTGGCCCAGCCTGCAGGTCCCCACCGCTATCTACCCATGGCTCCAGCAAATAGGACAAAAATGCACAGCTACCCCGTGGTGATGACATAGTGCCATTTGCTAATGAGAAACAAGTGGACTGCTGTGCTCCATGCGGAGGGAGGGGGACAGACTCCCACCGCAGCCCAAAGCCACATTGCCGAGGTGGCACAGGCTGACCCGGCCGGAAGGTGCCAGGGCTTCTCGGCCTGGGTGTCTCCTTCCACCCCGAGGTCCCCGACCGCGCCTTGTCCTCTGCACCCACGCCACAGCCCTTCCTGTGCTGGGGCACCGGACCCGCCCTGGGCGTGGGCAGGACAGCAGCCAGGCCTGAGTCACTGGGAGGGGACAGCTGGGTCCTGAGCTGTGGTCTCTGTGGGGAAGACTGAGAGGACGGGAGGGGTGCAAGCCCCTGCCTCCCACCCAAATCCCTGTGGCCCCATGTGGGGTGAGCTGGAGCCCCGGGCAGCTGTCTCAGCCCAAACCGCCCTTCCCCTGTGTGCCCTGCGCTGCCCCTGACCACCTGTTCTCTCGAAGCACCAGTGCCCAGCCTCCTCATCACAAGCCCCTTCTCTGTCCCCGGCACCACTCGTCCAGCAGGAAAACAGAGGGCCACTCACTCATTCATTCCAGATAACAGGGCTGTGTGAGGACCAAAGGCCACTGCCCTGGACTTTGGGTGGAGCTGGAGACACAGACTGGAAACAGGGACCATCCCTGAGGCCACGTGGCCCGGCGTGTCTCTCCCCAGCCTGGCCAGTTGCCTGCCTGCAGCCCTTGCTTTCTGTCTCACGCCCAGCCAGCTCCGTCCCCATCCTTGGCTTCCCACCCTGGCTCCTGCTGCCTAGATCAGGCATCCACCCCACCACACGCTGGATCCCCAATCCTTTTGGATACGTTTGTTAGACATCATGGCTTGGGGTCCTCAGCCCGCCTGTCTTACCAAGGCATGACGCCTGCGAAGAGGGGCGGATTTGAATGCTTGCAGCTTGGTTACTAACACACGGCCAGGGACTCCCCTCCACCAACTACTCCAATTTATAACTGCCTCCTTGTGGACCAGGTGGGAGCCAGCCATCCCAGCCCTCACCCCTGATCCCCAGGCTCAGAACCCTGCCATCTCCTTTCAGCTGTCAGCACTGGCCCTGCCCACTCGAGTCCAGACAGGTTCTGGGCTAATCCTAACAAAATCAAGAAGCACATTAGTCTTAGGGGAAGGGTGTGGAACCATCTCCCCTTCCGGGGAAGCAAGAGCTCTGTCAGCCACCTCCCATGGGCTCTTAGACACTGTTCTTTCTAAACAACATCTTGTGTGTGCGTGCTGAGTCACCTGGTCGTGTCAGAGTATTTGCAACCCCATGGACTGTAGCCCACCAGGCTCCTCTGTCCATGGGATTCTCCAGGCAAGACTCTTGGAGTGGGTTGCCATGTACTTCGCCAGGGCATCTTCCCAACCCAGGGATCGAACCCACGTCTCTTACATCTCTTGTGTTGGCAGTCTGGTTCTTTACCAGTGGTGCCGCTTGGGAATACCTTAGCTGTTGTTGTTCAATTGCCGAGTGGTGTCCAACTTTTTGCGACCCCATGGACGGCAGCACGCCAGGCCTCCCTGAATCTGCAAAATTGGTATGTTTTCCATTTCACAGATGAGCACACTGCGGTTCAGCGAATTCTCGAGCTTGTCCAAGGCTGAGTGGGGGAGCTCGATGTCCAGCTGTGTCTGCTTGCTTCTCCACACTGGACACTCCTCGGCCTGCCCACCCACCGTCGCCCCCGAGCCTCGGCTAACTTGGTCTTGTCTCAGTTTCCCATTTGGCCTTCCGTGCCTCCCTGGAAACAGAGCCTCTCCTGAATCCTGTCCAGTCTGACTGAAGCTCTGACACACCACCTGATTCTGGACAGGCCCTCTCTCTGGGACCTGTCCCTGGCCCCTGGCCCCTGGGACCCTCTCAGAGCCCAGAGGGCCCCTGTAGTCTATTGACTGACCCCCAGAGCCTTGCTGCTGTTGTCCTTTCTGACTGTCTTCCTGCTGGTCTGTTTCATCCACAGGATTGAACCTCTTTGAAAGGCGCTGGCCCAAGAGAAGGCTGATGCGCTATATTCTCCTGGATGCTGGCTGTGTGACAGCTGACTACTGCCCTCAGGGCCCCGCCCAGTGGCTGCCTGGCCAGCCTCTTCCTTTTCATCCTGGGTCCCATCACTCTTGGGGCTGAGTCTGCGGGAGCCGTGGTGGTGGCAGTTTCTGATTCAGCCACCGGGTTCTGAGTCTGACGCCACTTCTCCTCTCTCCTCCAAGCAGTCCCATGGGGAGTGCCGATCCTGCCTGAATATCTGAGTCAGTAGCATACCCAGGCCTACCTTCTTCAGAGGGTGGACACCAGGCCTGATCAGAAACAGCCAAGGATGAATGAGGACGAATTGGGGAGGTAGTCTAGAAAGGCCTTTCCGGAGGGTGTGGCTGCAGACACTTGGTAGAGAGCAGCTGGCAAGAGCTGCCAGGCCTCCTGGGCAGGGAGGGAAGGAAGACCCAAGGGTGGGAGGGGGTGGGGGAGCCAGGAGACACCCTCACCTCCCGTGGAGCTGCCTGTTTATATTCCGTCTGCTCACATGGCCTTTTCCAGACGGCTGGCCCAGCTCCCTCCCAGGCTGTGGTTGTCAACACCCTCCCTGTTGCCCCATGTCCCCACGGAGGGACACTGCTGTCCATGACGGCTCTGCCACACCCACAACCCGAGGAGAAGGACTGGGAGCCGGGAGGGCCCTGGGGAGCCGGGGTACCTGGATACCTCACAGTCCCTCCTTCTGGGGGACTCCTCAGCTTCTCTTTGCTTCTCTTGCGTGGCTTTGAGCTCTCTTTCCCTGGCTCTATCACTCTACACCTATCTCTTCTCCAAAAGTCCAGGGAATGAGAGCTCTGGGAAGCAGAGAGGACACACTCCCACACACAGGGAACGTCAGGATCAGAAGCTAGAATCCTAGGACTTTCTCCAGTGGTTCAGGGGTTAAGACTCCATGCTCATGGACTCCTTCTACTCTGTTGGTGGGAACGTAAACTGATACAGCCACTGTGGAAAACAGTGTGGAGATTCCTTTAAAAACTAAAAGTAGAGTTACTGTATGATGCTGCAATTCCACTCTTGGGCATATATCCAGAGAAAAACATGGTCTGGAAGGGTATATGCACAATACACCTCAGTGTTCATTGCAGCCCTGTTTACAGCAGCCAAGACATGCAAGCAACCTAAATGTCCATCGACAGAGAATAAAGATGTAGTGCACACACACACACTGGAATATTACTCAGTCATTAAAAAGAATGAAATAATGCCACCTGCAACATGGATGGACCTGGAGATTGTCATACTGAGGGAATTAAGTCAGATAGTGAAGTATCATATGACATCACTTACATGCAGAATCTAAAAAGAAATGATACAGATGAACTTATTTACAAAACAGAAAGAGACTCACAGACTTAAAGAACAAAGTTATGGTTGCTGGCGTAAATGCTGAAAGGAAGGGATAGTGAGGGAGTTTGGGATCGACGTGGACACACTGCTATATTTTAAATGGATAACCATCAAGGGACCTACTATAGAGCACAGGGGACTCTGCTCAATGTCATGTGGCAGCCTGGATGGGAGAGGAATTTGGGGGAGAATGGATACATGGATATGTTTGGCTGAGTCCCTTGCTGTCCACCTGAAACTATTGCAACATTGTTCTGCGGCCATACTCCAATACAAAAATAAGAAGTTAAAAAAAAGAAAAAGACTTTGTGCCTGCAATGCAGGGAACACCAGTTCAACCCCTCGTCAGGGAACTAAGGCTCTGCATGCTACACAGCGTGGCCAAAATATAAAAGTTTAAAAAACAAAAAGAGCTGCTTCATTACTTTTTTTTCTTTAATCTAAACCTATGTTTAAAAGAAAAAGCCCACATCCTTCTAACCAGTGTCTCCCAGAACCTAAGCCCCTCCCTCCCAGGGGCCTTCAGCAGGCAGGGAGCCAGTCTGTCAAAGAGCCCAGAGCCTGGCTGAGCCCTTCCCTAGCCCAAGGCCAAGCTTCTGCACTTTCCGTGCTCCCATCCCTTCTGGGACGTCCTCAGCCACGGATGCCAGGAGGAGTTGAGGGAGGGCTGTCTCCACCTACAGCATGCAGGGAAGCACAAGCAGTTATTTCCTGGGAGAAGAAAAATAGAAAGGCCCAGAGACAGGCTGAGGAAAGACAGAGACAAAAATGACAGAGAGACCCGAGCTGGGGGAGACAGACAGAAAAGCACCATGAGGCCCAGATTGACACCACATGGCCTCTCCGCCGGACCCTGGGGCCCGGCAAACAAGGTTTCGTGCTGAGTCAGTTGCCATGGTGATAAACATGCAGGAAATATCCAAGATAACTAGAATAGTGGCAATAACATGTGTTTTGGATAAAACCTCCTCCTCACCCCACTCCCACCAAGAAATTCACTGCATTTCTTGAGATAAACTTGGCTTTCGCACAATCACCTTTCCTGAGAGGCCTGGGGTGGGGATGCAAAGGTCACTGGGTGAAAGGAACAGCTGCCTTAGGGAACTGGATGGATGGGAACTGACTTCTGCTCTGGAAAAAAGGATACGTTCTGTGCCTCTCACCTCGCTTCTGCCTCTCAGGTCTAGATTTGGGTTGGGTTATCTTGCTCCAGAACAGAAGGCTCAGAAGCGTCTAAATTACTGTTCGAGGTCACATAGTGAGTCTAAGGGTCAAGGTCACATAGTGAATCTAAATGTGGGGGGTAGGTACTGGGGGTTCTTTACAAGCCCCGAAGCATCCAACAGAAATGAGTTTCCATGGTGAGGCCACAGCAAAAATGAACGACACGAGGCAGCGCTAGAGTCAAGCACCCCGGGAATGCTGCACCTTCACTGGGGTGACCCCTGCCCTCATTTCTGAAAGAGAGGCAAGAATATCAAGGGGAAGAAGTGGAGAAGCAGGGACTTCTCTGGTGGCCCACTGATTGAGAATCTGCCTTCCAACTCAGAGGACACGGATTCTATCTTTGGCTGGGGCACTAAGATCCCACATGCTCTGGAGCAGCTAAGTCCAAGCACCACCACAAGAGAAGCCTGCCTGCCAGGACTAGAGAAAGCCCACATGCCACAACGAAGACCCAGCCAAAAAAGAAAAACGTGGAGAAGCAGAGAAGGAGCATGGCGTCTTTGGGGCAGGTGACCCAGAGAGAGAAAAGGACAAGCTTTGGCCTGGCAGACACCCAGGGGAGAGAGCAGGAAGTCCTCCCGGGGATCTTCGAGGGCTGAGGCCATCACCAAAGGCCCAGCTGGAGGGCAGTCAAGTCAGCCCCTTCATTCCACCGACGATCAGGAGGGTGCCGATCCCACACCCATCCCCGGGTGGCCAGCAGAAAGGATCCAGGGAAAGAACCCAAGATTTCAAGTCAGGCCCTGCCTTTGCCTGATGCTTGCTCAGTCCCGGGAGGGCCCCACAGCTGCCCTGAGGATTCTGGGCTCTGATGGGTGGAGCAGAATATCAGTTATCTAGTGGGGACAGGGGCAGCAGGAACAAGGACTATGGGAGCACTTGGCCCAGAGGAAAGCCCTGTGTCCAAGTTGTCCGTCGTCATGACTCAGGGGAGAGGAGTGGACGGGCCGGGGGAGAAAAGGTTCATATGAGGAGACTTTCTGGTTTCTCTAATGACCCTATACCCAGATTTTCCGATCTAAACAACCAGCTTCAGTTGTGATTGCCCATCCTGAAAAGTCTCAGGGAAATGATCCATGATAGAAATGGGTTTGGGAGTGGTCCACCTGGACACAGGGGACCTTCTTTGGTTTAAAGCATTCCCCCTGGGAATACCAAAACCACACTGTGCCTGGAGGGGGGGGGGGGGGGGGGAGGGGCAGACACTAAGAGAATTCTACCTTTTGACCCTTGTCAGTGACCTGAGTCATGCCAGCCCCTCCTGCATTGAGGTCTGCACTGAGTCAGGCCAGGAAGTGGCCCTTATATGACCCTTCAGGCTCAAATGTGGTACATGGTACCGGCTCCCTTGGGAATATAGAGATCTCTCAAACCAAGACCAGATTTTCTTCCTTTTGGCTCTTGGGAGCCCACTCACATCCCAGATGCAATGCCTGGCTTTGGTTCCATGCCAGAAGGGAAGTGGATGCAGAGACAAGTAGGAGAAAACAAGAAATAGCTCGACCCTTGGGACCGCACTCCGGGCTTCCCTGACGGCTCAGATAGTAATCTGCCTGCAATATAGGAGACCTGGGTTCGATCCCTGGGTCGGGAGGGTCCCCTGGAGGATGGCAACCCACTCCAGTATTCTTGCCTGGAGAATCCCGCGGACAGAGGAGCCTGGAAGGCTACAGTCCACGGAGTCACCAAGAGCCGGACACGAATGAGCAACTGACTAACACTGTCCCTTTTCTTGAGACCTCGCTCACCAGTGACAGCCAAGCAAGAGGAGGGATTGTCTTCTGGGAAAGACTCTTGTTTCCCAGATCTGAGACTAAGGGTCCTAGAAGTGGGGCCTGGCAGCCCCTCCCAGGTGACCCGTCAGTTGAACAAGCAGGGAGAAAGGCAGGCCAAGGCTGGCCTGGACCCCCACCCAGCTTCCAGTTCCAGGAGGGGCTGGCAGGAGGTCTACGGGGGGTGGGGGGGCGGGGGTGCCACCTCCCCCACTGGCTGCCTTCTCAGTATCGGGTTTCACTCTCTCTTCAGCTTTTTCCACACAGATTCTCTTTGGCCTGGGGGTGATTTTTCCAGCTCTTCATCTGTTTCTATGTGGTACCAGCAAGAGATGCAGCCTCACTGGCAGAGGGCTGACTCTGTGTGTGAGTTTGTGTGTGTGCTGGGGGCAGAGGTGGGTGGTGGGGTGATGGGTAGGAGGAAGGAGAAGGAATTGCTAGCCCTGGGCTTCCCTGGTGGCTCAGTGGTAGTGAATCCACCTGCCAATGCAGGAGGCCTGGGTTCGATCCTTGGTCCAGGAAGATCTCATATGTTGCAGAGCAACTAAGCCCACGCACCGCAACTTACTGGGCCCACTCTCAAGAGCCTGGGAGCTGAAGCCCCTGTGCCCTGAGCCTGTGCTCCACAACAAGAGAAGCCACCACAATGAGAAGTCTACCCCCCGCAACTAGAGAAAGCCCAAAATAAATAAATACAATTAGTAGCCCAGCCTGGCAATCCTGGCCTCCTCTTCAAACACTGTCAGGAAAGCCCACAGGCTATCGGGAGCTAGAGAAACCTGGAGCCTGAAGAGGGCAATGTACCCACCTGCCCTCTTTTCTTCATAATTCCTCTGGGTTTTTGAGACGAATCGGGGTAAGCCATAGATTGCACAAGAGCCTTAACCTGAAAAGGAAGAACTCAGTCTCCCTTTCTTGCCCGACAAGCTCAGCTGGGATCACAGCCCCGACACCTGTGAGCAGAGAACCGAGACACAAAGCCTGCCTGGAACACCCTGGGGTATGGCGTCCATGGTCCTGGGCAGGGGCGGAGGGCAGGCACTCACTCCTCTCTGTTTGCCAAGGAGGTTTCTCCCGGGGGATTAGCAGGGCCTTCCTGCCACCCCCCCTGGCTGGTGTAGGAGCCAGAACACCAGCCCTGGCTGCCAGCCAGCCTGTGTTTGGGGGGCCGTGCTCCCTTAGAGACTTGCAGACGCAGTGCTGGGCCTTGGGGCAGTGCAGAGGGAGGGAGACGCCTCTGGGGAGTCCCTGGGGCCACCCAGCTGGGAAGAACCAACTCTGAACTCCAGCCAACTCTGGCTTCTGGGGGAACAGCCCTGCCTGGCCTGTAGCCGATGGCGGACAGGGTCTCGGGAGGGTCTCTTGTTGGTGTGTCCCCTTTCTTTCTCTCTCTCCTGAAGTCAGAGAACCTGTGGCCAATATATAACCTGGAAGACGGACGGATGGCAGGCGAGGAGGCTGTGGGCCTAAGCCTCACACAGACGCGTTGCCTGGTGCAGATGCTGGTCTAAGCTCGGGGTGGGGGTGCGGGGGTGCTGTTGGGCAAGAAGGGAGTGGGGTGAGACCAGAGCAGCGGCTTGGTGCTCACAGGTCCCAGGGGATGGGAAGCAGCTGGTGTGTGTCTCTAAGTCCTAGAAGAAATGACACAAGGTTGCAAGGAAACTCTGAAATCCCTCATTCTACAGACGAGGAACCAGGGGAGGCCCAGGGTGGCGAAGTGACCTGCCCAGGGTCAGTGGAGCCTAGCTTAGAATCAGTGATTCTGTCATTACACTCCCTCCCCTCCTGGTTCTCCTCCACCCTCTCTCAGGACCCTGCCGCCAGGAGACCCCCCAGCATGAAGGGAAGGTCTGAGTGCGTGCTCAGTTGTGTCCGACCCTTTGCAACCCCGCGGACTGTAGTCCATCAGGCTCCACTGTCTGAGATTCTACAGGCAAGAATACCAGAGTGGGTTACCATTTCCTCCTCCGGGGATCTTTCCCATCCAGGGATTGGACCTTCGTTGCCAGGCAGATTCTTTACCATGGGCCACCTGGGAAGCCCTGACGGGGGAGATGGGGGATTAGCAGTCCTATCCTGCTTGGGCAGAGGATCCCGACTAACTGGTGAGAGAGGCACACCTGAGCCAGTGGCCCTGAAGGGGGCGCTCTCAAACCAGCAGCACCCAGGACTGGGCCCCTTCAGAGTAGCCGCCAGGACCAGCTCCAGTTGTTCAGAGCCTGCACTTGTCTCTCGCCTTGTCCTTCCCTGCACTCTGCTAAGTAAACAAACACGGCACTCAGGCAGCCCTCTGCTGGCAAACACCCCCGACTTAGCAACAGCTCCTAGAATAAATAAACACGCTGCACGCTTACGCACGCCTGTGCTCCCTGCCGTCCGCAGAGCCCCCACGGGGCCCCGGCCCTGACAAGCTACCTTCAGCCTTGTGGCTGACACTGCCACCTTCCCCCAGGATGCTGAAACATCAGGGGCCCCAGTGCTTGGAGACCCAGCCCCCAAGCTCCATAGAAGCTGGCTCTGGCAGCCCCAGCCCCAGCCTCTTCTAAGAACCGCGTGAGGTCAGCCCTGAGGGTGGCTGGAATATGAGGGCACCTTGGGGATGATCTAGAAACTCTTTCAGCTAATGGGAGCCCTGGGAGAGAAGACAGCTTCTCCAAGATCTTAAGAATGGGGCTTCCCTGGCAGTGCAGTGGCTAAGATGCTGAGTTTCTAATGCAGGGGGTGAGGGTTTGAACCCTGGTCTGGGAGCTAAGATCCCACATACTGCAGAGCCAAAAAAAAAAAAAAAAAAAAGCTAAGTAAATAAAAATAAACTGCCTGGCACAGAAAAAGTACATAGTAAGTATATACATATATAAAAGAATGGGTCTTCAGGAGGCAGGATCAGAACTCTACCTCCCCCAAAAGACCCCTTCCCCTGACAATCTTCTGGGTCATTTTCACTTGAGGTGGTCATCTGCAGTCAGGACAGTTTAAAGCAAACAAACACCATCCAGACAGCTGAATCGCAACAGACGACCGTTAGACAGTAACGTCCCTGCCTTGTTCTGGAGTGATGTCCTCCTGGGCGACCCGGAAGAAGAGTCCTCATTGCGTTCATAGTGGCCGTACACTGGGGCAACCCAGGGGTTGCCCTGTCTTCTCCTCAGGAAGGGCGGCATCCTGCAGCAACCAGCACACAGCTGAGCACCAGGCACCTCACCACCAGTGAGTCAGTTGGGAAGGTTCGTCACCTAGAGCTTGAGTGCCAGCTGGGGAACAGCAGAGGCGAAGTCACCTTAGGCCAACGGGACTCAAGAGGAACACCAGGAATTTGTGTTTAATGCACAAGAAAATCAGGGGACTTCCCTGGCAATCCAGTGGTTGGGACTTCTCCTCCCAGGGCAGGGGGTCTGGGTTCCGTCCCTGGTCAGGGAGCTAGGATCCCACATGCCTCTCAGCCAAAAAACCAAAACACAGAACAGAAGCAATATTGTAACAAATTCAGAAAAGACTTTTAAAGTGATCCACATTAAAAAAGAAAATCTTAAAGAAAATCAAACCTCCTGAAGGGTTCAGGGGAGTGGGTGGTGTTAAGCCTGTGTGGAAGCCCAGAGCCCAAGTCAGGGTGAGGGGCAGTGGACAGAGCCCAAGGCCATAAGCGCTAACACCAGGCAGATCTGGTTTCAGGTATTGGCCTTTCTGTTATTAGCTTCAGGACAGTGTGCAAGTTACCAGATTCCTGTCTCTAAAATTCTCATCTTAGGTGGTTGTTTTAAAGATGAATCAGTTGCCTTATATGAGGTCTCCAGCACCCCTTCTGCTGCGGTCCACAGTGATAGACGAGGATGGCATGGTTTTCAATCCCAACTCTATTTACCCTTATTGTATGAAAAAAAAAAAAAATGAACCAAATTGGAACAAGATGAAATGTGGGAAAGTGCATTATAAAAAAATGACCTACAAAATGAGGCGTTAGCTTTTAAAACTGTTTCCCTGTTGAGATCAGTGTGTTCCTGAAGTCCAAGTTTTCTTCATGAGTGACTGCATATTATTAGTATAATTTCTGTAGTCAGATACTAGTGATCATTATGGGCAATCAAAGCTGGATTTAAAGTATTAATCCTGTTGTCAGGAGTACATTCCTTGTACTTTCATTGTAGCTTTGCAGTAATGACAAGCAAACAGCAGCGGAGGGAGAAGAAGCACAGAGTGGGCCTATGGCTCAGAGGCAGGTGTGAACTCTCCAGTTGCGGGGGTGGGGGACCACCGGCTGGAGACCTCTGTCCTGGCGTTTCCCTGATCAGCACTCATAGGCCTTTCCGAGGCCTCATTCTCTGTCTCCACCTGGTCTCTGGTCCCTGAGCTGCTGTCAGTGTGAGGAAACAGCAAGGTCTTAACTCAGGATGAGGAGACTCAGAGCAAAGCAAGGAGGCCCTGGGCTAGGTGGCAGGCGTGCTAAGAGTGCTGTGTCGAAGCAGGAAGTGTTCGCATCAGAGCTGGGGGTGTGGCCCGGCCTGGGGTGCACACCAGGTCAGAAGGCCCAACACAGACGTACTGGCTAGACAAGCCTGGGACGCAAGCATCCTTGAGTGCTGACGGCTTTACATCTGCAGGTGTCAGGAAGCAGGACTCGTTATTTTTTTGTCTGTTTTTTTACTTATTATTTTTTAATTTAAAAAATCAAATTGAGGTATAATTGACATATAACAAGACATTAGTCTTTTTTTATTTTTTGAATATAGAAAAAAAACATTTTATTTGCGAAACTCTAACATCTAGCTCTTGGGAAAAACAAAACTGATATATAATAGACTTAATAGTAAAAAGAAAAAATCAGAATAAAACACCCCAAATAGAAGTGAGAACAGGAATTACAAATTATGTGTATTTTCACTTTTCTTTTACATTGAGCAGAACTTTTTTTTAAAAAAAGTTTATATAATTTTTGAAGATCATTTTCCATTTACATTATTACAATATATTGGCTATATTCCCCATGTTGTACAATACAGCCTTGAGCCTGTCTTGAACCAATAGTTGTACCTCCCTCTCCCCCAACCCTATATTGCCCCCCGACACACTGGTCACCACTAGTTTGTTCTCTGTACCTGGAGTCTGCTTCTTTTTTGTCATATTCACTAGTTTGTCTTATTTTTTAGGTTCCACATGTAAGTGATATCATTGAGTCTGGGCAGGGTGGTGGGACTCTAGCAGTGAGAAAGGGTTTTGACTTAGGAGAAAGGCCTGGCTGAACTGTGAATGCGGAAATCCCATTCACCAAGTGCCGGACTCAAGGCCCAAGAGAACAGGTAGAGACCCGTTAACTGTAGGTTCTGATGGGCTGAGCAGGGTGGGCAGTGTGGAAGGCGGCTCCTGGGAGCTACACCAGAAGCCCTGCGCTGAGTGTTTAACCACAGAAGGGCTGCAAACAGCAGCGTGCACGCACCTTTGAGTGGGAGCGTGGCTCACGCTGCCTCTGAGGCACTTATAGCTGGCGAGAGTTGCGTGCACGCACCTTTGAGTGGGAGCGTGGCTCACGCTGCCTCTGAGGCACTTACTAGCTGGCGAGAGTTGCGGCTCTCCTCTAAGCCTCAGTTTTCTCATCTATAAAATAGGGATTAAGACTTCCCTGGCAGTCCAGGGATTAGACTCAGTACTTTCCCTGCCATGGCCCAGGGTTCAATCCCTTCCAGGAACTAAGATCCCGCAAGCCATGTGACACAACCAGGAAAATAAAATACAATAAAATAAAGCAAAATAAAATAGGAAAAGGACATCTACCTCATGGGGTGATTGTAATTGTGTGAACCAAATCACATAGTGAATTAGAGGGCTTAGCACTCCTTCTGGCCTTCGTAAAGTGTTTAATAAAAGCTAGGCATAATTACCAATTAAACAGTTATCAAGTACCCATTATAAGGTCAGACCCTGAGCTTTGTATAAAAGGTAAAAGATGAAAAGCTCTGGATACTGCCCTCCTCTCGAGAGGCTTAGATGTAGAGGTGGACGGAGGCCCCAAGTTCACACTGGCACTAAAAGTGGGGTCCTGATTCACCACGTGGGGCCAGGAGTGAAGTGCAGCAGAGGGGAGACGAGGGCCTTGAGAAATCAAGGAAAGCTCCCAGGAAGAGGCAGCACATCAGTTGCACCTGGAAAGATGAACTGGAGTTTTCCAGGCAGACAAGCCAAGAAACAGGAAGCCAGACAGAGGAAGGAGCAAGAGCAAAGATGCAGAGCTGTGGGAAACCCTCGGGATTCTGGCAGGTGGGACAGTGAACTTAACGCTACAGCATAGAGACGTGGAGTGGGAAGGAGACACGAGGCTGGACTGACAGAATCCAGGTCCCACAGGATTTTTCGTGCTGAAGGGTTGAGCTGCGATCCCAAGAGTGATGAGAAACCACTGGAGAAGTTTAAGTAAAGAACTGAAGGCCAACATAACAATATCGCTCTTACTGCCCTGCGTGGTACGGATGGACCAGCCAAGGCGAAGCCAGCTAGGAGCCTGAGGCGATTGCTGTCAAGCAGGGAGTGCTCCAAATGCATGATGTCGTTTAAATGAAATACACAAAATTGACAGATCTACAGAGACAGAAAATAGACTGGTGTTTGCCTAGAGCTGTTGGGGGAAGTTGGAGAGATGTAGGGAATGATTTCTAGTAGCTATGGGGTTTCTTTTCAGAGAAATGAAAATGCTCTAAATTTGACTGTGAGAATGGACACAAATATTTGTGAGTATATTAAAAATCATTGATTTGTATATACTTTCAATGGGTGAATTGTACAGTAGGTGAATTGTAACTCAATAAAGTTGTTATTTATATTTTTAAGGTTAGAAACATGGTAAATCATGAGGATCCTTACGTTGTACGTAAAAAAAAATGTTTTTCCCTTTGGCCATGCCCTACAGCATGTGGGATCTTAGTTTTCCAACCAGGGGTCGAACCTATACCCGCCACCTTGGAAGTAGAGTCTTAATCACTGGACCTCCAGGGAAGGCCCATTCATGTTGTACCTTTATAACCACACCTACCTTCTTCCCATCCACCTCTCCATCCTCATTTCTTTTCAGTGGCAATTGCTAGTCTGCCCTCTGTTTCTAAAAATTTGTTATTTAAAAAATATTTTTGTTATTTAAAAAAATCACATATTGAATTATATGTGATTGAATTATACACAATGTGACTTTGGGGGATTGACTTTTTTCACTCAACACAATTTCTTAGAGATTCATCCAAGTTGCTGCATATAGCAACAATTTATTTCTTTCTATTAATTACCATTGGTATGGATGTACCATAATTTGTTTAACCATTCACCTATTGAAAGACATCTGAGATGCTTCCACTTTGGGACTGTTAGAAATAAAGCTTCTATGAATATTCATGTGTTAAAAAAAGAATATGAAGGAGTGACTGCTGGACTAAGACTGGAAATGGGGTCAGTGGGCTAGAGCAGAAGGGTGCTGAAGGAGTGGAATTGCCGGGGCTGAGTTGGGGATGAGGTGGTGGTCCTGGGGAAATGTCGACACCCTCCTCCAAGATGGGGGTCTGCCCTTGGGTGAGCAGATTCAAGGGGAGAGAGAGTCCTGCTCAGGAGTCCTGCTTTATCTCAGAGAACTGCAGGTGCAATTCGGAAGAGAAACTTTGGCTAGAAGTACAGATACGGGGTCATAGGCATGAGGGTGCAGCTTTGCCAGAAGAGGGAAGTGGGTAGAGTGAGACGGGAAACCGTGTAACCGCCCCCCGCAACATGTATGCATCTAGTGGAAGGGTGGGTGGGGAGTATTAGAAAGAAACTCAGGAAACAGCAGTACCCCCACAAGCCAAAGGAGCAAAGCAGGTCAAGATCGAAAGGCCACTGGTAACAAAAGAAAAAATGATGAAAGTCAGTCAGTTGTGTCCAACTATTTGGCTCCCATAGACTATCGCCCACGAGGCTCTTCTGTCCATGGAACTCTCTAGGTAAGAATATTGGAATGGATAGCCATTCTGTTTTCCAGGAGACCTTCCCAATCTAAGGACTGAACTATTTGGGACCCATAGACTATAGCCCACCAGGCTCCACTGTCTATGGAACTCTCCAGGTAAGAATACTGTAGTGGATAGCCATTGCCTTCTCTGGGAGACTTTCCCAATCTAGGGATTGAACCTGAGTCCCCAGCACGGCAAGCAGATTGTTTACCATCTAAGCCACTAGGGAAGCCCATGGCATTGAGTAACCACTGACCGGTTAAGTAAAAAAAGGACTGAGGAGCGCCTACTGGTGGTGACTTGGGGGAGTGCACCTCCGTGTTGACTGGATGCCAACACCCTGGGTTGAGGGAGTATGAGATGAAGGGCATGATGACAGGTCTCTCTTTTGAGAAGCTTGACCAAAAGGGAGGATGTGAGGGGTCATCGATAAAGAGAGCCTGCAGCTACAAGAAAGTTTAATTTTCATGTTTCGGTATGGGACGGACTTGAAGATATATATACATTAAGTGAAGTCGATCAGTCGTGTCTGACTCTTGGCGACCCCGTGGACACCAGGCTCCTCCATCCGTGGGATTTTCTAGGCAAGCGTACCGGAGTGGGTTGCCTTTTCCTTCTCCAGGGAACTTCCCGACCCAGGGATCGAACCCAGGTCTCCCACATTGTAGACAAACGCTTTACCGTCTGAGCCACCAGGGAAGTCTGTGTATACACTAATGAGAGGTGGAATTTGAAGATTCAGGGGGGAAAGAGGAGGGAATGAAATGGAGGAGGAGATGGGATACAAGCTGCATATTCCTTGTGCCTGAAACACTCCTTCTCCCAGGTCAGGTTCCCCAGGAAATGGACTCTGAGGTTTTCTCATAGGGGAATGACCAGGGGTGGATCTTGGGGACCACACCCGCCGAGCGAGAGAGCCAAGGAAGCAGGCCTGGCAGAGAGAAGTTGAAGGTGATGTTGCTGGCAGAGAGGAGGGCTCTGGAGCTGGGCTGACCTTTCAGAAGTGGCCCATGAGGAGGAGGGATGCAGAGGCGGGCAGGTTTGCAGAGTGACAGGTGATGGAGGAAACGGTCTTGACAGACTCTCCCCTTTTCTCTGCAAAACATAAAATTGTTGAAAAAGAGGGTTTGGGGTCTTGAGAAGACCCCAAGATGGGTTGAGGTCTGGAAAGCCCATGGAGACTGACCTGAGGGGGTCTCCATGTACTCTCAGGGGTGCACCAGAGATTAGATGTCATAAATCTGTGAAGATACCATCTCCCAGGCTGAGTGAATTTCTGTAGAAGGGCCCAGCACTCCAGAAGTACAAGCAGAAGGGACATTAATTAATTGAGGTAGGTTTCTGGGTTTTAGGTGCTCTTCCTGCCCTGACGTACCTCCTGTCCCCAGGTCGACCTAGGGGAGGAGCCTGAAGGTCATGCCTCTTCTTGAAACTTGCTTCTGTCTCTCTGCATAGCTGTTTATTTTGTTTTGGCCAACTCACCAATCTAAGAGTTGGAAAAAAGCATCAAACCATTCCCAGAGTCAAACATTGGGATAACTTGTAGTTCTGTGAATCGGTTGCATATGGGTTACATTTCCTTCTAATGATATGATTGGTTAAAAAACACTAGTCTGGGATTTGGGGGTGATGGGTGCTATTTTGGACACTCATTTAATTATGAAGTCCTTGAACACTGAACAGTGTTTGAACATCTCATTCAAGACTGCATAAATTTCCTTATCTGCACACCACTGGAAACTTCTAGAAGGCAAGACTTGACACCTCGGTAAGAGCCCAACCAACCCAAACATCCCATGGATTCAGCCTGGTGTGAAAGTGGCCCCATATGGTTGGCTACCCTCACCCAGCCTTCACTTTTTAAGGCAAATGGATTCAAGAATGGTGAACTCAAGTAGGTTCAAATTACTTTAGGGTTAATAAGCCCACCAAAAAAGGATCCCAAGTTAGGTAAGGTGATTTTCTGGAATCAGTGAATTTGAGGTGAGCATGGAGAAAAAGGAAATGAATGTTTTGTCAGGGACAAAACAATCAAGAGATTCAAGACATCAGCCTGGCTCTGTGATCTTAAGGTCACTTGGGTTGCTGTCCCTTCAGGGTTTTGGTGCCTCCCCTGAAGAATTATAGGTTTGAATTAGATGTGCTGCAAGGAGATCAAACCAGTCCATCCTAAAGGAAATCATTCCTGAATATTCATTGGAAGGACTGATGGTGAAGCTGAAACTCCAATACTTTGGCCACCTGATGTGAAGAGCTGACTCATTGGAAAAGCCCCTGATGCTGGGAAATATTGAAGGCAGGAGGAGAAGGGGATGGCAGAGGATGCGATGGTTAGATGGTATCACCGACTCGATAGACATGAGTTTGAGCAAGCTCTGGGAGTTGGTGATGGACAGGGAGGCCTGGTGTGCTGCAATTCATGGGGTCGCAGAGGGTCAGACACGACTGAGCAGCTGAACTGAACTGAAGGGCCCTTTCCCATCTTACTTGACCAGTTCTCTACCCTTTGTGCCTCAATTTAAACTCATCCTTTTCTGCCTTTCCCATATGAATCTTTCTTCTTCCCCAAAGGCATGAGGGCATCTGACGAGCTACCCTGTCTTGGTCTTGTCTTCCTGTCTCTTGCTGAAACTTCAATCAGCTCTCTAAGATACCATCCATCCCTGCGTTCATTCATCCTTTCATTCAGCGAAAGTTCATGGACTCCAGTCTCCCTCCACCATGCTAGCCAGAGCTGGGCGATTAGACACATGGAACCTCCTGGGCAAGAAAACAGTAAGTCCACCTGGGGCATCAGGTTCGGGTGAGATAATGTTCAGTTAGGTCAGGTTAGGTTAGGAGTGGGCCCACTTGGACCCCAAACTTCCTCCTACTCAGCCATCTAAGGGACAAATCTCTTTTCCCAGCCCATGTGTCCTCTGCTTTCACCGTGACTAAAGGGAAGAAACATCCCTCTTCTTGACCCCATAGTGAGGAGGGAGAGGGGAGAGGCTTAGGCAAAAGCAACCAGGCCTTGCGTCAGGTGGCAGTAGCTGGCAGCTCTCCACGGCTTGATCTCCAGGCCACGTTTCCCTCAAAGGAGTGATGGTGGGAGGGAAGTCAGCAAGGGATCCTTGCAACGGAATGCGAGAGTTTGGGGATGGAGGGGTGCCACAACAGCTGTCCTACAGATGGGGAAGAGCATTTGAACTTTGCGTTTATCCTTCTAGAAAAACTCCACACTCCCCACACAGCCCCGACCGCCCCCTCTCCTTCCCGCCTCATTCTCTTGCTGTATTATGGGGCTTTTGTGAGGTTTAGAAAAATAAACAGATTCTAACCATAACTGTCTGAAAGTGCTAAATTACCGAGGAAGACGTAACAGATTAGCTGTGCAAATGAGGCCTGGGTGGGAGGTGGCCGGCACACTGGGGAGCTAAGAATCCCCCGGGGAGAGCAGGGCTTTCCTGCCCACCCCCCCACCTCCGGGGTGAGCTGACCTTGGCCGCTGCAGCTTCTCTGGTGGTACTGAAGATTGGGTCCAGTTGTCTATGGAGATGAGCTTTACGGAGGGGGCCCATCCACCCTACAAGTAGCCACACCTCCAGGCTTGAAGAGATCCACCTAATGACATCTCGTCCGTTCTCACCTTTCAGGGAAGATGGCCCCTCACTCATTTAAGTTAGAGGTGAAACTTTGTTCTGTTGTCTTATTTTTAATTGTTTATTTTTGACGGTGCTGGATCGTCATTGCTGCACGCAGGCTTTCCTAGTTGCGGCGAAGCAGGGCTACCTCTCTTGAGGTGTGTGGGCTTCTCACTACGATGGCTTCTCATGTTGCGAGCACGGGCTTTTGCCCAGGAGCATGTGGAATCTTCCCAGTCCAGGGATCAAACCCATGTCCCCTGCTTTGGCAAGCGGATTCTTAACTACTATACCACCAGAGAGGTCTTTGTTTTCTGTTTTAAGAGGCGACTTTCATTATCTTCCCCTGGAAACTGTTGGGGTGGAGAGGCTAATGATGTAAAACTCTTGCTGTGCTAAGAGTAGAAAGGCATCCTAAAACACTGGTCCAACCCTTCAGTTTACAACAATAGTAAACAGGCTCATGGAGAGGAAGCCACTTGCCCAAGGTCCCTCTGCTGGTGAGTGACAGAGCTGGGACTGGAGCCCAGGTCAGCACAACCCCAGGAAAGATGCATTTTCTGCCACAGCTACCTTCAAGCCTCCCACCTAATTCCCACCCAAGCCGTCTTTCCTTTCAAAAGCTTGTCTCTTCTGTAGTTTTCCCTGAGCTCCGCTCTGTGAATTCACGTACTTTTGGCCAGTCTACCAATATAACTTTTCTGGTTTTGAGCCACAAGATGTCAAGGTTCTAGTGCAAGTCAGCCTGCACTTAAAGAGCCCCTACTGTTATGCCAGGCACCGTGTTAAATACCAGAAACGCGAAGATGAATAAGCGGAGTCACCGTCTTTAAGAGCTTCTCTGCTGCCTCAGTGGTAAAGAATTTGCCTGCCAATACAGAGATGTGGGTTTGATCCCTGGGTAAGGAAGATTCCCTGGAGAAGGTGTGGCAACCCACTCCAGTATTCGGCCTGGGAAATCCCATGGACAGAGGAGCCTGACAGCCTACAGTCCATGGGGCAGCAAAAAGTTGGACATGACTTAGCGACTACGCCACCACCACCAACACCATCCTTAAAGATTCATGTGTGGCCAGCAAGGGAGCATCTGGAGTTCTTTCAACAAATCACCCAAACCCCTCCTGTTAAATATTTTCTCCCTCTAAATCTTTAGGATGTGTCGGGCAGCTTAGGAAGTAGAGGTCACCTGGTTAAGCTGCCATCTGTAAGGTACTGTTCCGGGCCTGGGGGAGAGAACCCCCATTTTCCCATGCTCCAGGGTGGAAAGAAAGGCTTCCAGCTTACTAATAGATCTAGAATGAGATAACCTGGATTTGAGTCAGAGCGCTACCATTTACCATCTATAAGACCGTAAGCAAATTATCTAACTTTTCTGAACCAAGGCTCATGAAACCTCCCTTGTAAGACTGTTGTGCAAATCAGAGCAAGTAAGTAACTTCCCCAGCCCCTTGCCTGGCACACAGGGAACCTCACTAATGCTACTTGCCTGATCTTTCTCTTGAGCGCTGGCCTTACATGGCTTTGTGCCATCCTCAGCATGTTAGTTTCAAGGCTTGTTTGTTGAGAAACTCACTGTTGATTCCCTTTTGGGCCTGAGAAGGGGTGGATGTCCACCTTCTTCCTTCCAAGTGTGACTTTTGACCTCAAGTCTGCCGGACTTAGACTCTCAGCCCCTCACTCAACGCAGCATCCCTTCCTGTCATCTATGTGCCCTCCAGCATTGCCAAGGAATGGGCCACCCTGATCTAAGCCTCAGTTCTGGTTTGAAGAAGTAAAAATGAAGAGAAGCCATGTGGGTGATACTTTCTGCAAAAGAGAAAACCCTCTTCCACTTGATGCATTGTGAAAGACACATAGGATTTAAAGTCAGAAGACACAGGGAATCTTCTGGTGGTCCAGTGGTTAAGACTCCATGCTTCCAGTGCTGGGTCATGGCTTTGATCCCTGGTCAAGGAACTAAGATCTCACAGGCCGTGTGGCATGGCTCCCCCAAAAGTAATAATAATCATAAATAATAAAGTCAGAAGACACACGTTGGATACCCATTTCTTCACTAATTGTCTAGATGACTCTAGTCACGCTAAGCTTGGGCTTCCTTATCTGTAAGAATACAAAGCTATTTTATTTTGTTGTTGTAAAGATTAAATTTGAAAAGACATATGAAGGATCATAACAAAAAGGAAAGTACCGCATCAATATTACTATTCTCCTTCCCTTCTTGTTCCTCTAACACATCTCAAGGACAGGCCTGGGCCAACTCTAGGGGAAGGCAGTTTTCTCCTTGCAGAGTCTCTGAGTCCTGCCTCACCGTCTGTAATCTGAAAGAGCAGCGTCTTCTTCTTTCTGCTTAGCTGGGGGAGGCAAGGGTGGGTCCCAGAGTGGAGATATCAGAACTGTCTCCTCCATCTGTCTACTGGGGAGTGCTCTTGGCAAGGAGCAGCCCTCCAAATGCCGGAGGTGAAATCCATCATGGGGCCCCGGACTGAGATAAGATAGAGGAACGTAAATCAAGGCTCCCTGAGATAAGCAGGCAGCTTGGGGCCTAAAAAATGCAGCTCTCCTGCCAGCTGCCCACTTCTACAAAGCCTCAAAGCAAAAAGCTGTACTAGGCGGGGAGGAAATCCACACCCTGGGATCTTCTTAGAAAAGAAGGAGGGACCCCAACCTTCTCTCTCCCTGTCCCCAAGTTCCAGCCAGAAAGGAGGAACAGGCATATTTACTGAGCCCCTTACAGCAAAAAAAAATAACAAACAAACAAACTCCCCCCACCCAACACTGTGAGGCCTACTGGCATCAGATTCTAAGGGCAAAGTTTGGGGGGGAAGTCAGGCAGCCTGGGTTCAAATCCTGACACCCACTGTGTAATCTTGAACCTTTGAACCATCTCCCTCATCTCTGTGAACATCAATTTCCAACAGAAAGGATACTAATGCTAATTTACAGAACAATTTTGAAGACTAAGTGTGATCACTTTTGTAGAGCATTTGTAAAACGTCATAGGAAGTGCTTCATCAATGGTAGCTATACCTATGCCTCAGGTAGTTATACATAGGACTGGTAGTGATCGGCGAAACCAACATGTCACTAACTGTTCATCCAGTTTGTATAGAGTTTCTCTAATTCTCTAAATGGAACCAAATCTGGTTGAGTGTTACTGAGGAGGGGACCTTCTCTTTGCCACCCTTCCCCAGGGTGTGACAGGAGTGTCATCACGATATGTGAAGAGCTGCTTCTCCCCCACCCCTTCCCCCGTATCGCATATGTGTACGTGTGACAGAAAACCTGTTAACAGACACCTAGAGAGCCCTCTCGGAATGGAAGTCCAGTCTCTTCCTAAGTCCAGCAAACTTAATCTAAGTACCCGATTAACACAATCAGCTACACAGTACTGTCCTGTACTAGGTTTATAATATTTTTCTCACGAATAATATATAATGAACAGACATATACACACAAAGAAAACATTTTTAATCTTCCAGTCCAGTACCTTGAGAAGTGCAGCAGTACAGTACAATAGCTGGCATAGGGGGGTCTGGCCTCGAGTGAACAGGCAGGAAGAGTTACTGATGGAGAAGGGAGATGGGATGGGAGAGGGTAGAGCTGAAGGATCGTCAGCAACAGGAGGCAGAGGATGAGATGCAATGTCACTGGAGCCTGACGTTGATGGAACTCATGTTCACATCTTTGAAAGTTTGCAACTTGGAGGTTTCTACATAGGGAACTTACTGTAATGACCAGGGCAGGCGTCCCCACGGGCAGACTCATTTCTGCCTTGGAAATAAACCCTCATCTCCTTAGCTGTCCTCCTAGCCACATAGTCATGCTTCCCTAATTATCAGTCAAGGCAAAATCACTTACTTTGTGCCTGGGTTGGGAGGATGGTGGGGGAAGTTGGTCTCTTGGTCCCTGATCTAAACATACCAATCATTTGAGAGGGAACCAACAAACTTGAGGTATTTCCAGGAGTTAGGAAACCAGGACTCAGTTCTGTAGAAGCTCATGATAGAATTGAAATGGGTTCATGGGGGAATTGGAGGAAGGGCTGTGGGCAAGTACTGGAGGGTCCTGAAAGATGGGCAAAAGCATGAGAATGGACTGACTCTGTCAGCCAAGGGGACCCTTTATGGCTTCTTGAGCAAGGAAATTCCTTGAGGGGTGTGGCGTGTCTTGTGGGGCAGACTAACAGACCACACAAGAAAATCAAAGAGTGGGACCTAAGTTCAAGGCTTGGCTCAGCCACTTCCTGACTGTGTGGGTGACGCCCAGAGAGTTATCTGACCTCTCTCTGGGGTTTCCCATTTTACAGAAACAAAGCCGAGCTTCCAGGCTTGTCGTGTTACATGGTAACACACGTAAGCCCACTTGCTGCAAATGAATGGGTTATGATGACTGGAATGGGTGTAGGGGCCCTGCAGGAAGGGGCACTAGCTGGGGCTGGGGTTGGGGAGTGTCCCTCCTGCTGCTGTGCTCTGCTGGGGGCCGGGGAGAAAGCGTCCCCTCCTGTAGACTTGAGCCCTCTCTGGGGCTAAAACTGACAGTAAGAGGCAGACAGCTGAGCTGATCAGGAAGTGACAGAACATGAGTGGATATACAAATAGACAAGACGAACGATCCCCATTGTATACACAAGAGCCTTTGGTAACACTCAGCCAATTAGAAAACTAATCTAAACAGCCACCGGCTTCCCGTCTCTTCAGAGCTCCTTCAAACAGCTGTTCAGTCTGCACTTGCTGCCGCTCCCAGCAAGCGCCCCGGGTCTGCTGTCTGGTCTGGTTCCCCACTTGAACCTCAAGGGCTCCTCAAGAGCAAGGGATCGTGTCTTCTCCCCCCCTGGACTTCCTCCAGGGCCCCGCTTCCTGCCTGAGCAGCGCTCCTTCTCTGTCATCACCTCTGAAGCCCTCGCCGGTGCCCCAGTCACAGGGACTGTTTAGTCCTGCCCAGGTTATAGTGCCCTTCATCTGGGAGGCAGAGAAGACGGCGTAGGAACAGAGCCTTTAAAGTCTGACAAATGTGAGTTCAAAATCTCTTAGATTCCTTGCTACTGTGATCTCTCTGAGACTCTGTTATCTCACCCGGAGAGAAGATAGCAAGTGTACCTCCTAAATAGGGATTGGGCTCCCCTGGTGGCTCTGACAGTGAAGAATCTGCCTGCAATGCAGGAGACCAGGATTCACTCCCTGGGTCAGGAAGATCCCCTGGAGAAACGAATGACTACCCACTCCAGTATTCTTGCCTGGAGAATCCCATGAAGAGAGGAGCCTTGCGGGCTACGGTCCATGAGGTCGCAAAGAGTCAGACATGACTGAGGGCCTAACATTTTCAATTTTTTCAAATAGTGATTAAAAGCAAACATATAAAAGAACCTAGCACCCTACAAGTGCGTGTAAGTACACCGCACTTGCCGTAACTCCTGGGATGGTCATTGTTAACTGAGTCTTCTGAAGGCAGGAAACCACTGGACTTGTGTGTCAGGCAGACTCTCAGATGGTCGTGGGCAATCCACACGTCCTGGTATTCACATTTCTGTGAAATCCCCTCCCTTGAGCCTGGCAGGACCTACTACGTGCTTCTAATCAATAGAACATGGCGAAAGTGACGTGACATCATTTCTATTATTACGCTACACAAAGTTGTGACTTGCTCTGTTGCCGTTTAGTTGCTCAGTCATGTCTGACTCTTTGCAACCCGATGGTCTGCTGCCCACCAGGCTCCTCTGTCCATGGGACTTCACAGGCAAGAGTACTGGAGTGCGTTGCCATCCAGGGGACCCAAGGGATCTTCCTGACCCAGGGAGTGAAGCCTCATCTCCTGCATCTGCAGGCAGATTCCTTACCTTTGAGCCACCTGGGAGGCCCTGCTTGTTTGCCTGCTCTATCGTGTCTAGCTTGTGCTTGTGGCGAGGACTGAGAACAGCCTCTGTCTGAGGACAAGTTGGCCACCGAGGCCCTCAACCCAACAATTCTTGATCAGCTAAACTCTGCCCACTATCATCTGAGCCCAGAAGCAGATCCTTCCCCAGCGGAGCCTGCAGACGAGGCTCCAGCCCTGGTCAAAGCCTTGATCAACAGCCATATGAGATCCCCTGAAGCCGAGGGCCCGGCTAAGCTGTGCTGGACTTCTGGCCCACAGAACCCGTGAGAAAATAGACATGTATTGCTTTAAGTCACTGAGTTTTATGGTAATTTGTTACACAGAAATAGATAACTAATATGATTTCTTGTATTTCTGGCACAGCACTTGGCGTAGGGTAGCAGTTAAATGTGTGTTGAGTGGATGGATGAATGAATGATGGTGACAGGTAAACCTATCAGGGTCTGAGGAAGTCTAGGCAGGGTGACACCCCAAGAGTGGGCTCTTTCCCAGACCTTTTGCCTGTCTTTCATCCCTTTCTCTCCCTCACCAATGACCCCAGGTCCCCTTCCCTTCTCCAGTCCTCAAGACTTTTCTCTGCTTCTAGTTTCTGCTTTCAGTCATTCTCTCTGAATTTTCATTTTCTTCTTTAAAAAACAAAAACAAGAAGCAATCCAGCTCTCTATAAAATATCTGACCCTGGTGAATTGAATAATTTCTGATGGAAAGCAGTCTCGTCCAGAAAGCCTCTTACCCACCCTGTTCAGGAATGTGGTTGCTGCAGATATTAAAACAGACCTGCAGGCGTCTGCAACGAGCGGGGAGCGCGTGCCAGGAATGAGGTCAGCCTGCACAGCGGGGCTTTTTACCTATGAAAAGTGCTGCTGCTCTGGACTGGAGCACAACAGGGCCCTCCCTTTCCCGAGCCTTCCCCTTCGAGGTACCCCATGGTGCTCCCCTAGTTTAATCCCTGAGCCATAACTTCCCACCCAGTGCTGGTACTCAAGGTCAGGAGGGCTGTGTCATCAGGCCTGCTAGAGAGGATGCCAGGATGCCTTTGTCCAAGCAGCTCCAAGTGGCTTTGGCTGAAGCATGTGGCCTCGTGGCTGGCAGCAGTCACCACCCCCCACCCCCAATCCTGACTCCTTCCTCTTCTCCTCTCCTGGCTCCACTATTACCCTCCAGATAGTCAGAGGGACCTTGTTCAGGTAGAGAGATATCAGGCTTCACTCCTCTGCAAGAGGCACTTCTCAGGGAAGCCAGAACTCCTGAGGCAGAAATGGGAGACTAGAAACCCTCATCCTGAAGGCTCCTCAATGTATAGATGAGCTCCCACCCAGGCCTTGGGTGTTGCCCTAATTCTGCTCCTACAGCTGAATCTGGGTGAGCCCAAGATGAAGTAGAACCCTTGTCAATGATCAGATTTCCCTCTTCTGCTGAGAAGCTCAGAGAACTAGGAGAACCCTAACTCTATTTTTTTGTTGTTCTTGTTTAGTCGCTAAGTCGTGTCTGACTCTTTGGGACCCTAAGGACTTTCAGCCCACCAGGCTCCTCTGTCCACGGATTTTCCCAGGCAAGAATACTGGAGTGGGTAGCCATTTCCTTCTCCAGGGGATCTTCCAGACCCAGGGATCAAACCTGAATCTCCTGCATTGACAGGCGAATTCTTTACTGCTGAGCCATCAGGGAAGTAACTCTTAACTATTCCAGTCTTCAAACTCGACAGCCTCACCCATGACAATCCTGATAATCATAATAATGGCTAACATTTGCCTAAATGATTCCTGTACACAAAGTACCTTCACATGTGCTATTTCTTACAAGAATCCTACAGTATATGTTAGCCCCATTTTATAGGTGGCTCAGAAAGACTGTCACATTTTCCCTGTTACACAGGGGACAAGACTAGGAATCTAAACCCCATTCTGTTGACTTAGACCTGTTTGTTCTTCCCACTGCTCATACTGCCCCTCTATCTGTAATGCTCATCAGCCTCTAATGTTGCACCTCATTTGTACACTGATCAGTTTATGTTGAAATGAACCCACTGTATTGCCCAATTCCTGCCCCTTTCACCTTAATCTTGGCCACTGCCAGCCTCTGGAGAGCTGGATTGAGTGTCTTCATCCAAAAGAGCAATGGCCTGACCCCTGGCCTTCAAATTCTGCATCTGGCACAAACAAGGGACATGACTCTGAGTGGGTTGCCTCACTTTTCTAGGTACTGTAATGTGGAAGTCTCAAATAGTCTGCTCTTTGAGGTCCTTTTTCACTCTGATTCTTTCGCTCAGAAACTGTCTGGTTCTTTGACTCAGTTTCTGGTTGGCCTCCCTCTTGGGGAGGGACGATTTCCCAAGTCCTTGGGAAAATGACTCAGCCTGTTGCCATCTGGAGCTTGGGCTGGGAGAGGGGAGGACTTAGCCAGCTATTCCAAAGATGATATGAGGACACTGTTCCCCCCACTCCACCCAAAAGAGTCCCTCTACCTCCCTTTCTCCAACCTTCCACGACATCAATGTGATGTCTTTTAGTTTAGAATACAAGCTCTTTAAGGCCTTTGCCATTGTCATTGACCAGCCCAACCTGGGTACCACACCAGTCAGCCTGGCATGCCACTGATCTCACCAGATGTCTGTGAGCTTGGGCTGAAAGTTATCCACAGTCCCCATACTTGGGGAGCCCTGGGGGCCCTGCAGCTGCTCCCAGCTGTACAGCTGAACAATGCAGTGTCTGTCAGGTCTCCCACTGAGCTTCTTTTAGGGAGTGTTAGGGTTGCAGCGCTAACTGGAGGCATCTCAGCTGCTTCCTGCCCCTTGAGTCCCTGCACAAATTCCTAAGCAAAGATGACAGTCCATCCAGCTCTGTATCTGATCACAACCCCAGGAGCTGGGGATGGGTCACCAAAGAATTTCCCCATCAACTCAAAGCAAAGAGACAAACTTTCTAGCCTGGATAGATCTCCAAGGATAAAATGCACCTGGGTCCCTGCTTCCAGGAACAGAGGCAGCAGCATAGCTAGATTTTCAGAAATCTCTGGGCAATGTCGTGGCCTCCACAACATGAAGAGAAACCCAAGTATCAGTAGGTGTTGTGAGAGGCATCAGAGGGCAGACACACAAACCATAATCACAGAAAACTAGTCAATCTAATCACATGGACCACAGCCTTGTCTAACTCAATGAAACTAAGCCATGCCGTGTGGGGCCACCCAAGATGGGTGGGTCATGGTGGAGAGGTCTGACAGAATGTGGTCCACTGGAGAAGGGAATGGCAAACCACTTCAGTATTCTTGCCTTGAGAACCCCATGAACAGTATGAAAAGGCAAAATGATAGGATACTGAAAGAGGAACTCCTCAGGTCGGTAGGTGTCCAATATGCTACTGGAGATCAGTGGAGAAATAACTCCAGAAAGAATGAAGGGGTGGAGCCAAAGCAAAAACAATACCCAGTTGTGGGTGTGACTGGTGATAGAAGCAAGGTCCAATGCTGTAAAGAGCAATGTTGCATAGGAACCTGGAATGTTAGGTCCATGAATCAAGGCAAATTCGAAGTGGTTCAAACAGGAGATGGCAAGAGTGAACGTCAACATTCTAAGAATCAGCAAACTAAAATGGACTGGAATGGGTGAATTTAACTCAGATGACCATTATATCTACTACTGTGGGCAGGATCCCTTAGGAGAAATGGAGTAGCCATCATGGTCAACAGGAGTCTGAAATGCAGTACTTGGATGCAATCTCAAAAATGACAGAATGATCTCTGTTCGTTTCCAAGGCAAACCATTCATTATCACAGTTATCCAAGTCTATGCCCCAATCAGTAATGCTAAAGAAGCTGAAGTTGAACGGTTCTATGAAGACCTACAAGACTTTTAGAATTAACACCCAAAAAAGATGTCTTTTTCATTATAAGGGACTGGAATGCAAAAGTAGGAAGTCAAGAAACACCTGGAGTAACAGGCAAATTTGGCCTTGGAATGCGGAATGAAGCAGGGCAAAGACTAATAGAGTTTTGCCAAGAGAACACACTGGTCATAGCAAACACCCTCTTCCAACAACACAAGAGAAGACTCTACACATGGACATCTCCAGATGATCAACACTGAAATCAGATTATATTCTTTGCAGCCAAAGATGGAGAAGCTCTATGCAGTCAGCAAAAACAAGACCAGGAGCTGACTGTGGCTCAGATCATGAACTCCTTATTGCCAAATTCAGACTTAAATTGAAGAAAGTAGGGAAAACCACTAGCTATTCAAGTATGACCTAAATCAAATTCCTTATGATTATACAGTGGAAGTGAGAAATAGATTTAAGGGCCTAGATCTGATAGATAGAGTGCCTGATGAACTATGGAGGGAGGTTCATGATATTGTACAGGAGACAGGGATCAAGACCATTCCCATGGAAAAGAAATGCAAAAAAGCAAAATGGCTGTCTGGGGAGGCCTTACAAATAGCTGTGGAAAGAAGAGAAGCAAAAAGCAAAGGAGAAAAGGAAAGATACAAGCATCTGAATGCAGATTTCCAAAGAATAGCAAGGAGAGATAAGAAAGCCTTTCTCAGCAATCAATGGAAAGAAATAGAGGAAAACAACAGAATGGGAAAGACTAGAGATCTCTTCAAGAAAATTAGAGATACCAAGGGAACATTTCGTGCAAAGATGGGCTCGATAAAGGACAGAAATGGTATGGACCTAACAGAAGCAGAAGATATTAAGAAGAGGTGGCAAGAATACACAGAACTGTACAAAAAAGATCTTCACAACCAAGATAATCACGATGGTGTGATCACTCACCTAGAGCCAGACATCCTGGAATGTGTAGTCAAGTGGGCCTTAGAAAGCATCAGTACAGACAAAGCCAGTGGAGGTGATGGAATTCCAGTGGAGCTGTTTCAAATCCTGGAAGATGATGCTGTGAAAGTGCTGCACTCCATATGCCAGCAAATTTGGAAAACTCAGCAGTGGCCACAGGACTGGAAAAGGTCAGTTTTCATTCCAATCCCAAAGAAAGGCAATGCCAAAGAGTGCTCAAGCTACCACACAATTGCACTCATCTCACATGCTAGTAAAGTAATGCTTAAAATTCTCCAAGCCAGGCTTCAGCAATACGTGAACCATGAACTTCCAGATGTTCAAGCTGGTTTTAGAAAAGGCAGAGGAACCAGAGATCAAATTGCCAACATCCGTTGGATCATGGAAAAAGCAAGAGAGTTCCAGAAAAACATCTATTTCTGCTTTATTGACTATGCCAAAGCCTTTGACTGTGTGCATCACAATAAACTGTGGAAAATTCTTCAAGAGATGAGAATACCAGACCACCTGACCTGCCTCTTGAGAAACCTATATGCAGGTCAGGAAGCAAAAGTTAGAACTGGACATGGAACAACAGACTGGTTCCAAATAGGAAAAGGAGTACATCAAGGCTATATATTGTCACCCTGCTTATTTAACTTCTATATAAAGTACATCATGAGAAACTCTGGGCTGGAAGAAGCACAAGCTGGAATCCAGATTGCCGGGAGAAATATCAATAACCTCAATATGCAGGTGACACACCCTAATGGCAGAAAGTGAAGAGGAACTAAAAAGCCTCTTGATGAAAGTGAAAGAGGAGAGTGAAAAAGTTGGCTTAAAGCTCAACATTCAGAAAACGAAGATCATGGCATCTGGTCCCATCACTTCATGGCAGATAGATGGGGAAACAGTGGAAACAGTGGCTGACTTTCTTTTTTCTGGGCTCCAAAATCACTGCAGATGGTGATTGCAGCCATGAAATTAAAAGATGCTTACTCCTTGGAAGGAAAGTTATGACCAACCTAGATAGCATATTCAAAAGCAGAGACATTACTTTGCCAACAAAGGTCTGTCTAGTCAAGGCTATGGTTTTTCCAGTGGTCATGTATGGATGTGAGAGTTGGACTGTGAAGAAAGCTGAGTGCTGGAGAATTGATGTTTTTGAAGTGTAGTGTTGGAGAACACTCTTGAGAGTCCCTTGGACTGCAAGGAGATCCAACCAGTCCATTCTGAAGGAGATCAGCCCTGGGATTTCTTTGGAAACAATGATGCTAAAGCTGAAACTCCAGGACTTTGGCCACCTCATGTGAAGAGTTGACTCATTGGAAAAGACCCTGATGCTGGGAGGGATTGGGGGCAGGAGGAGAAGGGGATGACAGAGGATGAGATGGCTGGATGGCATCACCGCCTTGATGGACATGAGTTTGGGAGAACTCCGGGAGTTGGTGATGGACAGGGAGGCCTGGCGTGCTGCAGTTCATGGGGTCGCCAAGAGTCGGGCTTGACTGAGTGACTGAACTGTGGCCTCCTAGGTCACACTTTCAGAATTTAATTGCTCTGACAACTGTTCTCCCCATAGTCAAACCACTCACACAAACTACTTGTGGTACTCACACTAATTCAACCCTCCACTTCAGCAAAATGTAGCCTCCTGCATGTCTCCCCAGCTCAGCTGTGCCCCTCCATTACCAAGCCTGGCAAATGCTGTCACCCAAGAGCAAATATCCACCTGCTCCCATGCGAAATGCCAGGCCAGATGACTCAAAAGCTGGAATCAAGACTGTCTGAGGGAGAAATATCAACAACCTCAGATATGCAAATGATACTCTTCTAATGGCAGAAAGGGAAGAGGAACTAAAGAGAGTCTTGATAAAGGTGAAAGAGAAGAGTGAAAAAGCTAGCTTAAAACTCAACATTCAAAAAATGAAGATCATGGCATCCGGTCCCATCACTTTATACAAATAGATGAGGGAAGAATGGAAACAGTGGCAGATTTTATTTTTGGGGGCTCCAAAATCACTGCTGATGGTGACTGCAGCCATAAAATTAAAAGACACTTGCTCCTTGGAAGAAAAGCGATGACAAACCTAGACAGCAGATTAAAAAACATGGACATCATTTTGCCAGCAAAGGTCTGTGTAAAGCTATGGTTTTTCCAGCAGTCATGTACGGTTGTAAGAGTTGGACCATGAAGAAGGCTAAGCATGGAATCACTGATGCTTTTGAACTGCGGTATTGGAGAAGAATCTTGAGAGTCCCTTGGACAGAAAGGAAATCAAATTAGTCAATCATAAAGGAAATCAGTCCTGAATATTCATTGGAAGGACTGATGCTGAAGCTGTAGCTTCAATACTTTGGCCACCTGATGGGAAGAGCCGACTCACTGGAAAACACTCTGATGCTGGGAAAGATAGTGGGCAGGAGGAAAAGGGGACGACAGAGGATGAAATGGTTGGATGCCATCACCAACTCAACTCCAGCAGATAGTGAAGGACAGGGAAGCCTGGTATGCTGCAGTCCATGGGGTCTCAAAGAGTCAGACATGACTTATCGACTGAACAGCAGCAACTCATTTCCGTAGCTACCTTAGTCTTTTAGGCTTCAGGTCTTAAGACTTGAGACCTGAGTTTGCAAGACTTATCTTCCCCCCAAAACTGCTGTGAGTGGTCCCAGCAGACTCAAGCTGGTCTGTTCATTCCCATGGTCCTTTCTCTGCCACTTCCTCGATGCTAAGGGCTTAGTTGATCATTTTTGCTGAGGCACTGACCTTTGCATTATCTTTTCTCAGTTTTGCTTTTATGTTCATGTCAGTGTCTGTCTCCCACACGCCATAAACCGGGAGCACCTCCAGCATGCAGGCCAGTTCTCCTCCTTCCCCTCAACTGCTGTCAGTGTTTGCCTTTCTGATTATTGACTCTCGGCAAGTTCCACCTGGGAGCTACCCTCTGATTGCAGTTCCAGCTCACTGTTGGGCTGGGGCCTGGAAATGTGATAAGGTTTTGGCTGGCTGTCAAGGGACTGGCTGGTCCCTAAGGCCAATTTGGGGGAGATGAAGGGGAAAATGACTCCCACGATATAAATAGTGTTTCAGGTGGAAACGAAGGCCCTCCAGCACCCCACCCACTCTAACCCTCCTCCTTACACCAGGCATTCTAGCCTGCCAAGACAGCAGTGCTCGTACGACACCCAGAGGGAGCATTACTTGGGGCAGCTGGCCCCAGGGATGTGTGGAAGGGAAGAGACCAGGCAGGGGACATACAGAGGATTAGGGAAGGTAAGACCCAAGCCAGGTGCCCAGCTCCACCCTCTGCTGCCTCCAAGAGCAGTCTGGTTTCTTTAGGGCTTGTCGTTGAGTCTTAATGAAAAACAAGTTGGAGCAGAGATGGGGGGTGGGGTTTGCAGAGCCAAGTTTATAGGCACTCGCGTATTCTCAGAGGCTCCCTCCTCACACATTCCTCTGCATTTTTCCTTTTATTAATGTGGCATCTTTCCCAGGCCACTTTATGGAACCATGTATGTTTTTACTTATGCCCTGATTGGGTCTGATCGTGTCTCTCCCTCTGAAGACCCCTTAGATCTTGTTCAAGGCCTCCCCACAGCCCCTGCAAGGACATGCCAGTCACCATGGGGTCTTGGGGCTTCCCTTGTGGCTCAGCTGGTAAAGAATCCGCCTACAATGTGGGAGACCTGAGTTCAATCCCTGGGTTGGGAAGATCCCCGGAGAAGGGAAAGGTTACCCACTCCAGTGTTCTGGCCTGAAGAATTCCATGGACTATATAGTCCATGGTTTGCAAACAGTCAGACACGACTGAGCAACTTTCACTTCTTCACTTCATGGGATCCCGGGCTCCATCAAACCCCAAGGGCTCCTTTGTGTTTTTGATGACACCAGGTACTTCAGTGAAGGAGGGTCACACCTCAGTTGGACCTGAAATAATACAGCCCAATTTGATGACTCACCCAAATCTGAAATGACTTCTGGCTCTTGCCCGAAAGACTGAAGCTGCCCCAGACAATGAAGAAGAAGATTTCCCAAGGAATATGCTAGAAGCCCCAAAGGCCATTGCTGGAGAGCAGCTCTGATAACCATCAGCTTTCTAAGGACCTGCTTTCAAAGTGTGGCCTGCATTTCTGGGTAGTCAGACTTTGGCAAGTTTATTTTTCAAAAAGACACTTGTTAGTTTCAGGAACTCTCCTCTGCGCCTTTCCTTCTTTAGACTATCAGTTGGGCTGCCCTTGTGGCTCAGTTGATAAAGACTCTGCCTGCAATGCAAGAGACCTGGGTTCAATCCCTGGCTTGGGAAGATCCCCTGATGAAGGGAAAGGCTACCTACTCCAGTATTCTGGCCTGGAGAATTCCATGGACTATAGTCCATGGGGTTGCAAAGAGTTGGACACAACTGAGCGACTTTCACTTTCACTTTCCAAGAGGACCAAGACCACGGTCTGAAGTTGACTGACACTCTTCGAGCTCCGTTTCATCCCTGTTTCCCCATGTATGTTAGTTGCTTAGTCGTGTCCGACTGTTTGTGATCCCACGAACTGTAGCCCACCAGGCTCCTCTGTCTGTGAGATTCTCCAGGCAAGAATACTGGAGTGGGTTGCCATTCCCTTCTCCAGGGATCTTCCTGATCCAGTGTTTGAACCTGGGTCTTCTGCATTACAGGCAGATTCTTTACCATCTGAGGTATAGGGAAGTCCCATAGTGGTCCCCTAGTATCTGGAAGACACTCTGTTTTAGAGACATGAAGCAGCAGGCAGGGTGGCATGCCCGCGGTCATTGGAAAACTACTTGCCCTCTCAGAGCTGTATTTTCCTCCTCTGAGAAATGAGGAAAGTCATGCTTACTCTGGAGGGTAATGAGAACTAAATGAACTGACGTTTGTAGGAGGCCTGCTACTTTGGAGGCATTCAATAAATGGTAGGGATTTTTGTTACAATGGAGGTAGGGACCTCTTTTTGAGCATATGATTTTGCATATTCTCCCCATGTTTGTCCTGGCCTCTCCCGTCCCTCTCCCATTGCAGGAGTCCTTCCTGAGATGTCTGTGGACAACATCGAACTTCCTGATCCCTTCTCGACAGAAAGCGTCTCTGAGTCCTTCAGGAAATGTCATTCCGGGATTGTTTTTCCTGTTGTCAGCAGGCTCTGGGAGAGGCTTTAGCCCCACGGGGCTTGATGTGGGAAGTTTTTACAGGTACGGTTCATCTGGCTGGCAGATGGAGCTTTGCTGCAAGATACAGTTCTGTCTTCCAGATGGGAGATGGGACCTGGGGTGGGGCTGGTCTCTCTCTGCTTGGAGCCAGTGTGGGGTACACTCATGGTCTGTCACCCTCTTCCAAACCCCAAGTCCCTGAATCAACTTAGAGGGGAATGATCATATCTTTGACCCTCAAATTCACATTCCGGCAATCACCTGACTATCTTTCCCCCACCCTCAGCACACACGCAAATGATGGTATTTCCATTGTGCGTGCCTGTTCAGTAGCGTCCAACTCTTTGCGAGCCCATGGACTGTAGCCCAGGAGGCTCCTCTGTCCATGGGATTCTCCAGGCAAAAATACTGGAATGGGTTACCATTTCCTCCTCCAGGGGATCTTCCTGACCCAGGGATTGAACCCAAGTCTCCTGCATTGGAAGGTGGGTTCTTTACCACTGAGCCTCCTGGGAGATTAGAGTAATACTGGGTAACAGTCGTGGATACAATAGATGTTTCTCCACCAAGAAGAACTATGTTCATTCCAACACTCTCTAGGAGGTGAAACAGGATACAGAGGGCTTCTCAAGCGAGATTCCCCACAACAGAGAAGCTTTCTCTCTGATGGAAGATGGAGGAGTAAGTCATGGTCTGTAACCGAGTTCTCTTCTCCTAATAACATGGCATGGGATAGCAGTAGTCCCTAAATTCTGCCCCCAGAGTCCCATCTCTGCTTTGACAGAGTGGGAATATACCTTGCCCATTGGCAGCTCTGGTCCAGTCTTATTTGAGTCAGGCTTGTTTGGGAATTTTATTCTAAAACACTCCCTTTCTCATCACTTCTGGTCAAAGTGCTTTGGGTCCCAAGAGGCAGAAACCCATTAACGCACAAAAAGTGGATAGGGACATCCCTGGTGGTCCAGTGGTTAAGACTCTGCACTTCCACTGCAGGGGATGTGGGCTTGATCCCTGGTGGGGAAACTAAGATCCTGCATGCTAAGCAGCCAAAAAAAAAAAAAAAACCCACAACTATTGGAGGATAAATAAGTGAAGAACCAGGCCTCATAGTTCTCCTCCTGGGCTACAGAGTCTCCTGTCTAAACTTTTCTGTGGATTACTTGGTTTGTCTGTGGTTTCACCCCTAGGGGTCCTGGCTCAAGCCCTCATTGAAAAAGAAGTTTTAGTCCAGCTCTCTACAACTAAATGGCTGAAGAGTCTATGATTTTTTATTTCAAACTTGAAAAACTTTATTTATTCATTTTTGGCTGCTCTGGGCCTTCGCTGTTGCACACAGGCTTTCTGCAGTCGCCGCGAGCGCGGATCTCCTCTTCACGTGGTGCGCAGGCTCCTCGTTGCGGTGTCTGCTCTTGTTGCAGGGACGGGTGCTAAGCGCCTGGGCTTCAGTAGTTGCAGTACACGAGGTCAGTAGTTGCGGTACATGGGCTTCGTCACTCCGCAGCACGTGGGATCTTCCCAGACCAGGGATCAAGCTCATTTCTCCTACGTTGGCAGGCGGATTCTTTGCCATTGTGCTACCAGGGAAGCCCCTTATTTAAAAGTTTTCAAGAGGAAAAACTGAGTGGCTGTAAGTCCTGCCAATGCCCTGCTGGCCTCAGGCGTCCACTCCTCGTTGAAGGCGCTGTGGCTGAGGGTGGAGCACGAGGGACACAACCTGTACGAGGGAACAGGAGGTGACCATGGGGAACAGCTCCCTGAGAAGCAGACATGTCCCTCCCGGAGGTGTGTCTCACCCCCGTGTGGTGCTGGGGTTCATCAAGGGTTGGGGGGCATTCATCCTCAGAGAACCTACCCCTCTCAGGAGCAGATCTCAAATGCTGGGAACTGGAGTCCTATGGAAACAGTCTCACCTCCACAGCTCTGAGAACGGGGTGAAATTTCTCATGGAGAACTCAAGGGGGTGGTGTCTTGGGAAAGCAGCGCTGGATTGGGAGTCCAGGGCCCTGCTCTGACTCTAGCTTAGCCCCTAACCCAAAGAATGCCCTCCGAAAAATAGTCTTCATCTTCTGGCTCTTATAGCCACCCTGGTGGCTCAGATGGGAAAAAGTCTGCCTGCAATACAGGAGACCTGAGTTCCATCCCTGGTTCAAGAAGATCCCCTGGAGGAGGGCTTGGCAACCCACCCCAGTCTTCCTGCCTGGAGAATCCCATGGCCAGCGGAGCCTTGCAGGCTACAGCCCACAGGGCCACAAAGAGTCAGACACAGCAGAGTGACTAATACTTTCTACTTTTCTGGCTCTTAGGTTCACCACCAGTGAAAAAATAATGATAATAGTAATAAATTTACAGTGTTGAATTTAAACATCTTCAAGGCCCTTCCCAAACCCTGAGAATTCCCTACCTTCACTGGCCAGCCCCTCCCACCCCCCACTGCCAGCAATTTCCCAGAATGGAGCTCTGTGACCCATGACTTTGGTGGGGTCCCTGCCAGCCATGTCTTTGTCAGGACAGACCACACTTCCCTGGTGACTTGTCCCTGCCAGAAACTTCCCAGCCTGGCCCTGCACTCATCCAAGAAAACCCAGGCAGGGCATCCCACGGAGAAGGGTGAGGAACCCAGACTTCAACAAGCCCACTTATTTCTGTGCTTTGGAGAAGCTAAGGGCACGTCCTGAACTTTTTCTCTCTGACCATGCTCAAGAGGGCAGGCAAGGACCCCTCTAACAGGGGGTTTTCCAGTGGGCCCAGTGAGGCCCGGGGAAGCTGAGGGAGTGGATGAGCAAAAGCCACAGAGGGCAGGGATGGCAAGTTACAAGGAATCCCAGAAGGAGAGCAGAAAACATGGGTCCCAGGGAAAGATGGCAAGGGCAGTCGTTTGTGCCTCTGGGCTGGAAATGAGCTACATTCAGAGAAAATATGCAAAATGCCTCACTAATCAGCACCTGCTCATTCGGGAGTCAGTGGCCCTGGCCCTCAGCGGCTGAGGTCCAGCCTAGCTTTGGGTCTCCCCAGGGAAGGAAATCCAGTACATTGAGATCCACTCGAGTATTGAAAGAGGCTATGGTCATAAGTGGGGTGGAGAGAATGAAGGTGCTCTCAGCCTCCATCGCTCTATCCTGGCCCCTAATGGTCTGTTTCACAAACCTCCTCTTCCCCACCCCACCCCAACCACAACCCCAGGCAGATGGCTGCAAAGTCTGCAGGGGCCTCTGAGCATTCCCTTGGCTCACAGCCACATTCCAGAGCAGCATATGTTTCATCTCAAGCCCTCAAGGTTTGCACTTCCAAGTGGAGCCAAAGAAAAACCTTGGCCGGGCTGCACATGCCTTGGGAGAGGTGGGGGTGCCAGAGGCCAGCAAGGGGGGCAGGAGCTGTCACGTCAAGGAACATCTGTGGGTGTGTGTTAGTCGCTCAGTCATGTCCAACTCTTTGCGACCCCATGGACTATATAGCCTGCCAGGCTCCTCTGTCCATGGGATTCTCCAGGCAAGAATACTGGAGTGGGTTGCCATGCCCTCCTCCAGGGGATCTCCCCAATCCAGGGATCGAATCTGCATCTCCTGCACTGCAGGCAGACTTTTTACCATCTGAGTGCAAAGCTATCCAGCTTCGGGGACACCCTCCTTCCTAACTCAAAACTCCTCCGGGCACCTACCCAGGAGCCTGCACATTCCTCCGACCTCATATTCCAGTTCTGCGCCTCCATCTCAACTCCTGCCTCTCCTGAATGGAGGGCTCATAGCCCAAGGCTGCATAGAATGAGGAAGGAAACAGGGGTGTACCCTGATGCCTCCGTGTCCCTATAAAAATGCCTGGATCTCACCTGCCCTTGCCCCATCGCTCTGCTCTGAGGGGTGAGTGCCCCTGGCCTTGAGCTGCTGAGAGACACCAAGTCCGGGGGAGGATTAGGAAAGATCCAGGGTTGGATGGAAAGAGACAGGAGGAGGACGAGAGCTGGGGTGAGGAAGAGAGAGAAGAGGTCGACTGGGGGCTGAAGCTCGGAAGGGTCTCTGGCTGCAAGAGAGAGGCGGGGTCTCCTCTGGTGGGTGGGGAAGGAGGGGGTCCCCATCCTCGGGGGTTCTGCTCTGTGGTAAGCGAGGGGATTTCTGACAGCAAAGTAAACTGTGGTGTGTGAGTTTACCCAGCTCCAATAAGCAGTGTTTGGAGTGTTTAATGTTTCCATCCCACCAAATTAGTTGACAGGCACTATACTGCAGCCTGCCCCTGGCTGTCCTTTGGGAAGGTACAGGGTGGGGAGGTGAGGAGAGGGCTGTCAGCAAAGCCAGGGTCCCTGACACAACCCAGGAGGGGAGACTTGGGTGGGACCTGGGAGTCAAGCTATCACAGTCCCCAAGTTCCCCAGCAAGGAAGAAGAGGCTGAACTGAAAGTCACCCCTTCATCCCACCCCCTCCCTGCGTTTGGCCCAGCCCAGCCCACACAGGCCACCTTCTACAGGGTCCATTTGTTTTTCTCATTGTAGTCTCTATATGAAATGCCCGCCTGTGGGCTACGGTGTCAAACAGCCATGCAGAGACAGGCAGAGGGCACTTGAACTGCAGAATAAATCAGGAAGACACCAGAGCTCAGCGCCCAAGAATAAAGTAAACGAACCCTGGCGTGATGCCCGGAGACGATGTGCTGGTGGATTTTGTGCTAAGTATGGATGAATGGGTGGAAATACTAGGGGAAAAGAGTTCTAATTTTCTTTAACCCAGGGAAGCTCCTGGGAAGCAAGTGGCTTCTGAAAGGCCCTTCGAATGAAACAGAGAAGGAAGGTCAGACAGAAGGGCATTTCCGGGAGTGAAATGAACCGAACACAGAGCAGGAGGGAAGAGAACCAGGTGGTGCCTCCGGAAAGTGTGTGCACAAAAGGGCAGGGACAGGTTCGGAGAAGGAGGAGATGGGGAGGAAGCGAGTGAGCCATGGGCACAGAGCCAGGCACTGGCCCCAGCTCAACAGCAAAGGGTTTATCCTCTGGAGTGCTGGGCTGAAGCTGCTTCCTCCTCCTCACACACGCAGGGAATTAGAGGCGACTGTGGACCTACAGGGGCTCCCTGCTGGCTTAGACAGTAAAGCATTTGCCTGCAACGCAGGAGACCCAGGTTCGATTCCTGGGCAAGGAAGATCCCTGGAGGAGGAAATGGCAACCCATTCCAGTATTCTTGACTGGAGCATTCTACGGACAGAGAGGCCTAGCCGGCTATAGTCCATGGGGCTGCAAAGAGTCAGACACGCTGGACCGACAGAGCAAGGGGAGGTAGGCAGATAATGGGGAAGAGGGATGGCGCCATGACACAGCCCAGGCTGAGATCTAAGACGTGGGATGCCTATCGAGCTGTTGGGCATGGAGGAAGGCATGTGGCCATATTGTTAGGGCAGGCACAGCAAGGCGTGGGAGCAGCCTGGACCTGTAAGGTTAGAAAGAAAAAAAGCAGATGGTGGTTCACTGCTTGGGACAAGGGGACTGGAGAGAGCTTGAGGACTCAGGTTGGGGTAAGGGTGTGTGTGGAGGTGTATCATCATGACACAGCTGCCAGGATAACTGTGCACCAGCTCAGTCTAATTTAACTCAGACTCCTGAATCACAACTCTTCCACCTCTGCAAATGTGTTTTAAAATACCCCGCTAAAAGCGGAGAGGAGTAGATTAGTAGCTACAGATGGGCTCCCACAAGTTTCGGGGAAGCCAGCAGAGGACAGGGATAGGAAGAGGGTGGCATGGGAGGGATGATCCTCACAGCTTGGAGGGCCTGCTTCCCACTCCCCTTTTCAACCAGAGCAGCTCCTCGTTATCTGTGCATTTGTTTATGCTTTTGCACAAGATTTCCCTGTAAGAAAGGCTTATCATTGCAAGCCTATATGAGTGTAGTTTGCAAACCACTAAGGTATAATTTCTCCTGGGAGTCCCTACCAGCTGCAAGAACTCTGATTCTGTGAAGCAACATGGATGCAGTAAACACACAGATGAGCTTTGAGACACAGTTCCCAGATTCAGATATCCCATCTCGCTGGCAGATTGTTCGTTTTCTGTTTTTTTTTTTTTTTATTCAGAAAAGAATATAGTCAGCACAAGCACTGGAAGTCTCACCTCTTTTCATCTGGTTCAGGAGTGGGAAAAACAGCACCGATTTTTATCATTCCTCCAACCTGGACCCTTGGCAGACGTCACAAGTCAATAGCAACACTCTCAGGAAAATAACAACGACAGTCTTGGGATCGGTCTAAACAGAGCATTGCAGACACCCACCTTCCCAATCAGGAAGAGTCAGTAGATGAGCTTAAATCTCGCTGCCTGCCCGGATTTGGTTGGTGTCTGACTCCAAGAAGGCTAAGCTAAAAGGACCACCACCATCACAGCCCAAACCAATGTCCTTTGTGGTCTCAAGGACCTGTAGGACAAGGTGCTGGCCCGTAATGCCAACAAGGGATGAGAGTTGGCCTTAATTTGGGAGGTAAGTGCTTCGAACTTGCCTGTGAGCCCCCTGGGCCCTGGAGCAAGAGCCCCACAATGCAGGGGAAACGCAGCCATTTTTCATACCTTGCACTCTATTCAGGGCCAGGGACAGTTACCATATATGACTCTGAACTTTAGCTTTATATCTTCAGAGTGCCCCCATCTGTTTATTCTCTATAGTTACTGCGGAGCTTAGGAAAAACTATAAAGGACTTTGAACTTGTTTGAAGGGGAAGTATAAAAAGAGGCTGATGCACTTCCCTGATGGTGCAGTGGCTAAGACTCCGTGCTTCCAGGGCCGGGGGCACGGGTTCTATCCATGTCAGGGAACTAAGAGCCCACATGCCTCAAAGCTCAGCTGAAAAAAAAATTTTTTTCTTTTTTTTTTTTAAAGAGGGTGGGCAAGACAGACTGGTTCCCAAATCAAAAGTCATCCTGGGATACAGCAGTCTCCTATTGGGGGTGGGGGTGGAGAAAGCAATCTCCTATTCTCGCTTCCCTTTCCTTAGGGAGAAGGAAGAAGAAGCCTTGGAATGGTATGGAAAGGGGGCACAGCAAATGAAACAAGAGAAAAAAGTTGAAAACAAGGTGTTGAAGGGGGTTTGAGTGATGGTTTTTGTTTTAAATCAGGTGAACTATCTTTTTGAAAGAAATCGGACCGCAAATCTGCTAGGATATAAACAGGTCAAAGGAGCTGCTCTGGTCCAATGTGGCTCTGTCTTGGTTCTGCTCCTCCCCACCTACCCTCCCACTCCGGACTCAGAGCCTTGCGGTCATTGCCTGGGGTCACCAGCCTGTTGATTCCAGAGCAGTCTCTTTCACAGCCCCCTGGCTGGCTTTGTACCTCACTTCTGTCCAATGTCTGGCATCATGTCTGGCACACAGGGGGCCCTCGGTAAGCATTTGTGGAGTAAACGGATCCACCACAACTATGGTGTCCATTGACACAATTTACACAGTGCTTTCACAGGAGTTTTCTGGGCTGAAGGTAGACCTTCACCCCACATCCATGGGCCGTCTCAGCCAGGCCACTCCCTCTGGAGTTGGGGGCAGGTTCCACTGAGTGTCAGCCCGTGTGAGCTCTGGCCTCTCCGTCTGAAAGGGCTCCAGGTGCTGGAAACTCGAGGCTTCCTCTGAGAAGCCACCTTCCTGCCCTGCCTGTCCCTGAGCTGTGACCCGGCCTAGAGACCCTCCTTTCCTCGTCCCCACCACCTCTCCTCTGGGTGGAGAGCACTAACACTTGGGAGAGGCTGTGGGGAGACGCGGTCCTGCAGGAAGTAGACAGTGTCCTGTGGGGCCCAGGGAGAGAAGGCCGTGTCATTTGTGGGGCCGAAGTGTGCCCACCTGGCTCAGGCCCCCTCTCTCGTGTTCCCCATCCCCTGCCCCGCCCAGTCTTCTGGAAAAAGATGCCTGTGTTCTCTCCAGGGCCTTCAGGATCCTCTCCCTGTCCCTGGCACAGGCCCTCCGATCTGGGGACATGAGAACAGGCCAGGTTCCCCACGGGGAGGCCGGGGGGGCGGAGCCAGGCCTGGCTGGGCCTCCGGGCCAGCCTGCCCTGGCCCCGGGGTTTAATAAACTCCAAGAGAGGTTTTCAAAGGCCACTTGATCTTCCCCATCAGGCAGCCCCCGTCTCCCTTTCAGGGCCGCGGGACTGGAAAGAAAAAAACCGCTCAATGAACAAGGCGGCCAGAGAAAGCCGAGCTGCAGGGCACCTTCTATGAATTTCTGATGAGCACACGGTCCTGACTCCTGGGTCCCGGCCCAGTGCAGTCAGGGATGTTAGTTTAAGTCATTTCGCACGGTTCACTGGCTCTCTGAGAGCCGCTTGTCTCCAGCCTGGCCCTCTCTAACAAGCTCTTTTTACTCGGGGCTTCTCTGAGCAGAGACCTCAAACAATAGCAGCTTTCAAGGGGCCCGGCCCCTCCTCTGGCGGCTTCCCTCTCCCGCCCCTCGGCCCTGCTCCGCCCTGCTCCCTGGCCTCTCTGCCTTGCCCACCTGAACGTCCCACCCAGTCCAGGGCCTGACACAAAGTAGAGATTCAGGGGAAATGTGCCCCTTCCTCCCTCCCTCCGTCCCTTCTTTCCTTCCTTCCTCCTCTCCTTCCTCTTCCTCCACTGTCCTCGCCCTTCCTCCCGGTGAGTGGGCGCACATAAGTAACTACGCTCTCGACAGCAGGCCGCCTTGTCCCTAGAACACTTCTGTGGCTGACATCCCCCGGGGTTGTGCAGTGAAGAGGTCAAGGACGTCTCACCTGACACTCTGGGCCTGTTGGGCCGCTCAGACCTCTTGAAACTTGGAACAAGCCCCTCCTCGCTCTACTCTGAGCACCAGGGGCCTGCAGGGGTGTGGGTCCAGGCAGGTCCCTCTAAGCCCCGGGCAGTGGGTGTGTCTCCACCTGGCAGGTGTTCTCTGTGTCCCCTGTCCCAGCTGCTTTTTCTCCACTGTCCCCTTGGTCGCCAAGGAGAGTGAGGAGCCAGCTCCCTGTCCTCCCCACCCCTGGTCTCCTTGCTGGGTAACGAGTCTTCAGAGTAAACTTCTGGGGAAGAAGAGACACTTATCAACAGACATTTAGATTAAACCTCCAGCCAAAATAAACAAAGTTCCTATCAAGACAAGTCACTATTTTGGCTTAATGAGGGCATCGCCTTAACGTGTGAGTCCTTTGTTGGTGACCTTTGCCCTGGGGACTCTGAATGGTGACCTTTGCCCTGGGGACTCTGGAATGCTTTGGACATTTCCTCTGGGAGAGGTTCTGCCCCACTCCCGAGGCACCTGTCAGCAATTAAAGGTCTCCCCCCCAGAGGCCTGGGCACCGCCTTTGGGGTCCAGGGTCACTTCTGTTTCAAGAGTCCCAAGCAGGGGGGCTGTGTGTGTCCCCCACAGCTTCCCTCCCATACAATCCCCGCCTCTCCCTGCTTCACGCCCGTCATGTCTCCACCCCCACGTCAACGACCCAGCTACTGCCGGAAATGAGGTTTGACCTGAAGGAACGCGGCAAGCTGAAGGACCGGTGAACTGGGGTCGCAGACCCGAGCTCTGCCTCAGGCCCAGTCTGTCTCTATTACTATGGCCAGGCTCCTAGTTCTTCACCATAACGTCCTTATGACACTGTTGGGCTGGGTCAGTGTTACCTGGAGATTAATCCCCAAACATCCAGGCTCAGACTCATCCGGATGACCCAGAGTTTAAATTCAGGCTCCAAGTCCCAACCCAGATCCACAGGGAAGCAAGGTTTCTGGGGGCGAGTTCCTGCCCACATTTTATACACCCTCTAGGTGTGTCTTGGGCCCCCTAAAGGTAGATAACCACATCCTGGTCTGTTCCAAACTACAGCTTCCACTGAGCAACCACCTATCTGCTCTGTCTGAACTTGCTCAAGCTCTGTTTGGGGCGGATTTTCCAAGAACTGCACGACCTTTGCACAGGCTCCTTGCAAGGCCTTGGGAGGGGCCCTGGTAACTCTGTGTTCTTACCTGTGAATTCTTTTACTTAAAGAGAGCCTAACCATCACACGATAAAAGCTCAAGTTCCAGAAAACCTGGCCTGGCCCCTGGTTGACCTGTTTATAAGGTCTTAAGCCTTGGTCCACACCCCCTCTGATGCTAGGCTGTGTCCAGTTTCTGTTACAACTCCTTTCCCTCAGTCTAGTATCCTTTGCTCAGTGGAAGCTATAACGTCACCTCTGACAACCACTGAGGTAAGCCCAAAGGTCAAATTCCAATGACCCCCGCTTCCCGCCATGGCCAGGGGTAGAAATGATCCCAGAAACGAAGAGGCATGTCCCAGGCTGGTTGATGCCTCCACAGCCACACACTCTCTATTTGTTGTTTTGTGTTTTTTAATATTTAGTTCCACTTATTTACTTATTTGGTTGTGCTGGGTCTTAGCTGAGACACCCAGGACCTTCGGTCTTCATGCAGAATCTTTTTAGTTACAGCATGTGAATGCTGAGCTGCAGCATGTGGGATCTAGTTCTCTGACCAGGAATTGAACCCTGGCCTCCTGCATTGGGAGCAAGGGATCTTAGCCACGGGACCACCATGGACGTCTCCTCTATTTGCTAAAAAGCGTTTCATTCCCACATATTGCAACAGGGGACCTTTGAAGGGGCCAGGTGGAGAAAGGCAGATCCAGTTTTTAAGCTTATCAGCCATTCTTTGCATTAGATCAGACTTGGGTTCAAATCTTTACTTGGTCTTTATCAGCTGAATGATATTGGAACCTGAGACATGTCTGTCATGAGGAGCTGATAACCCTGCATCTCCAGAACTGTGGGGAGGGTGGCTGAGACTGGAAATAAAGGCCTTTCAGAGCCCGTTAAGTACTAACCAGTTGTAAGATATCACCAATCAGGCAATATTTAGGCAGAGGGGCCTTGACACAACCTGCGGTTCAAGAGTTTGAGATACTTAATGTCATTGTGTATTGTGTCTGCTCCGTCGCTTGGTCGTGTCTGACTCTTTTCAACCCCATGGACTGTAGCCCATCAGTCTCCTCTGCCCATGTAATTTCCCAGGAAGAATGCTGGAGCGGGTTGCCATTTCCTTCTCCAGGGGCTCTTCCCAACCCAGATGCAGGATCAAACCTGCATCTGCTGCATTGGCAGGCATGCTCTTTACCACAGAGCCACATGGGAAGCCCCACTTAATGGCATTGATTGAACCCAAATCCTTTTGGGGCAGCTGTGTTGCAGGAGGGACCAAGGCCCCTGCAAGGTGAGCTCTCAGGGGTAAGATTCCTGCCCAGCATCGCCCACCACCCCTCACTGTGCTGAGCTCTGCTTACTCAGTCGTGTCCGACTCTGTGACCCCATGGACTGCAACCCACCAGGCTCCTCTGTCCATGGGATTCTCCAGGCAAGAATACCGGAGTGGGTTGCCATGCCCTCCTCCAGGGGGTCTTCCTAACCCAGCGATCAAATCCAGGTCTCCTGCACTGCAGGTGGTTCCTTTACCAGCTAAGCTACCAGGAAAGCCCACCACCCCTCACCGCTGGCACTAAACGGACACCCTGTCATGCACTGCTTGCTTCCCTTTGGCCTGGGCCGAGGAGCTGGGCAAGGAAGCAGAGGAGGGGGAGCAGGATGTGGGTGGAGGGCCTCCCCTCCTACTCGGCCCTGTGCAGCCTTGGCAAAGCAGGGGAAGAAGGAGGAAGAGGAGGAGGAAGCCCCATCTGGTTTGAGTGAGGTTCCCAGCAGGGACAGCAGGGCCCTGGGACACCAGCAGAGGGGCCCGGCGCTGGGGAGGAAGAGAAGCAAGGGGGCTGGCATGGGCCCCGGCAAATGTGGGAGAAGAGAGGGAAAGTGGTTGGGACTCGGGGGTAGCAAATAAACAGAGTGGTCGAGACAACAATAATAAAGAGAAGAGTCGCTGAAGTGAAGAATGGAGATGGTGTCACACCCAAGACAAACAGAAAATAAACAGCCAGCAGATCTACGCTACAGATGTTTGGCGCTGAGGCACGACAGATTTAAGATGCGTGGAAGATGCCTCGGCTGACCAGGGCTCCACCAGCAGCAGCTGGAAAGCAGGTGGACAGGAGCCCCAGCCAAAGGCCTTCGTGGCTGGAGGGGCGCCAACCCCAGAGACGAGCACACCCTCCTCCAGCCTTAGACAAGCCTGCCCCTCGCTGAGCCCAACAAGCCATCTGCACGTACCAAGTGGGAGAAGTGGAAGAGGGTTGCCATCCTTCCTGGGCCAGGTGGGTCCCTGGGCAGGGGCGGCCCCTGGTTCCCCAGGACAGTTTCTTCCCTTCGAGAGGGACCCAGAGCCCCCAGTACTCACATGGAGTGACTTCTCCAAGTCACTCTTCAAGGAAGCAGACTGCCTTTCTACAGGCTATCGCCAGCTTGCCACAGACTCATTTTAATGACCTCGGGGACTCAGCATTTTCCTTTCCTGGCATCTCAGGCTTCTGAGCTAACCTTTGACCTGCTCCAGTGTGGGGGCTGGGGGCTCAGTGTGCGGGGGATTCACTCCCTCATTTACTCAACAGTCGCTTTTGTGTGCCTGGCTCCACAGGAGGCTCCTTGAGGGTCATAGAGATGAACCAGACGCCATCCTTCCCCTAAAAGGATTTACAGTCCAGGGATAGAGAAAGTTAGTTTCTGAGTGTCCATTACCATAATAAACACTCTGCTAGGTGCCTTCAAGTGCTCCACCTTGTTTATTCGTTGCAGCAACCGTGTTAGGTAGATATGATTCCTCATTATTCAAGCAGAGATTTGGGGCTTTTTCTACAACCACAAAGCCAGGAAAGGGATCAGACCAGGTTCATCTGGTCCCAAAGCCCAGTGCTCTTTCCCTGACACCATAAACGGCCATAAGGTGAACAGGAATTCAACAACTGCCAGATAAAATCGCACGCTCTCAAAAATACAAGAAAGAAGTCTCCTGTCTCACACCCACCTCTGCTCTCTGCCCCCTTAATTGGAACCAAACCGCATCTTTCTGTTCTGTGCAGCACCAGGGAGGAGCCAGCCCAGCCCAGCCCCAGCCAGGGCCAAGAGCCTGCAGGTGTCTGAGGAATGCTAATGCCATGAATTGGGGGAGGGTCCCCACCAGGCTCTTCTCCGGCATTTGCTTCCTATTAAGCCCTCTCCCCCTTCCTCTCCAGACCCTCCCTCCCCCTCCAGCAACATGCAGCTTTCATGAGGCAATTACCTAGGCCAGGTTGTTCTTTTCCTCCAAAGCCACTGGCCCTGCTAACCAGGCACAGATGTAGCAGGGCAAGCCCCTGCTGTCCAAGTCAGAGCAGGGGCTTTTTTTGCCCCGAAGGACCCCAAGTGGACAGAAGGAAGGTTGGACAGTCCAACTTCAACTCAGCCCCCAAAGGAGGGGGAGGCCTCGAAGGGCAATATGGTTACGAGTGGTCTCAGAAAGGGACCTTCCCAGGGCTGTGGAATCATGGTGGATCTCAGAGACAGAGCACGGTACCTGAACAGGGAGGTCAAATATCGGATTTCGACTTTCCTCGTGGCTCAGTGATTAAGAACCTGCCTGCCCGTACAGGGAACAGGGGTTCGATCCCTGGTGCAGGAAGATTCCACATGCCACGGTGCAACTAAGCCCGTGGGCCACAGCTGCTGAAGGCTGCATGCCTAAAGCCCATGCTCCGCAACAAGAGAAGCCACTGCAAGGAGAATCCTGCAAGCTGCAACGAAGAATAGCCCTGCTTGCCACAACTAGAGAAAAAGCCCACAGGGCAGCAAAGACCCAGCATGATCATAAATAAATAAATAGGCAAATAAAAAGGAAAAAGAGAGGCTTGAGGGAAGATACAGAGCAGGTGTGGGTCCCTTGAAACTTCTGGTTAACAGACAGGTATCCAAGGTCTAGGTAACTTAATTCAAAACAAATAGTTAAAACCTGTTCAGAAACTAGTCCCACAGGCTGGAATCTCCTATTTTCTTACTATTTCTTGCTGCTGCTAGAACACTGGAGTGGGTTGCCATTTCCTTCTCCTATGCATGAAAGTGAAAAGCAAAAGTGAAGTCGTGTCCGACTCGTAGCGATCCCGTGGACTGCAGCCTACCAGGCTCCTCCATCCATGGGACCTTCCTGGCAAGAGTACTTCACCATACTCTCTGTCTCTGGAAATTCTACTCAGGCTTAAGCCTCAGTGACCCACGAATTTCCCAGACTTTCCTGGGCAAAATTATACACTGGTTGTGTTTCTTTGAATCTAGCGTCACCATAATATATCTGAATACAGATTTATTTATGTGTGTCCTCCTCAGAACTCCCAACATTTCTTTAGCCTGAGGATGAATGTCTTCCGTCAGTTCTGGAAAATGAAATATTGCCGTTCCCCCCTTCTCTCCATTCTTCTCTTTCGGTACCTCCCTGTAGAGTAGTTTAGATCCCCGTGTTCTCCCCTCCATGCCTCTTAGGTTCTCTTTCATATTTCTCTTTCCTTGTCTTTCTGCGCTGCATCTGCGGTAATTTCCATTGATCTTTCAGTTCACTAAATCTCTGTTCTGCTTCGTCTATCCTGCGGTTTGACACGTCCACTGAGCTTTTATGTCAATGACCATTCTTTTTCACTTCTAGAAGGTTCTGTTTGGTTCTCTTTGTAAATTTTTATTCTCTTTCAAAATATCCTATCCTTTATTTATGGTTTGCATTGCTTTTTCACCTTTTAAGTCATTTTAAACATGGTTACTTTAAGGTCTCTTTCAGATTGCTATATTATTTTATGTTATCAGGATGTTGAACTAGTTTGTTATGTTCCTCACGTGGTTTGCAATTTCTTTTTATTGTTAGTGCAGCTTCAAAAGAGGATTATATTTTGTTGTGAGAATGCTGTTTCTCTGGGGCACATTCTTCTAGGATAGTCTTGTCCTTCTTCCTCTTGACACCCCATGAGTTTTGCTGGTCTGGAATCTACTTTTACATTAATTTCTCAGCTTGGGAATTCCAACAGTGGAAATTCAGCCACTGTAGTCACATATGGTTTGGATCTGGAGCTGCTGCTTCTTCTCACTGGAGACTATTTCCTATTCAGAGCCCCAGGATGCAAAAGCTTAATTGTCACTACCCTAAGGACCTGAGTGATATGTTTCTTGTCTTGATTTCTCTGGGGACTCATCCCTCCCAGGGTCCCAGCTTTTTCAGAGGTCTCTATTTAGCGATCTGCCTCTTATGAATGAGAGATCCTGTCATCTACCCCTTCGTTGGCCTCAAAACCAAAGTCCCTAACACCTCAGATTGCATTTGATCTAGTAACTCCCTAGGTACCATCATCATGACTCAATTGGTGGAACTTACTGCTCAGACTTTAAGCTCTGTAGCTCAGACGGTAAAGCGTCTGCCTGCAATGCGGGAGACCTGGGTTCGATCCCTCGGTTGGGAAGATCCCCTGGAGAAGGAAATGGCAACCCACTCCAGTACTCTTGCCTGGAAAATTCCCTGGACAGAGAAACCTTGTAAACTACAGTCCCCGGGGTCCCAAAGAGTCGGGCACGACTGAGCGATGTCGCTTCTTCTTACCTACTGGTAACTTTTCTATTGTGCTTTGCATTCTAGGTCATGAATTTTTGCAAATAGACCAAGTACTTCTTGAAAAGCCTGCCTGCTTCATCTCTGTCCCTCCTGTAGTGCCTAGCACAGCGTTCTGTCCCAGCCCCCTTATTTATCCACAGAAACAGACAAAACCCTTAGGTACCCACACATGACCCCCCTCCCTCTATATGGAATCCCGTAAGCCAGGGCATGCAGGGTGATCACGGGAGGAGGAATGCAGATGCAAACACTGGCCCTTGCTTGCTTCTTTCCAGGACACTTCATTGTTCTCTTCCAAGCCACGGTTCTTTCATAGGAGGCCGTGCAGGTAGCAGTTTGGATCAAGAGTTAGACCTCATTCTAGTCTGATCTCAGGCACTTCTGAGCCCAGAGGACTTGGAAAAGTCACTGCACCTTTCTGAGGTGTTAGATCCTGCATCTGCAAAACAGAGGCAGGGGAATGGCCTAGGTGATCTCCAAGACCTGTGTCAGGTCCTTTGAAGCCTTTGAAGCTGCAAGGTAAGAACTTAAGCTAGAGGAAACAGCCAGGCTCTCACTCAAGTGTCCCACGGATATTCCCCATCCCAAATCAACCCCCGGTGTGGCCTCTCTTTCCTCCAGCACTGAAACCTCTCCCCGCTCTCCAGCCTCCTTGCACTGTACCCTGCTGTTCCTCAAGTCCACTGCCTGGGAGGCCTTGGTCCCATGTCTGTGTCTTAGGAAATTTGGGGGTGGAGTGGGGGCTGGGCTGGAAGTTAGTATTGCCTCCAGCAGTGGGGATGAGCCCCATGGGGGATCAGAGGGGAAAGCAGATGACACGGTGACCTACCAGCACCTGGGTCTGCAGGAGCCCCATCTGCCTCCAGCTTTAGGGGTTTCCTGAGCCTTGGGCTCAGGACCCTGCATCTTAATGAGCCTCTTGAGCCAGTGCAGAAACAATGAATCAAATCCAGCTGGAAGCTGCCCTCCGACCCGCCTAATGACTTGTTTATTGTCAGAGCAGCAGTGCGTCATATAAGGGAATTTCAAAGTGTCACTAATTGGCAGAGGGCCAGTAAATAGCACCATATAAATCTGAAGCTGCTTCCACTGGGGCCAAGGACTGTGGAGCAGATACCGAAGATGCAGGAGGAAGAAGGGTCCCTCCAGGGCAGAACTGGGTACAGGCTGTAGCGCCTTGTCAACTGCGGCTGCCCCGGGACTCTGCTGCCCAGGGAGACTGGAGTGTTTGTTCTGTGATGGGAGAAAGGAGAGGAAAAGTCCTACAATGGTCCTTGTGCCCTTATTGACATTATTTGCATGTCCACAACCCCACGATGCCTGGCTTCCTACTGTGCTGTGGGAAAAGATGGCTTCTCTCTGAGAAAAGGACAGAATCTCTCACTTGAGGCAGGATTGATGGAGTCTGTAAAACCCTGGATCCATTACCCAGAAATGTTCTACTTACAGAAGACCCTTGACAAGACCCGTACTCCAGGGCCTCCTAGGGACAGAGCTGGCAGGACCAGGAAGGAAAGACAAACAGGGTAAACAGAGCCTCTTCTCACTCAGGGTAACCCACAAATGCTCCTGGGAGCAGGACCAGATGACAGGCTGGAGATAGGAGATCATGAGTGTTCCTTCTATGCCCACCCTGCTCCTCTCACACTCATTGCTCCGCAGATTCAAGCCGAGGGCTGATGTGGAGAAGAAGCAGCAAGAGGGAGGGAGAAACGAAGCTTCCCTGGTGGCCCAAAGGTTAAGAATCTGCCTTCTAATGCAAGTGATCCAGGTTCTAAATGAATATTAAAAAAAAAAAAAAAAAAGGCACGAGAAAAGGAGAAAGGAAGGAAGGCATAAAGTGGGAAATGAAACACGGGATGGAGCGTGTGGACATGAGGTCTGCGTGTGGACACTCTGGCAAGGCCGCCTCCAAGCACGGGTCCTGAGGCTGTCAGCAGGCCACAGTCAGGAAGCTCTGCCCTGAGGTCCTTCTGGGGAGCAGGGGGTGCGGGGGATGGGGCAGAGGGCTGAGTCCTTGGGGTAACTACTCCGTGTCTGGGGGCGATAGGCCCTAAAGTTAGGCCCAGCCTAACAGCAGCTAAGTCTACGACCCGTGACATCAAGGAGCCATGTGGGAAGGGGACAGAAGACATCTGTACGCGGTAGAGCTGACGTCAGGTTTGAGGGCCAGCACTGCCCACATATACTGGGCATCCATCAGGGCCCAGCTGAGTCTCCTGGCACAACCCAGCCGATTTCTCCCAGGTGGCTCCATTATTCCAATCCCCATTTTACAGCTGGAAAACAGGTTCACAGAGGCAGGGCACGTCAGGGCCTGTCGAGGAGGTCCTGAGGGCTAAGAGCCACTGACTCACTCACTCACTCGCGCTTTCTCAAGCCTTGATGGAGAACTTAACGATGTTCTGGGCCCTGAGCTGGGAACCCTAGAACTAGTCTGAGTTGTGGTCTTTGTCCTTGGGGGACTTCTAAGTCAATAGTGGGTGTAGCATCCAAATGACTAGAGATGACGTAAAACAGGCTGGAGGAAAGAGCTAGATCAGAGAAATGAGCGAAAACATATATGGAAGGGTAGGGAGGTGAATTCTGGTTTGGTAGGAAGAGACAGGACTTCACAGAGAGGTGGAATTCGAGCTAAACCTTGAAGAAAAGACGTGCGTGCATGCATGCTCATTCGCTAAGTCGTGTACATCCCTTGCTACCCCGTGGACTGTATACACATACACATACGTGCAATTGACTACTACTCAGCCACACAGGGCTTACCTCGTAGCTCAGTCGGTAAAGAATCCCCCTGCAATGCAGGAGACCTGGATTCAATTCCTGGATCGGGAAGATCCCCTGGAAAAGGAAACGGCAACCTGCTTCAGGATTCCTCCCTGGAGAATCCCATGGACAGAGGAGCCTGAAAGGCTACAGTCTACGGGGTCACAAGAGTTGAAAAATGACTTAACAACTAAACCACCACACCACTCAGCTATACGAAAAGCATGAAATAATGCCATTTGTAACAACATGGATGCAACCGGAGAGTTTCTTACTAAGTGAAGTAAGTCAGAAAGACAAATACCATATAATAATATCACATATGTAGAATCTAAAATATGGCACAAATGAATCTATCTATGATTCAGAAACATAATCAGAGTCATAGAGCACAGATGTGTGATTGCCAAGGGGTATGGAGGGTGAGGGAGGGTTGGATGGGGAGTCTGGGACTAGCAGATACAAACTATTATATATAGGATGGATAAACAACAAGGTCCCCCTGTTTAGCACAGGGAACTATATTCAATATCCTGTGATAAGGCATAATGCAGAAGAATATGAAAGAAAAATAAATATATATGTAAATTCAGTCACATTTCTGTATAGCAGAAATTAACACAACACTATAATTCAATTATACTTCAATTAAAAAAAATGCTTAAGGATTGCTTGCCCAGTGTTTCTCCTTATATGATTCTAATATTTAATTTTTAAATGTTATACATTTTTTTAAAAGTCAGTTTTGTATAATGTAGACACAGAACAAGAGTCAAAAAGACCTATGATGGAGTGTATTCCTCCCACCCCTGCATGTGGCCATTGCATTCCTTTTCCTCTTCCCAGTATTCACAGGGCCTTGTGGATCCTTTTACCTGCAAGTCTTCTTTAGGAAACAAACAAACAAACAAACAAACACACCTTTCCCTGCTGAAACAAACTTTCTAGGCTGTTTTGGGGCTTCCTGCATGGGGGCAAGTGGGAAACATACATAATCCCGTGTCCTGACCCAGAAGAGGACACACCTCGCTGAGACTCTATGTACAAATGCACATTGCTTGTCCTCGGGATGATAACAGCTGATAACATATGTGTTACGGGCATTCTGTCTTGTCAAAGCTCAGTATTACTTCCATCACACCCATTTTCCAGACATGGAAACTGAGGCTCAGAGCAGTTCAGAAAAGTTCCCCTGTCAACCAGCTAGCAAACAATAGCAGCAGGATTTGCACCCAAGCCTGTCTGATTCTACTTCTTTAGTTCTTAACCACTACACAACCAATTCAAGAGGAAGTGGAAAGCACTTCGGATTTTGCAGACTGAAATTCAGGGGTGGAGGGAGTTGGTGTACAGAGAAGAGCCTAAAATCCAGTCTCAGATGTCCGGGGAGAAATCTGCCTGTAAAGGACATCTTAAGCTCCTTGTGAAATTTCTCTTGCCCAGTTCAAGTTTTGCACTGAATTTTAGGAAGGGAGAGAGCTGTATGCAGGCCCACAAATACCTTCTGGGTGACCCAAGTTGACAGTGGGCAAGTGCCACCAGGAATGGAGTTTCTACAAAAAGACCAGGCCAGCTTTGAGGGAGAAGGTATTACAGACAGACCTATCTTTGGCATCTGACCCATCAGCCACGGCCTCCTTGGGGCCCTGAGAAGACCTAGGCAGTCCCCCCACATCCACAGCCCCTTTGTGTTAATGACCACAGCGGAGAAATGCCCTAGTCATACTGAGGACACAAGGCAGAGTAGCCAGGGCCTCTGAGGGGCCTCTGTGCAGACAGGATTCCAGGAGGAGCGCAGGCCATCATGCCAGACAGAAACGATTGTGCTAATAAGGAGAGAGGTGGCCTTCAAGAGCCCCGCCTTGGCCCCAAGCCTCCAGTTAATGAGACTTCACGGGGAGAAAGAGCCTCTAGGGTGAGGGGGTGGGGCCCAAGGGGCCGCAGAACAGCTGAAAGCCAGCCACGGCTGAGGCTGTTTATTAGGACACAAAGAAAAGACTTTGCTCCCTGCGTGGAGGTCAAAATCAAGGTACCCCAGGGAAATGGCAGGGGAATTTATGAAGTGAGGAGGCAGCCACTGTGACAGCTGTCTGCTGGTCCTGCCCCAACCATATTGCCTCGACCCTGAGCTGCCCTGGAGAACGTTCACCACAATGAAGCAAGATTCTCACCACCAAGTGGGGCCAATCCGTCGGATTCCAGGCCCCCGAAAGGGCTTCTGGGAGATGATGCTCAGGTGATGGTGTGGGTTGCAGAACAGGTTGGAAAAGGGAAAAAGGTGGTGACAGCCACTTCTAGGTGCCCGCAAAGGTCCACTGACTTCCCGATTCCCTCTCACTCAGACACATGGCTGTCCCCGGGGCTGGATGCGGCCCCCAACTAGGGCACAGCAGCCAACCTCTGAGGACAGGGCAACTGGCTCTCGGTTTTGCAACCACGAGGCAGAAATTGACAGGGCTGCCCCCCTAATTCCCACCCCACAATTCTCGGGCACCTGAGGAGGGAGGCATGTGGGGCTTGTACAGGAGAGAGTAGACCCTCAGGGACAGGGCAAGAGGGAATCCGATGCTGCACTTTGGGGCGCTGGAGAAACAGGTGGGAGGAGAGACCTGATTTACATCCAAGAATGTCAGCTTAGATGCCTCAGATCTATAAGTGGTCAGGTTTCCATGGAAACCAGATTCCCTCTTTTTAAAAAAATAAAAGGAGAGAGAGAGAGAGAGAGTGTGTGTGTGTGTGTGTGTGTGTGTGTGTGTGTTCGGCTTTGTGCTGCCTTTGGACTCCATCCTTCCCCAACATGGGCACCCTGGAACCCACATAAAATACAGGCATGTTAGTTCCTTAGGAAGCCTGGCAACATAAAAAGTGATCCTCGCTGGGCACATTCCCCAGACAATCATTTACTCCCCCCACCACGTGGGACCTGTCCTTTCTCTCGCCCCTAGGCACCCACTGCTAGAGCCCTCTGAACAGCCCCTGCCCCCCACCCCATGGACACTTCAGCTGCCAGGGTCCCTCCGCCCTCAGCCTGACCTTACTCGGTGAAGCCTGGGCCCCAACCCCCAGCAGGGCAGCTAGAGCTGCTGCCAGGGCCCATCCATCAGGCCCAGCAGCCCCCACCCCCAGCGCCCCCCACACCGGGCCTGTGAACGTCAGCGCTTCCATCAGAGGGCCCACGAGAGGGCCTCCTGGGGTCTATCTGCCGCCAGTACCCCTCAGCCCCTTCGAGGTGACAGCTACTGGGCAGAGAAAAGGGATGACCTCTCCCCTCCCATCCTTTTCTTTCAGAGGCTGCCAGCCCCCCTCCCACCTGGTGACCTGCTGGGACCTAGGAGACCAAAGCTTCCAGTCAAAGATAAAAAATGCCTGGCTATTGAGTAAAACACAATAAAGGGCCAATTTGCATGTTATTTGCATAACCAACTAAGTCAAAATGGACCGAATGCCCCCCCTACCATCACTGCCGCCTTTCTCAGCACCCCATCTCCAATCTTTCCTCCTCAGGGCTGCCTGCACCTTCTCCCTTGCCCTGCAGAGTGGACTACGTCCAGCATCAAACTCCTTATGCTTCCACCCCACCCTCAGAGTAAGGAGGTGTATCCCCGAGGATGACAGGGGTCCCGAGTGCCTGCGCCCCTCTGGCACGTTTCACAGCACCTGATCCCTAAGGAAAGCCCTCTCCTAGCTTGCCGACCTCTCCCCCAACCTCCCGCCCTTGAGACCAGCTCTGTTTGTGCAGGAGCCCAGAGCATGTCATGAGAGGCTAATGTTCCTGCAGCTGGGCTGTGTTTGGGCTCCGGTGCGAGTGAGAGAAGGGCGGCAAGGCAGGTCAGAGAGTGCAGAAGGGAGAGGGGGGCAGCAGAATGCTCGGGACCCGGCAGTCACAGCTCACACACGATATTTCTCCCAGCAGTGTTCTCTGCTCCAAGCCTGTGGGCCCCTGAGTCAGAGGCTTCTGGGGCTGTAAGGAGCTTTAGTTTATACACAAACAGCTGCATTTTCCTACTACTGTTTATTGCAAGGGGAGCCAGGCCGAGCGTCCTCCCAGCTGCACTTTGCCTCCGTCGTGGGTTTGGAGCTTGCTTGGCTGATCTGGGAGAGCAAGGACAGCACAGTCCGTGAATGGGGAGCATCCCAAGGTGGGGGTGGAGGGGAAGTCCGGGGCTTGTTACCTGGTATCCTCCTGGACCTTGGATCGCCTCCAACAGCCCTCATCCCTCTCCCTGATGAGCACACAGATAGAGGGACAAAAGAGTTGAAGAATGGAGGCAGCTGCTGTGACCTCCACTTGAGGTCAGGTGTCCTTTCTACATTGCATGGTCACCAAGGCCACTACAAATACCCTGTGCCCTGGGGCTGCTGTAAGCCTCCCTTGTGAGGCATGAATAAGGCTCACAGCCCTGGAATCCAGGCCACGGGGCCACCCTGCCGCCACCAGGCCCGAGGGAGGCAGGAGAAGGGAGGGGCCCCCTCCCAAAGCAGGGCCAGCCTTGCCTCCCATGATATCTGGGTTTCCTGCAGCCGAGGGGCGTGGGGCCGCCCCCTGAGGACCAGAGGACGGTGACCTTCCCCCACCCCAGACGTAGCATAGCCCCCCTTTGGAGACGTGGCCTTGGAGCTACTAGCGGAAGCATTCCCCTGGGTCAGTGCCGAGACCAGGAGGCACACCCCAGGCTCTCTGGGCGAGTGAGAAGTTGCTCAGCATCTCCCTGCCTCAGTTTCCCTCTTAAAATCGAGTGAGGCCCCCTTACCATGACTGCAGCAGGACTAAGGGTATCACTTGTCTGGGCCAGTTGCCGTGGGCCTGGCACACAGTGGGTGCTCAGTGATGGGCTGCTGGTATCTCAGCACAGGCCAGGGCGGGGGGTGGGGCGGGGGCGATGCAGAGGAGGGGAACCGGGTCTGATACAGACACCACCGCTTCCATCTTCACACCGCTAAAGACTTAGCGTCACCGGCAGCTGTTTCATGGCTCTCTTCCCAACCTTTTTTCAGAGAGAAAGGTAGGAGAACCCAGTTTCCTCATCTATAGACTGATTTGAAAGCTGCTACTCCTCATCCTGCTTCTCCATCTGGTGTGAGGGGAAGGGCAGCTTTGGAGCAGACAAACCTGGGTGAGATCCCAGTTCTGCCTGGAACTGGTGCATGGTCTTAAGGGAGTGACTCGTGACCTAACTGTTGTCCAGCTCTGAGGTCTCGTCCAGCAGTACCTGTCTTAGCAGGCCAGCCCCTGCAGGTGGCCGCATCTGATGCCCACAGAGCCGTGGAGTGCCACCCGGGGCCAGTCCCCCAGCCTGTCCATCAGGGGCCTCTCTCGAAGCTGCTCAGGTAATAAACAATAACATTCACAGGGACCTCAGGCAGTGCATAGGGGGCACCTCGAGAAGGCTGAAACCCAATCAAGTCCCCACTTCCAGCCAGACTCTCCCAAACGTGGCCAGACTGACAAAATTCAGGCTCCACTGTGAGGACAGTGGCATGAAGAATGACTCATCCTGTGCCTTCCAAGGAGAGAGAGGGACTGATCCGTGGCATTTGTCAGAGCTTAAAGGGTCATACATTAGGCAGCCAGCTGAGTGCGCTGGCTGGTGGACTCTGCCTTCACTGCCGTCCTGACCAGGGCATCTCTTTCACGTGCCCGGGGCCTTCCACAGGGACCTCATCACCAACCCCTGTCACGTGATGACCTCACACACATAGGAACCTGTGCACCCCACCCTCCCACTGGGCACAGACGCAGGCCATCCTCCCCTAGCTCCTGACACCAGGCAGGGGCCCAGAGAGCGGAGTGCCCAGAGGACAGTGCCCAGATGGCCCACAGACTGTTGTCCTTTTTCCTCTGCAGGGAGAGAGGAGGAAGGCAGGGGCCGTTTGGGGAGGAAATAAACTTCAGACTCATTACCCCCCAGGCCCGCCCCCAGCCCCAGCCTCCGTCTGCTCTCAGCACAATTAAAGTTCTCTAATCCGGGCCGAAAAGTAGACACAGTTCTCCCATTGTCCCTGGCTCCTGTTTTCAATACAAATATTCAATTAAGCTTTCCCGGTTGCTGTGCTTAGTTGCTCAGTCGTGTCTGACTCTTTGCGACCCCGTGAACTGTAGTCTGCCAGGCTCCTCTGTCCATGGGATTCTCCAGGCAAGAATACTGGAGTGGGTTGTCATGCTTCCTCCAGGGGATCTTCCCTACACAGGAATCAAACCCAAGCCTCCCACATTGCAGGCGAATTCTTTACTGTCTGAGCCACCAGGAAAGACCAAGATGCTGCAGTGGGTAGCCTATCCCTTCCCCAGAGAATCTTCCAGACCCAGGAATTGAACCGGGGTCTCCCGCATTGCGGGCAGATTCTTTACCAGTTGAGCTATCAGGGAAGCCTAATTGGGTCTCAAAGGAGGAAGCTTCCCAGAGAGACTGAGACCCAGAAGGTGCAGACGGACAGCCGCAGGCAGATTTGTCTTGATGCTCAAGAAACTCTTTTCTAGAACTCTGTGCCCACATAGTCTGCTTTCCTTCGAAACGGCCCAGGAGAGGAAATGAATCTTTGAAAACAGGCCGTGGACCTCCCTGGACTTGCCTGGACTCAGCGACTTCTGGCAGGCCCGGCCTCAGCTACTTTCTCCAGCCAGCAGCTCTTGCCCCCAGAACCAACATCCTCTCTATGTTTTAAGCAAAACACGCCAGTGAAAGTTGCTCAGTCATGTCCGACTCTTTGTGGCCCTGTGGACTACACAGTCCATGGAATTCTCCAGGCCAGAATATTAGAATACTGGAGTGGGTAGCCATTCCCTTCTCCAGGGGCTCTTCCCAACCCAGGGATGGAACCCAGGTCTCCCTCATTGCAGGCGGATTCTTTCCCAGCTGAGCCACCAAGGAAGCCCCTAGTCAGAAAACAGACCAGCGCCACCACAAAATCCTATAAGCCGTCATCCACCTCTCATAGGAGCTGCTGCCAGCAACAGTCATTCGTTTTCCTGCAGTCGCTTATCAGAAGTACCTTCAAAAGCAGAAGTGTTCTCTTTCTATGAAAACACTGAGACCCAACGAGGAGAAAAATCTGGTCCAAGGCCTCTGGGCCAGTTAGAGCTCATGCCTGCCTGGCCCCCCAGGGCTCCCCGTGGCCTCCTGGCTGTTTATACCCCGTTAGTTCCAATGGAGGCTGGAGTACACAGACGTCTGGGTTCCAGGCCCAGCCGATGGCTGTAACACAAAGGAGAGACACCTCCTTCCTCGGACAACCTCCAGGAATCAGTTTCCTCCATCAGACACTTTGTCCTGCAAATTCTAAGGACATTTAAAGACACCAGGAGTCAAGAAGTAAGACCTGGCACAAAGCAATTTTTAGAAAATGGGGAGGGGGTGAAGGTTAGTAGTCCTTCTATCTTTCTTTTCTTTTCTTTCTTTCTTTTCAATTTTTGATTCCATCTTAAAAAGTCAAGTTACAAGCTGGCGTGGGGGGCGGTGGGTAGTGAGGGAGCCAGAAAGGACTAAGGAAGGAGGCCATCTGGCCCTCCTAATTACAAACCCTAAAGCCTTCTTGACAGATCGGCTTGACAGTGCGGGGTGGACTCTTCTCATTGGGCACAGGCTGCAGCTGGAGGCCCCTGCGCCTGACCTCTAGCCAAAGGACAAGGTTGACTGGAAAAGGAAGAGGGGAGGACTTCCCTGGTGGGCCAGTGGTAGAGAATCCGCCTGCTACCGCAGGGGATATGGGTTGGATCCCTGGTCCGGGCAGGTCCCTCATGCCTCAGAGCAATAAGCCTGTGCACCGCAACTCCTGAGCCTGTGTGGCCACAGCTACTGAAGGCTGCACACCTGGAGCCCTGTGCAGCAAGAGAAGCCTCCGCAATGAGAAGCCCGTTTTCCACAACTAAAGAGTAGCCCCTGTTCACCACCACTAGAGAAAGTCCACACAAAGCAACGAAGACACAGAGCAGCCAAAAATAAACAAACAAATAAAATTATTTAAAAAAAAAAGAAAGGAGGATGAGAGAGGAGGGGCCAGGAGCCCCCTGATCAGAGTGGCAGAGAGACAGACACTCAGATGGACAGCTGGAAATGGAGGGAGATCAGCTCCCTTGGAGGGGGCCACCGGAGGAATTGGTGGACCTGTGTGCCTGGGCCTCCGCTTAAGGAAAGGGGAACTGTAGGTAGATTTCACCTAAACTTTTGGTTTGATGGCTGTCCGGGACCTCTCCAAACTTCCTCTCTCAAACGTCCCCCAAAATGCTGGGTCAGCATCTCTTGATCCAGGAACCCCAAGTTTCAGAGGGCCTTGAGGATTATAATTCAGCCCAAAGATGCTTATCCTTAGTAACCAGAGCAGGCCCAAGTCTGGGCCAGGCAGTCGAGACTGCCCGGCTGGAGCCGAATTCAATGTGTGATGAAGTCTGGGAGAGGGCGGGCAGATGGGAGACGCTCCCGTGGCAGGGAGCCCAGGAGGCGAGCGCTGAGCCAGGAGCTTCCAAGGGAGTCTGGCTCGGGGATTTACGAGTCTCTTGTTCCCATTAAAAAAAGACTCTATGCCTCGAGTGCTCTGGAGAGGATCATCACGTGGAGCCAAGACCCAAGGCAGGAGGGGAGCTGGCTTTCTTGAGAGGTACCATTCTCTCTGCTCTGAGACCAGACTCAGGACTCCTCGACTCCCTCATCCCAGACTGGGGTTCAGAACTTCTCTACGATTCAGGACAAAGGAGGTGGGGGAGAGAGGGAAAGGGCGGTGTGTCCTTGGCCCTGAACCCAAGAAGGAGCTTGAAGTTCCTGAAAAGTGGCAGTGAAGGTCACATGTGCTGAGATTCTTGAGCCATCTGATTCAGAAGGGTAAGCATCAGTGTTTCTGACCTCACCTTCTTCCCAGGATATCTTTGTTCAGCTATTCTAGAAGTATCTCGCTGGCAATTCTCCTTGCTCTTCAAATCCCTTCTCCATCTCCTATGCTAGGGTTTGGGTACCACAGAAAGCCTGTGGTTTAGATTCCACACAAATCCCAGTTTGGGCATTGTCAGAAGACCCTGAGTGCTATGGTGTCCAGCCCCAGCCAGTCACAGATGGACACTGACACACCTGCTGCTTTGGCCCATTTATCTTGAATTTGTTGAAGTCTTTGGGCTGTGAACCCTGCCTTGAGACAGCTCCAGGTGGACTAGGACTCAAAGAGAAGAGATGAGAGAGACCTTGATGAATAGTTTCTTGAGAAAATGGGCTGTTAGTGGAGGAGAAGGAGTCGACCTAGCAGGCTCTAGACTAAAAGTGAGAAAAGAGCTTCTGGAGTCAATTTACAGGAGCAGGGGGAGGAGCAAGAAACAGGAAAATGATGGCAGTGGGGGTGAGCAGATTAATAGGCTCCCAGCCAGGTTGCTATTAGATAAGGTGCAAATCCAACAGGAGACAAGGCTATTGCAGGAGTCTGTTTTCAGTGGAACAAAAATGCCCTGGAGATGCTTGAAATCCATCTTATAATCAACAGGTGTCACCAACTTCAAGATATTTGCAGGGATCTTTTCCTCCGGGCCAGAGAAAAAGAATTGCAGAAAGAGGTAAACAGATCCCCAAACTTGGTTTGTGTGTGGGTGGGGGCCTCCACATCTTTGGAAAGAAATATTGTATTTGCTTATTTATCTTTTGCTGCATCCGGTCTTAGTTGTGGCATGCGGGATCTTTGCATTGCATTGCAAGCGCTTCTCTCTAGTTCGCAGGCTCAGTAGCTGCAACTCGATGGCTTAGTTTCTCTGAGGCTTGTGGGATCTTAGTTCCCTGACCAGGGATTGAACCCATGTCCCCTGCAAGGTGGATTCTTAACTACTGGACTGCCAGGGAAGTCCAGGGCCTCCATGTTTTCAGAAATGCCAGTCCCTCTGCTTAGAATGCCCTTCCTTCCCTTTGCCTTTCCTTCCCTTCCTGCCCTTTGCTCCCTCTCCACACTAAACTAGGTGGTCCTTCTCTATGCTCATAGAGTTATTGTGAGAATTAAGTGAGCAAATTCATATAAAATAATGAATTTATAATTAGACAGAACCTAGACTGGAATACTCAAAGATGAGTGCCCTTCGCATACTTGTACATGAGTCTCATCGGTTGGTGGTCACATGCTGGTCCATCACACCTACCTGATTGGAAGTTCTCAGCAAGCAGAAGCCATTTGTTAGATGTTTTTCTACCCTTAGGACCTAGAATATAGGATAGTTCAGTGTCTAGTGATCACTAAGTGATCATGAAATGTTGAATGAATATATAAACGAAAAAATGAATGCCTATGCATTTTTCAGATATACTATGAGCAAAACATGTGCCTGCCATCAGAGGTGGGCATATCCCCTTGGACATATGTGCCTTCACCCCTCACCCACTGGCTCAGGCACTCAGCCAACAGCCTGTGGTCCGGTGTCTTAGGGAGAGAGTTCATTCTGCTTTCTTCCAAGGCAGCCAACATCAACAGCAACATGGATGGAAAACAGACCAGGACCAATGAAAGTGGCTCCTCCTCCAACTGAGGTTCCAAATGTTTTAATTCCACTAATGAGGTCCAGAGAGGAGTAATCAGGGAGTGTCTAAAATTAGCCATTTTAACTTGAACAAGAGAGGGGGGAGCTGGTTCGGAAGGAGGCATAGTCTCTGGTGGATACAGTGGGATCCTAGGGAACCCCAGGAAAACCAGAGCAACATCTGGTGTTCCAGGCCCCCAGAGAATGCATGGATGGACTGAAGATCCATGTGATCCAACGCGTGGTCACACATGTTAGAACAATTCACTGATATTGTCCCAGAATCCACTGTGTTTCAAGTAAGAGGCCATGCCTCCAGCCTGGAAAACATTAGCTGGAGTTGGACGATGGGAGACCTTTCTCTTTCCCAACTCACCCCTTTCTAACCTCACTATTTCAGTTCCCAGTTTTCATCACTAAAGTTAGGCGTGTGGTAGGAGCCTCACTATCTTTGTGAAACCTCCTGACTGTTCTGGCCCACAAGGGTCCCTCCATTCCCTGAATCCCTAAGAGAAATACAGTCTTTGTATTATTGTGTAAATATGCTGTTGTTCAGTTGTTAAGTCATATCCGACTCTCTGGGACCCCATGGACTGCACCACATCAGGCTTCCCTGTCCTCTGCTATCCCCCAGAATTGGATCAAACTCATGTCTATTGAGTCGGTGATGCTACCTATCTCATCCTCTGCCACCCCCTTCTCCTTTGGCCTTCAAGCTTTCCCAGCATCAGGGCCTTTTCCAATGAGTCAGCTCCTCTCATCAGGTGCCAAAGTACTGGAGCTTCAGCGTCAGCATCAGTACTGAATTTACCATTTGTTTATTAATCTATCAAACATTAATTGAGCACGCAGTAAGCTAGATACTGAGGTAGGAGGAGGGCTTCGAACAAAGAGAAAGAGGATGTTCTGTCTTAAGGCGCTCAGTCTGCTGGGAAAACAAAATGGAAAAAAACAACCATGATAGTTCAGGGTATCAATTCACTTTGCTGTACAGTAAAAACTAACACAACATTGTAAAGCAGCTATACTCCAATAGAAATTAATTAAAATTATAACAGATATATTAATGGACAATTTTTAAAGTAATTAAAGCATGTATATGTTTTTCTTTTAAATTCTATGTAATGAATAAATAAAAGCATGGCTCTGTATTGAAATACACAATATGAAATATATTTGCCATGATATCTCAGGATAATTGCTATGTGGAAGTCATGTGTGTACCAGGAACAGGGGAACACAGGCAGGGAACACCCCAGATCTGTCCAAGGGGATCAGGAAGATTTTGTTTGGCACTAACTTAGCATATATTTCCTGATGTTACAAGTATTCTTTTTCTATGTCCTGACTCAGCAGATAGAGCAACTCAAACCCAAAGAATACGCCTTCTATTTCTTTATCACCAGGTCAACACAGAACCTTCACATAGTAAGAGTCCAACAGATGTGTTTTTATTGGTGATTGCGTAAGAGTGTAGACATCTTTCATTACAGAAAATGGTGGCTGTTTCCATTCCTTTGAGAATCTACAAAAATAAGTTGAAACTACAGAGGGAAAGAATTAGGATGAGGTCTCCTGTCAACCAACATATGACCCAGTGAGGTGGTAGGACTCAGTGGGGGAGGAGGAGTGGCCTTGCCATGTGGCGTGTGGGATCCTAGTTCCCCAGCCAGGGGTTGAACCCACGCCCCTGCATTGGAAGTATGGAGTCTTATTGACTGGACCACACAAGTCCCTCCTTCTTTAAAATGCTTCAAATACAGGAAAGTTTCTCTTGTGTTCAGGACCCGAAGAACAGAAGAATGGATTAGATGACCTTCCAAGAGCCCATTCATAGACCCCCAGTTCAGTTCAGTTCAGTTCAGTTGCTCAGTCATGTCCAACTCTTTGCAACCCCATGAACTTCAGTATGCCAGGCCTCCCTGTCCATCACCAACTCCTGGAGTCCACCTAAACCCATGTCCATTGAGTCGGTGATGCCATCCAACTATCTCATCCTCTGTCGTCCCCTTCTCCTCCTGCCCCCAATCTTTCCCAGCATCAGGGTCTTTTCCAATTAATCAGCTCTTCGCATCAGGTGGCCAAAGGATTGGAGTTTCAGCTTCAAGATCAGTCCTTCCAATGAACACCCAGGACTGATCTCTTTTAGGATGGACTTGTTAGATCTCCTTGCAGTCCAAGGGACTCTCAAGAGTTTTCTCCAACACCACAGTTCAAAAGCATCAATTCTTTGCCATTCAGCTTTCTTTACAGTCCAACTCTCACATCCATACATGACCACTGGAAAAACCATAGCTTTGACTAAACAGACCTTTGTTGACAAAGTAATGTCTCTGCTTTTTAATATGCTATCTGCTACTGCTGCTGCTGCTAAGTCACTTCAGTCGTGTCTGACTCTGTGCAACCCCATAGACGGCAGCCCACCAGGCTCCCCCATCCCTGGGGTTCTCCAGGCAAGAACACTAGAGTGGGTTGCCATTTCCTTCTCCAATGCATGAAAGTGAAAAGTGAAAATGAAGTCGCTCAGTCGTGTCCGACTCTTAGCGACCCCATGGACTGCAGCCTATCAGGGAAAATCCATGGGATTTTCCAGGCAAGAGTACTGGAGTGGGGTGCCATTATCTAGGTTGGTTATAACTTTCCTTCCAAGGAGTAAGCGTCTTTTAATTTCATGGCTGCAGTCACCATCTGCAGGGATTTGGGAGCCCCTCAAATAAATTCAGCCACCATTTCCACTGTTTACCCATCTATTTGCCATGAAGCGATGGCACCAGATGCCATGATCTTAAGTTTTCTGAATGTTGAGCTTTAAGCCAACTTTTTCACTCTCCTCTTTCACTTTCATCAAGAGGCTTTTTAGTTCTTCTTCACTTTCTGCCATAAGGGTGGTGTCATCTGCATATCTGAGGTGATTGGTATTTCTCCCGGCAATCTTGATTCCAGCTTGTGCTTCTTCCAGCCCAGCGTTTCTCATGATGTACTCTGCATAGAAGTTAAATAAGCAGGGTGACAATATACAGCCTTGACGTACTCCTTTTCCTATTTGGAACCAGTCTGTTGTTCCATGTCCAGTTCTAACTGTTGCTTCCTGACCTGCATACAGGTTTCTCAAGAAGCAGATCAGGTGGTCTGGTATTCCCATCTCTTTCAGATTTTTCCACAGTTTATTGTGATCCACACAGAGAAAGGCTTTGGCATAGTCAATAAAGCAAAAATAGATGTTTTTCTGGAACTCTCTTGCTTTTTCGATGAACCAGCGGATGTTGGCAACTTGATCTCTGGTTCCTCTGCCTTTTCTAAAATCAGCTTGAACATCTGGAAGTTCACGGTTCACGTATTGCTGAAGCCTGGCTTGGAGAATTTTGAGCATTACTTTACTAGCGTGTGAGATGAGTGCAATAGGCCCCCAACAGAAGGTCAAAGACCAAGTCCTGTGAGGAGAACTTACAAGCTAGAGGAGTAGAACCGAAACGAAAATCCAGATCCTTTGGCTTCCACAGCCCTTCTCGGCTGGTCCCAGTTCATCTCTCCATCTCTCCCTGGTTCCTCTCCCGGCCATGCCTACATCGCTCCCACTTTGACCTCCTTCGTGCTTCCCAGACTCAATGGATCCTTTACAACCCTGTCCCTCCTACCCACTGAGGACATCCTCTTCCTCCTTTGCCTGAGAACAACTAGACCCTTCCCCACACCAGCTCCGGGGTTACTCCTCAGTAAAGCGTTCCCTGACGGTCCTGGCATAACTAGTCCTTCGGTTCACCCAGCATCTCCAGAGCTTTATTTCTGTCTCTGCTGTGACACTTGCCATGTTGTGTTGTAAACAAATTAATTAGGATGTTCGGGTTACAAGGACCAGAGTGACCTGGTTTCAAAGCCTGGACACCCTTCAGGGCACAGCTGTGCTCACTCTTCAGACGGAAGCTCTGGTCTTAACGGTAGTGTCCACATGGCAGTCTCCTCCTAAAATCCGACGTCCCTGGACAGCTCATCTGGCGAGTCTCCATTTCCATCACTTACCTTCCTCTCTTCATCCTCAGCACCTCCCTGCCCTGCCCACCAGGCAACACTTCAAGTCCTAGAAACTGAAGCTCAAGGTCCTCCTCTGGTCTGTCCACTTCTCCTTGCTTTAACTGCCACCATCTTCGTCCCAGAAGTTCTCAACCCTGAATGCACCTTAGACGCAGCCAGAGAGCTTTTACAGCCTGCCAGTGGCTTCCCTCTGCTCTTAGGTTAGAGGCCACAGCCTTGCCTTGGTACCATGGCCCTCACAGTCTGGCCCTCACCAGCCTCTCCAACCTTGCCTTGGGCCTGAAGTGTCTTTTTTCCCCTTTCTCCTTACCTAGGTAGCTGCTTCTCTCTTCCTAGAGGCAGCAGAGGTTAAGAACAGGAGCTCTAGAGCAAGACAGCAGAGATCCCAAGATCCTGAGACCTACTCACAGCTCCACGGCTGCATTCACTGCACAGGAAGCCTCAGGCACGGCTCCTGACTCCTCAGCCACTACACCTTCCTCGCGGTGTTGCTCAGAGCAAGGTGACAGTGGGCAGAGGGGTCGCCTATAGGAGAGTGGCATGGTGAATTATCCAGATGTCTCTTCTTCCTCATGAAAGATGCTTGTGAGTCGTCTATCTTGTACTTTTCACTGTGCCTGACACTTGCTAAATAGCCATTGTACATTTTCTTTTTTTTTTGAATGAGCATGAGTCCTACCCAGGTTCCTAAAGCAACCCACCCCACCCCAGCCCACCCCCCAACCCCCTGCTTGGAGCTTCCTCAGTTCTTCTGGTATTTGGGTAATGCATCATCTCCAGCTTTGCCCAAACCGGGCAGTTTACAGCTAAAGAATCGTGACTTCCTCTCTCTCTCCCCCATAAAAAAGCAGAAAGCAAGTTAGACTTCAAAAGCCTCTTTAAAACCAACATTTTGATGACTTAAGAATAAATGAATGAGAAACATACGGCTTAAATTTCCTTTATGATACACAAGGGCTCTTTCTGGACTCACTTTCCATTGCTGCCAAGCTCATGATGAGAGTGGAAGTTGCCCAATGTTCACATCATCAACAGATGGCTCCCCATATTTGGAAAATGTTCACATGGCCAAGGGAGGAAGCTGCCGGCTCCCCAAACAGTGATGCGCCCATTGGCACTTTTGCCTGCTTCTATATCAGACCCTGGTCAAAAGCAACTCCACACACAGTGGTCCCAAAGCCAGGGCAGAAGGGATTACCCTCCTGAAGCTAGCTAGCACTGGGGCACAGCAGAGGGGTCTCAGGCTCCAGCAAAGATGGGAGGCCCTGAAGTCAGTTCCGATAACTTCCTTGAGCTTCAGTTTTGTCAACTGCAAGATGGAGATTGTGATCCTTACTCTACCCAGGATGAAGTTGTAAGGATAAGTGAGATGACATACAATATCATGTCTGTCACATAGCAAATAGTCAACACTAATTGACTAAAATTGAATACAAGTGTAAGGGTGCCAAGAATCGTCACATTCTATGTTGAGTACAGAGTCATTCGCTGACTTCTTTTATTCCCCTTAGTTTTGAGGACTTAGCACTGCTCCAGCAGGATGCAAGGAGGACCTGGGAGGCCTGGCCTTATCTTGGTGCTGTGATTAACACAGGACCACATGCAGGTACAGAGTCCAGGTGGTAACTCCCAGAATACTGTGTTGTCAGTGCAGTGAAATCCCCGATTCCCCAAGGGTTATGCTCACTTTCAGAGTCATTGGTGGATGGCTGTGATATGTCACTTTTTAGCATCTGTTTATTTCTTTGGCAGCACTGGGTCTTAGTTGCGACATGCAGGATCTCTGATCTTCACTGTGGTCTGTGGGATCTTTAGTTGTTGCACACAGGATCCTTTTTAATTTAATTTTTTATTTTAGTTGCAGCATGCACAATCTTCTGGTTGCAGCATGCGGGATCTAGCTCCCCAACCAGGGATCAAACCCAGGCCCTGTATAGGAGCTTGGAGTTTTAGCCCCTGGGCTACCAGAGAAGTCCCTGAATGGCATTTTAAAAAACCTTCCCAATATTGACTTGCTTGCTCTGGGGGACCAAAAAAAAAAAACAAATCTCAAAGTCACAGCCAAACCAAGCTGGCAAGCTTGAGGCAGAAAGCCTCAATATCCTGCCACAGAAGGAAAGCCTGCTGCATTACCTGGGCAGTGCTGTTCCCAGACAGGGGCTGACCTGGGCTCTGTGGGCCCTCATTTCCCATTAACATCAGGTGATGGTGAAACCAGTTCAAGCGAACATCAAGCAAAGTGAAAGGAAAGGCAAGGAGAGGGCTGGGAGAGATGAGTGACTGGGGCTGGGGCTGTAATGGAAAGACATGGCAGCTGCTGCCCTCCTTCCTCCACCTACTGTGTGCGTGTGTGTGTGTGTGTGTGTTAGCAGTATAGGTTCTGGTCCCTATCATTTTATTTTTTAATTTATATATTTTTTGGCTTCACCACATGGCATGTGGGATCTTAGTTCCCTGACCAGGGATTGAACCTGTGCCCCCTGCAGTGGAAGTGAGGAGTCTTAACCACCGGACCGCCGGGGAAGTCCCCACCTACTGTTTTCAAAATCTATCTGTTGATTTTCTAAGAGGAGTCTCCCCTGGGTCGGGCTGGGAGCTGGGTCAGAGTAGAGAACTAGTCAGATAAGGGCCCTGCCTTTGTGGAACTCACGGCCCAGCAGAAGCCAGACAAGGAATGAACTACTCCAAGGGGACTGAGCATCTAGGAGATGGGCAAGATGCTCTAGGAACTTATACCAGCTGGACCAAATGGTCTGGGGAAGCAGGGGAGGCTTTCTAGAAAGAGTATGTTTAAGCTGAGACTGAAGGATCAGTAGGAGTTTGCTCGGCAAGGGGATCTTGGGCTGGGAGGAGTGTTAACAGGTGTTCAGGTAGAGAGACTGCAGGGGCAAAGGCTCTGGTCAACACTGTAGGCTCTGATTTCTTTTGGTCCCATTTTGCCTCCCTGCATTTACAGCTATTTAGATGGATCTGGACATCTGTGTAGCTATCTGAGTTCTTTTCTGTGAGGTTCCTGGATCCTTTGCAAATGGGTTTGTATGGTGTGAAACAAACGATGTCACTCCCTTCACATTCTAGCGTATTGGAACCTTCATTCTGACACAGGTCACTCCCTGCTTCCAGGCTTCTCCACATTTATCCTCTCGGCAGTATTGCCCCTGAGTCTTTCCTTCCCATCATTTTAGTGAATTATTTGGATGAAAACATGGGGATTGTATACTGTTGCAGTTAACAGAAAGGGCTGGAGTCAGATAGACGGGTTCACAGTCCCACTCCACAATTTAACTCTTGCAACCTTGGGGAAATCCTGTTTATCTATAAAATGAGACCAATAAACGTACCTACCTCACAGGTTGATGTGAGGATTAAAGAGGGAAAAAAAAATCCACGTAGAGCGATCCTCATGTACAACCCTGATGATGGGAAAGATTGAAGGCAAAAGGAGAAGAAGGCGGCATAGGATAAGATGGTTGGATAGCACAACCAACTCAATGGACGTGAACTTGAGCAAACGCTGGGAGATAGTGAAGGACAGGGAGGCCTGGCATGCTGCAGTTCATGGGGTTGCAAAGAGTACAACACGACAGAGTGGCTGAACACCAACAACAAAGTGATCTGTCGTGTGCTGAGCACACAGTACATACTGGCAATTTTAGAGAGAAGGTCAGAGACAGGTATGAGTCTGAGCACAAAGGAATATTTCTTGGTCCAAAAAAAAAAAAAAAAAAATCCAGATCTCAATAGCACAAATTGGGCAAGATACAATTTAATAAAAATAAATAAATGCAAGGTCCTGGGACTTCCCTGGTGGTACAGTGGCTGAGACTTCACGCTCCCAGTGCAGGAGGCCTGGGTTCAATCCCTGGTCAGGGAACTAGATCCCACACGCCGCACCTAGCAGTTTGCATGCTGCAACCAAAGCCTGATGCAGCCAAGTAAATAAACATTTTCTTAAAAAGGAATAAATGCAAGGTCCTACACTTTCATTTCAATCTCTCTCTCTCTCATACACACCCACCCAACCACCCACACATTTATAAGGGTGAGACAGGGAAACCAACAGAACATATTTGGGAAGAAAAACCTCTGAATTTTGGTTCGTTATACACACTACAGGAGGCCAAGGTCTTTGCAGCTGCTAAAACCCTCAGACTGCCTCCTAGAAAAGCAGTATCCATACTTGGCAAAGTAGCAACACAGCTCAGCTTCGTGGATCAAACCACCCTGGAGAACTGCTGTGAATTCTGGATGTCAAAACTTAAGAGGGATTGACTGAAAGTAGAGGATAAGACAAGAAGCAAAAATCATGTCACGTGAGCAATGTTTGAAGGATCTGGCATTTTTAGTCATAAAAGAAAAGGCTATGAAAAGCTATGTTTCATTTATCCCTTGGAATCATTGTGGAATGGCTCTTAACCAAAAAGTCTCCCAGCTACTGGCAATGCCAGGGGGTTAGTGGCTCACACCCTGACCCTCACTGGATGGACCTGCCTGGCACAAGGTCAGACTTCCTCAGGAGTGGTCTGCTGGAGAAAGAGAGGCCTGGTGTCCTTGCGATCTCTGGGCTTCACAGCTCAGAGGCCTCATGGGACCAGATAAGGAGATTGGACGCTCCTTCCCTCATCCCATCATTCTCATTCACTTACAGAGGTGTCTGCCCCTCAGAGTTTGGGCAGTGGGTGGAGGCAGACAGGCAAGCAGGCAACTGCAGTCAATGAAAGGCTAGGCATGGGGGCAACCCAGGGCACAATGGTTGTATGGACCTAGGAGGGCACCTGATTCAGACTTGGGGGATCAAAGAGGTTCCCAGAAGATCTGATCTGAAATGAGATCCAACATGGGGCACGGGTAGGATGGGAAAAACAATTTTTAACCTCTAGCTAGTCTTAAATGGGGGCTTCCCTGGTGGCTCAGTGGTAAAGAATCATCTGCTTGCCAATGCAGGAGACTCAGGTTTAATCCCTGGGTTGGGAAGATCCCCTGGAGAAGGAAATGGCAACCCACTCCAGTAGTCTTGCCTGAAAAATCCCATGGGCAGAGGAGCCTGGTGGGTTACAGTCCATGGGGTTGCAAGAGTTGGACATAACTGAGCAACGAAACAGCAACAAGTCTTAAATGGAAGAGGAGAGACCCAGGCTCATTAACATGAGCGCAAGCTGGGTGGACACCTTGGAGGAGTGGCCCTCTCTGCTCTGCTCCTTCCACTTTTCTGATCTCTGCCCAGAGCCCGCGGGCCCAGGACAGGGCCCTTGCTCTCAACTGCTGGTTCCACCAGCCCGCCAGAGCACCCCAGGTCAGAGCAAAGAGGCTCTGCTTTTGAGGATTTTGTTTTTCTGCCCCAACCCCACCCCATCTTAAGAGAGGTTGAACTCAGAGTTTAAAAGGCCTTCCCTTACAGGAAATGAAGAGCTGTTGCCAGGACCGCCCAGCCAAGAAAATACGAACAACATGCCTCGCTCTGCTGCCGAACTCCCAACTCTCAGCGCCTCCAGGGAGGGCAGGGAGACGGGCCACGGCCCAGGCCCTCCCATGTTTGTTCTCGGCCGGCTTCCCCCCAGAGTGTGGGAAGTCCCTGGCTGTGGTCGCACCCACATAAAATGTCCTGGCTCCCATGTCCATAAATTGTCCCCATCCAAGGGGTGGAGAGGCAGGGGGTGATCCGGAGAGGGCACGGGGCTCCTGATCAGCCTTGCAACCCACTGGCTGTGTGACTCTGGGTAAGTCTGCCCACCTCTCTGGGCTTTGGTTTCTTTATCTATGCAATGAGATGGTTGGACTTCTGGACTTCAAAGCCTTCTTCCATGTAATTCTAATTTCTGAGGAAGGAAATGGAAAAGCTTATCAATATAACTGGAATCTCAGAGCCCAATAGCTGAGATCTCTAATCCTTTCCTTCAATTTCTGCTCCTCTCCTTCCTAAAAGAGAGGAGAACCGGGGGAAATTAGTGCGATGTCTCTTTGAAACCATTCTGCTCTTTCCCCAGGCCTCCAGGTCAAGGTGAAGACCGATGAAAGCCTTAGACTGAAAAGGCTGATGTTTTCCTTGCAGATCCAGATGCCAAGTTGGGTCATTATCTCTCGCTACACTCTCGGCACCACGAGTCCTCTTCAAAGGCCTGACATTGACTGCCCCTACCTTTTGGGCCAGGTGGACGGTCCTGAAATTTAAGTAATAGGTGCCCTTGATGGGGCCTGGCACTTCTTCATCAGCCCCAGTTTTAACTTCAGGAACGACTGGATCGAATGAATTGGCAAACATGTACTGAGTAACTAGTAACTACAAATAAACATGCTAGAGGCAAGGAAGGGGCTGGCAAAGACTGTGAAACAGCCCCTACTGTGAGTGAGGGCAGAGGAAACTGTGGGATTCGAGTGCTGTCTTGCTTTTACTATATCCTGATTGTCAATTGTCAATTCCCAGGTGGTATCCCCTAGACTGGGGCTGTCTAGGTGGCCACATTTTCTAGCTGGGTAGCTCAGCCAGGACAAGATTTCCTGAGGGAGGGGTTGCCAGGCCAAGAAATTTACTTCTGCAAATGATAACAGACAGCCAGTACAGAAGGTATGAGAGCGTCTGGGAGTGTGTCCCATAATCTGGGAAGAATATCCTTTGCGACAGAGTGACAAAGCATCAGAAAAGCTAATGAGAGATGTGTAGTTGTTCATTGCTGTCTAATTACTACAACCTTGGTGGTTAAAGCAACATACGTTTATTATCTCATGGTTTCTATGGGTCAAGAATCTAGGCTTAGGGAATATATAATTTCCTACGATAAAGATTCTTTGGGTGCATGAATCCCCTGGAAGTGCAAAATAGTATGTGGGAGAGCATTTGTGCAATTTCTTAGAACCCAATAGCTTTCAAATGATTCTTCCAAGGGTCCAGGTGACAAATAGGAGTCTCTGGCCTCAGGCTGGATGGAAGTGGAAGGGTGGAAAAGTGTGTCCTGTGAAGCCCCTGGAAGCCTCTTTTACACCTCTTCCCTTGGGCCCCTGTCCCCAAATCATGGGAGGAGAGTGGCTTCGCGCAGCCCCATCCATCGGCCCCCCTCCAATTCCCGGCCCATGCTACTCTCGGCTCTATTGTGCACACTGTGGTGTGGAGTTGGGTTGCCTGCAGCTCCCCCGAGAGCAGTGCTCTGACCACAGCCTGGAATCCCTGCCAAGACCCTGCCCAGTACCTTCCCCACTGGGACTGTGCTGCCCCTGGAGACTCCCCAGACAGGAGGCTGCCCCACCTCCTGCTGCTGTCGCTTGCTCTTACCATTAACTGGGAACCCAGACTCCTGGCTTTGAGGGCCCCCAGCTCGTGGGGGTGACCCACAAGTAGATAACTGCTGTCCTGGACACCTGCGGACAGTTCTGGCTTAAGCTTGTATCTGGGAGTGATTGTTGAGAGTCAGTTTTGTTCTCAAAAGTATCCCTGTTGGTAAGACGTTTAATTGGCCCTTTGCCTAAAGGGGCTCAGACAGTAAAGAATCTGCCTGCGATGCAGGAGACTTCCATCCCTGGGTCAGGAAGATCTCCTGGAGAAGGGAATGCCTACCCACTCTAGTATTCTTGCCTGGAGAATCCCCATGGACAGAGGAGCCTGGAAGGCTACAGTTCATGGGATCACAAAGAATCAGACATGATTGAAAGACTAATACACTTTTGCTCAAAAGGAGAAGGGACTCTAGGCTTCCCGCAGGCAGGATGGCTGGGACGGCCTTCCTGGCGCTGTGTGAAGACCCCACACCTGGGATGTTGCCATCCCTCAAGGTTCAGGTGCCCCAGCATCACCTCCCGCATCATTTATCCTCAGCGAGGAGCCTTCCCAGGCCGCTCCCTAAGATCTCTTTGGGAGCAGTGGTGAAATCTGCAGACAGGGCAGCCTTCCTCCCCTCCTCATCCTGGAAAACCCCAGTTCCTCACCTCTCATTTCTACCCTTCACCAGTTCCTCACCCTTTCTGCTTTCTACCATCCCACACCACATGCTCTCCACTTCATGTAGCTGGCTCCTTCCAGTAGTCATGCGTGGATGTGAGAGTTGGACTATACAGAAGGCTGAACACTGAAGAACTGATGCTTCTGAACTGCAGTGTTTGAGAACACTCTTAAGAGTCCCTTGGACTGCAAAGAGATAAAACCAGTCAGTCCTAAAGGAAATCAGGCCTGAATAGTCATTGGAAGGACTGATGCTGAAGCATCAGCATGCAAAGAGCCAGTTCACTGGAAAAGACCCTGATGCTGAGGAAGATTGAGGGCAGGAGGAGAAGGGGATGTCAGAGGATGAGATGGCTGGATGGCATCACCCAACTCAATGGATGTGAGTTTCAGCAAGCCCCAGGAGATGGTGAAGGACAGGGAAGCTTGGCGTGCTGCAGTCCATGGGGTCGCAAAGAGTCGGACAAGACTAAGGATCTGAACAACAACAAAGCTAGCACCTATATGAAGTAGGAGGTGCTCCAGGAATGACTCTTTTTGAAAAGTCATTTTTGAATGAGTGAAGTGTTGGCAAAATTAAGCTAAATCTGCCAACTCATCGCCCTGGGCATGGGCCCTGCAGAGCCGGGCCTCTAGGCGTGGACAACCCTGGATAACACCCTCTTCAGAAGATTAGCACCGAGGGTGGTGGATCCCACTGAAACCTGCCCTGGGGGATGCAGGCAGGAGGGCCGCAAGCCAGAGGGAAGGGGCCCTTCTTCTGTCCCCAGAGCGCTGGCTGACACAGGACCCTCCCCAGAGCCTGTCCTTTTCAGCCAAACCCACTTCTTCTGCTTAAAAGAAAAAGGAAAAAAAAAAAAAACAACAACCAAACCTCTGTTGTTTTATGAAGGAGCGTCCAGTGTAGAATGGGCCATCTTACACTTTGCATCAAGGGATTTTTCCAATTTCTTTTTCACAGTATTTACTACCCGTCCCATGAGCGTTTATTAAGCTTATCCTATGCATCAGGCCTGTGCTCAACCCTGGGAGGCAGTCATGAACCAGACCAATGTCTCTGCCCTGTGGGGCTGTGTTAAGTCATGGCGCCCAAAGCTGGCCCCAGGACTACATTTAGAAAGCAGTAAGACTGTGATTTCTTGGTTCCTACATACTGGATAGCTCAGTATTAATGAGATCTTTACATAGGTCTGTTGCAGAGAAGAAACCAATTCTGAATCCATGTTGGAACTATTTCTTTGACTTGCTTTTCATTGCTTTTGTTATTATAATCATACAGAATGGCTTGCCTCAGAGAACCCTGCCCCTTTGCCTGACTGTTAAACTAAAGTGCCTTTTTGTTCAGAACTCTGTCCACCTGTGGATGGTAGGAAAGAAGAAATTAACACATCCCCTGACTGAGGCTTGCCATGCATTCTAGGAGATGTTTGCAAGATTAATGGCCTTCCTCACCTCCCGCCATCTCTGATCTAGAAAAGAACCTGGTATCCCGACCCTGATAAGATGCTTATCTTGAGGCTCTAGCCTGCCATCTTCTTGGTCAGCTGGCTTTCCAGATAAAGTCTCTTCCTTGCCTCAGTACCTCATCTGTTGGATTCATTGGCCTGTTGGGCAATGAGCAGAGCGAGCTTGGACTCAGTAGCAGGTCCTTGAAGGCAATGGAATAGTATCTACTTAATGGCAGAATTTTTGGAGGCAGGTTGAATCGTTTTCAAATCTCAGTTCTGTGTCCTCTTGGATGAGTTATTAATATTTAATCTCCATCCCATTTTTGAAATACAGATCATGCCATCTACCCTGCAGGATTACGAGGAGGGCCCATCAGGGTGATGGCTGTGAAACAAAGCACAGGACCTGATGCGTGGGGACATCCCGGAAACAGAGCCAGGGGCCATCCCTGAGAACTGAAGTTCGCTCGCCTGGTGAGAGGATGACTCTGGCCGGGCCACGTTGCTCTGAGGTCCACGATGGTGGTTGCTAAACTTGGCTGTGTTTAACAATCACCATGGGAGCATTTTAAAACTACAGATTCCAAGCCCCACCTCAAACCTGCTGTTGTTGTTATTTAGTAACTCAGTCATGTCTGACTCTTGCAACCCCATGGACTGTAGCCCACCAGGCTCCTCTGTTCATGGGATTTCCCAGGCAGTAATACTGGAGTGGGTTACCATTTCCTCCTCCGGGGGATCATCCCAACCTAGAGGTAGAACCCACGCTTCCTGTTTGGCAGGTAGATTCTTTACTACTGAGCCTTCAGGGAAGCCCCCACCTCAAACCTACAGAACCAGAAATCCCAGGGTTAAGGCTTGGGAGTTTGCATTTTTAGAAGTCTCCAGTTTTGCAAACTATGCCTCTGGGCTTCCCTGGTGGCTCAGCTGGTAAAGAGTCCACCTGCAATGCAGAAGACCTGGGTTCGATCCCTGGGTTGGAAAGATTCCTCTGGAGAAGGGATTGGCTACCCACTCCAGTATTCTGCTCTGGAGAATTCCATGCACTGTATAATCCATGGGGTCACAAAGAGTCAGACACGACTGAGTGACTTTCACATTCGTCCTCAAATTCAGGCGCCCCACCCACCTTCCAATCTCCAGCGCTCCTCTTAGGGAGGCACAGGTGCAGGGGCTCGGGTGAACCCTAGCCTATGCCCTGGGCCCAGCCCTTCTTCTCACCCCGACCCTCCCTGACCCTCTCAGGCCAAGCATCCCCAAGCTGCGGTGGGTCCCTTCTGAGGAAGGGGCCGCTCTCATAAAGCTCCCGGTGAAAGGCGAGATGGACAGGAGAGGTCAGAGTTCACACAAGCTGCACTGCCTTCTGTTTCATTTACAAGTGGCAGTCACCTCATTAAACCCAGGCCCCTCCACCCCCACTCCTCACCCCATGGCCACCCCCAACCCATGCCCGTGCCCTCCTCCCTTTAGCCCTGGCCCATGGGCGACACAGACATAGACAGCGTGGAGAACAGGGGTCTCAGAGCAGACAGATGGCCCCCTGGAGGTGCCACCCACATCCAGCTCTCAAACTAGCCCCATGCCTGGGGTAGAGAAGATGTTCAAAAACAGTTTACTAGACTCAGGCATTTATAATTGCAGAAACTGCGGGGTGGAGGCAGGAGCGGCCTGCATGTGGCAGTCGGCCCAGATGCCTTCAGGCAGAATCCTAGGAGAGGTGGGAGTGGAGAAGAAAGGCCACCCCAGCAACGCCGGCAATTTGCTGTGTGTCCTGGGCTGACTGCCTCTCTGATCCGCGGTCCCCTCTTCTGTTGTGCGAGGCTGTTTTCAGTCAGCCCTCCCTCCCCCAGCCCACGGAGGGCAGCGTCTGAAGGGGGCGCACAGAGGAGGCTGTGGTGCGGCACAGGGTCATCTGGGGACGGATGCTGTGGCCAGCCGTGTCCCTCTGTCCTTTTAGTCTTCAGGCCAGTCTTTGGAGTCAAAGTCCGGTGTTCTCTCCAGGAACCAGGCATATAGGACTCCCTCCTCCCCTTTCCTTCTCGTCTCCCCTTCACAGCAAAAAGGGACCCTTCATGTGTGGGGCCTGGGGACACAGTGTAGCGTCGGGGACTTATGGGAGCAGCCCCTTTGGAAAGGAGGCGAGGGGACTGGTCTGGAGACCTCATCCCCGGCAGGCACCTGAGCACTCAAATTGTTTGCCGGGGGAGCAGGGGGACACTTTCCGAGGTTAAAGCCCACCGCCCATTCCCCCACCACAGGGCTGGCTTCCCAGTGCCTAGAGGAGAACCCAGGGGTCTCCCGGTCTCCATGAGGGGGTCCTGGGGACAAGTCTCCCGCTGGATGGGGCAGGGGTGGGGGGCCGCAGAGAGGATATGGCTGAAGCTGCGGGTGGAGGAGAGGAGGGACTTCACACAAAGGAAGACCATCAGGACAGAGAAAAAGAGGGAGAAGAAGAGAGAGAAAGAAGGGGAGAGGCGGGTCTGCACAGGAAGGAGAAGGCACCAGAGAGGGACCAACCGAGGGGCAGGTGCAAAGACCGCAAGGTTGAGAGAAGCAGAGAGGCAGGGCAGAGACAGAGACAGACAGAGAGAAGGAGAGACAGACGTGCAAAGAGAGGATAAGAGGGTGAGGGAGACAGAGGCCACAGCAGAAACGATGGCAGACGCAGGGAAACGGCTGAAGAGCAGCCAGTCACACTTTGGAGCCTGACTTTGGCATGAGAATTCTTGGCCTCCGTCCCAGGTCGGGACCCGAGAGTGTGACTGTCAGTGAATGCCTTCCTCTCCCATCTTTCCAACTGGAACCCTAGAGGCCTCTGCAAACCTCCCCAGCCTCTCTGTGCAGCTCCAGGGGCAACCAGAGACCCCGGAGTCTGGTCAGCTGGGCGGCTGGTCTGCGGGGTCCACCCAGGGCCAGCTTGGGCAGGAGGGGGAGGTTGGGAACAGAGCCCCTGGAGATCACAGCAAGGACCCTGAGAACCACCAGTCAGACGGATACTCCCAGGCTCCTTCCGGGCCCAAGGGGGCACAGCAGGGCAGAGTAGGGTCCTCAACCCAAGAAGAGACAAGGGCAGAGCATCTCTGGTGGGGTGGGGTGAGGCTGAGAGGCAGCCTGTCAAAGTTGCCGGTGTCCCCCAAGCCCAGGCCTGGAGCCCACCCTGGTTGATTGTAGGGCCGGCCAGAAGGAAGGGGCGAACGAGAGAAGCAGTGATGAGGCACATTTCTTTGGAAAATGTGAGACAGAGGAGGCAGAGTGCAGTCCAGCGGCGAGTTTCCGGCTGAGACCACGGCCACGCTCAGCTAACAAGTCGGCGCATCAGAGCGATGCTGTCGGCCTCTGTCGCCCATCCCCGCCTGCAACTGCAGTTAACCAGCCTCATGGTTTAGGGATGAGCTGGGCTGGGGCCAGGGCCTGGAACCTCCATCCCCAGAATGTCCTCACCAAGCAGAAATGCAAACACAGTAAGGTCCCTGCTCATGCAGGGACGTGCCACGACACAGGGACCAGGAGGACTTGGGGACCGTGAGGAGGCTGGTCCCCAGGTGCTTTGTGCTTCTCTCTGGTGGGGGCCCGGCTCCCACAGAGGCTCAGCTTCCTCCTAGGACAGACCCACGTGGGGATCTGTGGGTAGCCCCCAGGAATATGACCCCACCATTCACATGCTTCTCAACTTCAGCTCCAGGAGTTGGCAGCTGGTTGGCATCCCCCAGTACAGTGCTGAGAAGAGAGGCTGGGAGGGCAGGCACTGGACAATGGCCAAGACAGTCACTGTCACCTGCTTCTCCTTGAAGCTTGTCCCCATCTTCATCCCTGCAGGACGAGCTCCCCAGAGAAGCTGAGAGCCTGGTCCCAAGTGGGTGCCGAGGTAGGGGTGGATTGTGGCCCTATGTGCTGAGTCCAGGTGTTGGAGGCAGGTCAGGGGCAGAGCCCCTGGCAGGAAGCCGTCCGTGGCCAGGGCCAGTCAGGGGTGCACAAAGGTTGCTCTGTTCCCACCTGTACCGCCCCCTCGAGCCCTGGATACTGCCCTACTGGTCCTCTCTTTCCCAGGGGTCCTGAGCTGCCTGCCTTATCAGCGCTGGCTGGGACTGGACCCCAGCACTGACAGCTCTTGTCACAGCCCGTCAAGCCTCATTCTTACTGGGAAGGTGAGGACAGCTTAATTCCCTGACCCAGACACAGGGCGGCATGCCATGTAGGGTTGGAGGGGCCACCGACAACCCCTGTCCTTCCCTCCCTCAAAGGTGAGCGTAAGAGACAAAGCTGCCAGTGTCCCCCATGCCCGGGGCGTTCCTCTCTGCCCTCCCACCTGCTCTAACTCCCCTTCCATCTCCTGCACCAAACAGCACCCCTGATGGCAGATAAACTGCCCAGGGATGAGTGATGCCGGGTGCTGAGTGAACCTGCTCAGAGGATGAGAAGGAAAGAACGCTTTTGATAGAGCAAACTCATCCCTCCTCCTCTGATTCCAGAAAGGACTTGATGCCAGATCTTGGGGATTCCTTTAGCCCTGGCATCTTGGGCTTCTGACCTTCAAATCAGAAACCCAAGAGTCCTGGCTTCATATCGGCACCTACAGATCAGCCGCACACCTCTCAAGGGATCCACAGCCCTTCGGGGACTGCCCGTGACGCTGTGCTCTCCCTCGAATCTACCCAGTTCCTGGCTGGGGGCAGGGGAGGGGGCTTGGCTGGGGGTGACTGCCATGTCCTCCACTCCCAACACGGTTTCCAGCTCCATCTTTAGTGGGCCATCCAGTTTGGGGCACGCCGGTATATTTACTCTGTTCTCAGGGTGATCCCTGAGCTACACTACAGTCTCCTCACATCCCCTCCTGGGGGACTACCTGCTCAGTCACTGCCTGGCAACTCCCAGAGCCAGCTTGACTCCAGTCTTTCTGGAAATAAGGAGTCAACTTCCTTTCCTATGTCTCCCCTAAACCGTAGTAAGTTTGCAAGTGTGCAGGGCCAGGCTGGGCATTGCTGGCGAGCAGTGTAGCTGAAGGTGGAGACCTCTCTCAGTCCTGTGCTGTAGAAAGAACAGCACAGTCAGGGCTGTTCTTCATCCCCTGGGACTCTGGGGGATGACTCCAGCATTCTTGCCTGGGGAATCCCGTGGACAGAGGAGCCTGGCGGGCTACCATCCCTGGGGTCGCAAAGAGTTGGACATGAGGCGACTTAGCACGCATGCATGCGAATAAGTTAACTCATGCAAGAGGCTCTGTGCAGGCAGCAGGCATTGGTGTTGCGGGTACTCAGGCTCTGGGAGCTCCAAGGAGGAGGGACAGAGACAGAGATCAGCCTTGGGTGTGTGACCACAGGCCCTCTGCCTACTTGCTCTCTTTCTCTGGCTTTTCTTCTCTAGGCCGGTGAAGTAGAAGGACAGGGGGAAATCTGGTTTATGAGTCCAGAAGAAAAAAAACCAGGGGAACTTCTGGAAAATTCTGTAACTTTAGACAGGAAAACGGCCAGACTTCTCCGACTGGGCCAGGATGAACTGGCAGCCGTTCAGGCCTGGCTATAGGAGGGGTGTGTGTGTGTGTGTGTGTTTGTGTGTGTGTGTAGCTCAGGCCACATCCAGGGGAACCCATGGCTCTCTCCCTCTGCTTGTCCTTCTGCCCTCCATCTCTCTCCCTCCCTGTTCTCCCATCTCCTCCCCCAACCAGTGAGCGTGGGAAGCTCAGGAGGTAGTGCCCCTTGAGTGCAAGCGTGCAGGGCCAAGCTGGGCATGGCCTGCGAGGAGTGTAGCTGAAGGCGGAGGCCCCTCCCAGCCCTGCGGTGCCTGGTTCCGAAGGGAAGGTTCTCTCCTCTGATTTTCAGATCCCGTGCTTCCTGTAAGAAGCAGTCACCACCTGCCCCTTAGAATCAAGCGGGTTTGGCCCCCCTGCCCCCGCCCTCCCACTGCCTCGCTCCCCCTCCAGGGAGGGTGTGCGGACAGGTAATGATGGGCCCACAATTGGGACACAGGCTGGAGGAGTGGGACCAGGAGCCCAGAGCAGCCCAGAGGCTCGTGTGGAGACGGGAAAGGGGCAATGAAGGCAAGCTGGGCTCACCGTGGAAGCCGAGCTGGAGAGGAGATTGCTGCCTGCAGCCCGGGCCTGGCCCTCACCTCCTGCTCCCTCTCTGACCCTGTTGCTCACATCAAAGTGGGGACCCATCCCCTCGCTCGCTCCCTGAATGGTCCAGGTCATGGCTCCTGGCTCCTTGAAGCTGCTGATGGACAGATGGTAATAGCTCCCAGAGTGTTGAGAGATGGGCTCTGGGTTAGCACAGCCCTGGCCCACAATCAGAGCTGCTGCTTGGGGCTCCCTGCCTCCCGCTCCTGCATCCACACTCGCCCTGGGACAGACTGGTCAGCAGGTGTTGGGAAAAGGGGGTGCCCGGTCTGCTTTAATGCTGGGGTTCAGGGTCCACAGATGCAGGTGCGGGGTGTGGAAGAGGCAGGAGCCTGAGGACTCTGAAACCCATTTCAGAAAGGCTGTAGGGAGTAGTGGGGGCAGGGAAGGAAGGAGGGGCAGCAGCCTCTCACACGTGTCGGCTACCTGAAGCTCATCAGTGCAGCCCCAACTTCCAAACCTGCCATCTTTATTTCCCCCCATTATTTATCAAATCACATTTTATCGGCCTGCTTTTATTAGTCAAAATCATACTAATCACTAATCATACATATCACTGAGTGCTTCTGATCAACAAAGAGATTGCAATTTTTTACTACGATGCATTGGGCCAAAATAAAAGCAGCCAACTGCTAAGCATGCTTGACATTTCAGCTGAGCTCTGCAACCACGTGGTGGGTAAATGAATATTTCCATTAGGCTTTTATTTTAAACAGTGAAAAATTGAGCGCAGCCATGACTTATAAATGAATGGAGCATGCCTAATATGGAAGGGGTCTTGTTAACAGAATTTACAGGTAAATTCAGCTGTCTCTAGGCGATCTGGGAGGCAGACAAAGGTGGCTCTTCAACCCTGTGTACAGTTGGGAAGCCTGGAGGTGGTGGGGTGAGGAAGTAGCAAGACCCCTCCCAGGTAGGTTTAGGGAACTCAGAACTGCTAATACTTTGAGAAACCAGCAAGAGAGGCCAGTGAGTCAGAGCAGAAGGTGTTTCTTCCCGAAAGGAAGGTGGGCCTTTCAGATTCCTACTCTTTCACTTCTCTCTCGCGCTTCTCCCCTGGTGCTACAGGTGGGGCCCCATAACACAGACCTGGGACTGATAAGGCTGTGCTCCCGTTGTAGGGCTGGGTGTCACTGTGTGTCCCACCTAAGATGTACTCCTATCTGGGCTTTTCCATAACTGAGAGCAGCTTGATTATACTTTCCACACGTCTGTAGTGAACTTGTAGTCCTCTTATAACTGAGTGTTTATGAGTCTCATCCTAGGGTGAATATACTTGGGGAGCCTAAACCATGACCTCTCTCCACTGTCTCATTCTCCACCAGAGAACAGAGAAATTTAAGTTTGAAACTAACTTAAAGAATAAAAGACCCGAGATTTACCATGCTGGGGAAGCCAATGTCAAGGGTATCTGGAGGTCAGAGGCAAACAGGAAACGCTGTTGCGGAAGATGCCTGATTAAAACCTGTTCCTGCTTTCAGGCCAGAAAGGGAGAATAAAACTGGGAGCCTGCTGCCATCTGGTAGTAAAGCGAGAAACTGCAATTACTCCTTATTTTGCTTCCCTCATATGAATACTGTAATAAACCTAAATCTTACCCAATAAAATTAACTATAAATCCTAAAGGAAGTCAGTAATGATTATTCATTGGAAGGACTGATACTGAAGCTCCAATACTTTGGCCACCTGATGCGAAGTACTGACTCATTTGAAAAGACCCTGATGCTGGGAAAGACTGAAGGTGGGAGAGGGGGACAACAGAGGATGAGATGGTTGGATGGCTTCACCGGCTCGATGGACATGAGTCTGAGTAGGCTCCGAGCTGGTGATGGACAGGGAAGCCTGGAGTGCTGCAGTCCATGGGGTCCCAAAGAGTTGGACACGACTGAGCGACTGAACTGAACTGACCTTTTTTACCAAAACAATTTCATGGGAGAAAGAATAATCTTTTCAGGGGACTTCCCTGACAGTCCAGTGGTTGAGGCTTCATCTTTGTCTTCACGTCCAGGGTGTGTGAGTTGATCCCTGTTCAGGGAGCTAAGATCTCACATGCTTCACACCCCAGAAAACAAAACATAAAACAGAAATAATATTGTAACAAATTCAATAGACTTTAAAAACGGTCCACATCAACAACAAACAAATATGTGGATCCTTTAAAAAAAAAAAATCTTTTCAACAAATGATGCTGGGACCATTAGCTATCCACATGCAAAGCTGAACACCTTAATACATCATACTCAAAAGTTAATTTTAAATGGAAAGGAATTCAGTCCTGAATATTCATTGGAAGGACTGATGCTGAAGCTGAAACTCCAATACTTTGGCCACCTGATGTGAAGAACTGACTCATTTGAAAAGACCCTGATGCTGGGGAAGACTGAAGGCAGGAGGAGAAGGGGACAACAGAGGATGAGATGGTTGGATGGCATCACTCAATGGACTTGAGTTTGAGTAAACTCTGGGAGTTGGTGATGGACAGGGAGGCCTGGCATGCTGCAGTCCATGGGGTCTCACAGAGTTGGACACAACTGAGAGACTCAACTGAACTGAACTGATAGTCCCAAAGTGTAAGAGTTAAACCTAGAAAATATTAAGAGGGGAAAAATAGGTAAATCTCTGAATTTAGATTAGGCAATTTTAAAATATATGACGTCAAAAGCACAACAAACAAAAGGAGATATATTAATTTAAAAATGGATATTGAGTTTTTGTGAGAATTAAAATTAGATTGAAATTAGATTGGGGTGCTAATTGTCCAATTCTAGGAATGTACTGAATTCTACACTTTAAATGGGTGAATTTTATAGCATGTGAATACCATCTCAATAAAAATGGCAAATTTAACCTGTTTTAACCTAACATGACCGGATTTCCAGGAGGTTCAGTAGTAAAGAATCTGCCTGCCAATGCAGGAGACACAGGTTCGATGCCTGGGTCAGGAAGATCTCCTGGAGAAGAAAATGGCAACCCGCTCCAGTATTCTTACCTGGAGAATTCCATGGACAGAGAAGTATGATGAGCTACAGTCCAGGGGATTATAAAGAATCAGATACAATTTAGCAACTGAGCACACACACACACAACCTATTATTACATTAATTGGGTCCTTGCCATCTATTAGGAACTCTTCTGGGAACTTAATATGAATTGTTTCAATTAATCCTTCAAAATATCTGTGTCATAGAGGTACTGTTATTATGCCCATTTTGCAGGTGCTCGAACTGAGGCTCAGATAAGTTAAATAAATTATCCGCAGTTAGTCAATAACTATCAGAGCCATCGTTTGAACTGAAAGCCCATCTAGATCCAGAGCCTGAGAGCTACCAGAGTCGGGGGACCGCCTTACTGTTCACTAGCCACTTTTCAAGAGTTTACAGGCGTAGGGCTTGGGGGCCAAAGAGGGAAGCCCCATGCCTGCCCACGAGAAGGTAGGAGACAGGTGTAATTACAGGGAATGACTAGGATACGCGGCAGGAAGTATGGGGTGACGAGCACTTCTCGGTGCTCAGGGCACACGGGGTAATTGCCCTCCCCCAGGGCCCCTCTGGACACACGGCTGTATGATAGCACTGACGCAGGCTTGGGAGGGGCTCCCCATACCTCTTCCTCCTCTGTTTACTGTAACCCACCTCATCTACCCTGCTACTCAGGATAGGCTCCCCGGGAGTCACCTAGGTCCTTCCCCTACCCGACCCGTACCAACCCCCAGTCAGCTCTAACCGTTCTTCCCAGCAGTATTTGGAGCCTGTTTACCGTGCCCCCCAAGGCTTCCCTGATGGTTAAGTGGTAAAGAATCCTCCTGCAAGGAAAGAGAGGCAGGAGACTCAGGTTCCACCTCTGGGTGAAGAAGATCCCCTGGAGGAGGAAATGGCAACTCACTCCAGCAGTCTTGCCTGGGAAATTCCACAGAGGAGCCTGGTGGGCTACAGTCTGTGGGGGCAGCAAAGAGTTGGACATGACTGAGCACACAGTTTATTGTGACTGGGAGCACAGCAGAGAACATCCCCAGGAAAGCAGAGTTTCACCCTCCCAGGTGATCAGGCTTGATTAAAACCCCATTCTCACTGCCCTGGATCACAGCAGATAAGGGTGTGCCAAGTGGGGTGAGAGAAAGGAAGTGAACAGAAATATTTCAAGGCCACTGGTCCAAGAGAACCTTAAGGCTCTAGCTGATGGAGGCGTATACACAGCCAGCCACCAAGGAGGCCGAAAGGTGAAGGGGTCCCCATCTAGGACATGGAGATGACTCCAGAACAGGAGTGCAAGGGGCAAACAGTGTTGTGTAGTAAGGAATTTGCCTGGCTTTTGTCCCTGCCTCCTGGGAGGAAGCCTCTAAATCTTTGGAATGATAGGAGTGTCTTTGTTACTTAGGATGGGTCCTGACAGTTTGTATTACCCCTGGGGAGTGTCAGGGTGCAGGCCTGTCAATGGTATGTCAATAGACCAATCATGTGATTAGAGATGGAGAGTTGGACTGAGTTCAATAACCAGTGATCTAATCAATCTTGCTGATATGATGAAACTCCAATAAAGACTCCAGGCATTGAAGCTTATGTGACCTTTGTGGTTGGCACCCTCTGTGCACCTGGACTGCGGTAGTCCTGAATCCCCAGGGAGGGGCCAGGGTAGCTTCGTGTCTGGGACCCTCGCAGACCTCCACCCCATGAGTCTCCTCTTTTATTGCCATAAGAAAAACTGCAATAGCAAGCAGAGCTGAGTTTTGAGAGTTGTTCTAGAGGATTATCAAGCCTGAGAAGGTAATGGAAACCCCTGACTTTGCAGCTATTTGGTGATGGGGTTGAGGAGATGCTACCCCCAAACCTGGCACCTCGAAAAATTTTTTAAAAACACTATCTTTAAAAAATTTTTTAAATTAACATTTTTAGATGCACTGAGTTTTGGTTGCTGTGCGAGGGTTTTCTCTAGTTGTGGCGAGGCAGGGCCCTTCTCTGGTTGTGATGTGAGGGCTTCTCATTGCGGTGGCTTCTCTTGCTGCGGAGGACACACACAGTGACCTCATCTGTGCTTCTAAAGTTAAGTCCATGGTGCAGAGTAACAGTATTACGCAAACAGAAAAGTGGGTTTAGAAAGTTGTTTTCAACAGAGAGTATCTAATGGGGTCCCTCCCCAACTCTGCCATCATTCCAAGTTTTCTCAGCTCAGCCAAGGTAACATGAGGTATATTTGTTTGCAAGATTGTACTGTTACAAAAAACCAGACAGGAGCGAGCCGGACCACTAAGAGGAGCGGTTAAATTCATCTTCCTCCAAGTGGTGCTTGGCTCAGCCGCCTGAGACCCAAGGACAGGCCTGCTTCTGAAACAACGAAGATTCGAGAAATGGCAGCTCCTTCACAACACTAACTACAGTGTTTACAGACTAACCAAAGCCATCCCCTAGTCTAGAAAGGACAAATGCTGCTGCTGCTAAGTCACTTCATTCGTGTCCGACTCTGTGTGACCCCATAGATGGACAGATGCTACGTGAAGCTAAAACGTCAACCACTGATGCAGAACTCTCAAGATGGCCCTTTCCCAAACATCTACACTAGTCTTTAAACATAGATTGCAAACAGACAGCCTGCCGATGAAACCCAACCTGCAAGTATGATCTGCTAGCCTATCCAACTGGAGAAGGCGATGGCACCCCACTCCAGTACTCTTGCCTGGAAAATCCCATGGACCGGAGGAGCCTGGTAGGCTGCAGTCCATGGGGTCGCTAAGAGTCGGACACGACCGAGTGACTTCCCTTTCACTTTTCACCTTCATGCACTAGAGAAGGAAATGGCAACCCACTCCAGTGTTCTTGCCTGGAGAGTCCCAGGGACAGGGGAGCCTTCCGTCTATGAGGTCGCACAGAGTCAGACACAACTGAAGCAACTTAGCAGCAGCAGTCTACCTAAGCTAACAAAATCCTGACTTAGCTAGTGAGATGCTGGCAGATTTCACATGAATGGCTGGGTTTCCTCACTCTGAAAAAAGTTATGAAATCTGTTCCCCCGGAGTGACATTCAGCTGGAGCTGACTGCTGCCCTCTTTAGGTATATGGGTGCTCCCATCACGGCCTAACACCCTGCCTGCTCTACCTGCTTTTGTTACCTGCCCGTCGTTTACACCTGCTTTCCTTGCTCACTGAACACCCCTTCACAGGCTCCACGATCACTCGCACAGCAAGGCTCCTGGGCTGAGCCAGGTGAGAATCCTTGACCACTGTCTACAGAATCTGCGACTGATCCATCAACAGATGAATGGATAAAGATGTGTACATATATACAATGGAATATTACTCATAAAAATGAAAGAAACTGGGTTATTTGTAATGATGTGGATGGACCTAGAGACAGCCATACAGAATGAAATCAGAAAGAGGAAAACAAATATCGTGTATTAATGCCTATAGATAGAAGCTAGAAAAATGGCACAGCTGATCCTATTTGCCCGGCAGGAATGGAGATGAAGATGTAGAGGGTGGACATGTAGAAATGGGGTGCGAAGGAGAGAGTGGGGCGAACGGGGAAGTAGCACTGACATCTGTATATTACCGTCTGGAAAATGTAGATGGCTAGCGGGGGGCAGTTGTGTAGCATGGGGAGCTCAGCTCGGCGCTCTGCGATGACCTGGAGGGGTGGGAGGGTGGGAGGCTCAAGAGGGAGGGGAGGTATGTATACGCACAGCTGATTCACTTGGTGGCACAGCAGAAACCAACACAACATTGTAAAGCGATCGAACTCCAATAATAATATTTCTAAAAATCTGGGACTGAAAAATCAAGCAGAAAGGCTTTGCTGAGAGGTCCTCTGACCTCCATGAGGACAGAAACTGCTCCTGAATCCCTCTCTGAGCTAGATAACCATCACGTTCTCTCCAACCACAGGAACCGTCTTGATAGGTCAGGTGCTTCATTGCTGGGTAAAAACCATGCCGGATCAGCAGTCCCGGGCTTTCGCTCTCCTGATCCTGGACTCTTGTCGACTTGGAGGCAGGGAAGCTGCCTGCTGGTTTTCCCAGAGTGTGACCAGAGTGGTGGGAAACAGATGCTAGCCTCCAGTAAAAGCCCCGAAGCAGCGGTTTCTCCAAGTCTTCACACCTGGCTCTTCTGGAGTCTGGCCCCAGTGAGAAGTCGGCAGAGTCCCTTAAACAAAGTGAAGAATTCAGGGCAGACTGCCCGACCGTCTTCACTGGGCTCCTGGCTGTGCGGCTTCATCACCCGCACTATGGTTCCGACTTGGCATCTTTAAGCCCAGACGGCGCAGGGAGTTGACAAAGTAGCGAGGAGGCCTGCAGAGCAAGTTGAGTTCTTCCTTCTGGGGCTGCAGGGCAGGCAGGGTCAGCTGGCAGGCATGCAGGTGCAGGGGGAGGTGGCGGGCCTTGGACTGCTGCAGCCCCAGCTTCTTCAGGATCCCGGCAGACAATTTCTACACAAAGGAAAGAGCTCGTGAGAGCTGGGCCGGCGGCGCCTCTGACCAGCAGCCAGGGGTAGAAGACTTCCACTTCCAGGCCCCATCACTGACCCCCCTGGATGACAGTGAGGGACAGCCTGGTTCTGGACCATCTCTAGGAAGGGTTCAGAAGCCACGTGACAGAAAACCCACCACACTGGGAAAGCGCTCTTTGGCCAGTTCTCTGGCTTTCCGAGAATGAGCTATAACAGTGAAAAACAAGTTTCCACCAAGGCTCTTTAGCAATAGCATGAAAGGCTGCTTTGAGCCTTCAGAAAGTCTCCTGTCTGCTTCTGAATTTCTCCCTAACCTAAAGAGCTAGCAGGAGGATTACTGTTGTTTAGTTGCTTAGTCGTGTCAGACTCTTTGTGACCCCATGGACTGTAGCCTGCCAGGCTTCTCTGTCCATGGGATTCTCTGGGGAAGAATACTGGAGTGGGTGCCATGCTCTCCTCCAGTGGATCTTTCCGAACCAGAGACTGAACCCGTGACCCCCATGTCTGCATTGCAGGTGGATGCTTTACTGCTGAGCCACCAGGGAAGCCCAGCTGGCAGGGTGCTGTGTCTGAAAACCATCGACACGCCTTTGCTGCAACTGACTTTAGGGACTTAACAAGGGGAAGGCGTAAGTTTTCTCCCTTATTCTGTTGCATCTTGGGTCAAAAAGATATTACCTGAGGGGCCAGCCTGTTCCAGTCTGAGTACTTGTGATCACCAAGGACTGGGCAATCCAACCCAAAAGACAGGTGAACGCGAAGCTGATGTTTTATTCCTTTAAAAAGGGAAAGCGAGGAGACTTGTGATTAGCTATAGAAACGATACCACTGGCGGCATCTGCTTCTAATCATAGTAAATCAAAGCACAGTAAAATTGGCAAAACCCCAACTACAATGAAGGGTAAAGGATAATATAACAAATGATGAGCTATTAGGAAATAATACCATTAAGCCTCTAAGTACCCCTCCCCGTCACAGTTCCCTTTCCACCACACCTAACCACTCCGATCAACTTGAGGTCTATCGCTGCCATGCTTTTTGCTTTTTTAAAAAATAACTTCATCGTATAACATTAAATAGTACTACTTCGCACATTTATTTTTATATTATGGCAAAATATACATAAAATTTGAACTTTTTTTAAAAACAGAATTTGAAAGTAGTTCATTAGGAATTACCTCTTTTTTTTAAGGCTGCACAGCACGGCATGCAGGACCTAAGTTCCCCAAGCGGCATGGAATCTGTGCTCCTGCAGTGGAAGCTCGAAGTCCTAACCACCGGACCGCCAGGGAAGTCCCAAGGTTTACCATTTTCGTCCGTTTTAAGCGTTCAGTTCAGTGGCATTAAGTACATTCACACTGCTCTGGAACCATCACCACTGTCCATCTCCAGAACCCTCTCGCCCCAAACTGAAACCCTGTCCCCATAAACCGTAACTCCCCTCCCCCTCCTCCCTCCAGCCCCTGTAACCGCCACTCTGCTATCCGTCTCTACGAACCTGATGACTCTAGGTATCTCACATAAGTGGAATCATACAGTGTGTGCCCTTTTGCGCTGGGCTTCTTTAATTTAGTGTAGTGTCTGTAAGGTTTGGTCCAGCTGAAGCACGTGTCAGAACCTGCTTCTTTTCTATGGCTGGGTAATATTTCACTGCATGAAGTACCACCATGTCTTTCCAATCACCTGCTGATGGACATGTGGGTTGTGTTCACCTTTTGGCTACTGTGTATAGTGCCGCTATGAACAGCGGTGGACAGACATCTTTTTGAGGAACCCGTTTGCAAATTTTTAAATAAACGTAAGCAAACTGTTCACATCCTTATGCTACTGTTTTTCACAATCCCATCCCCATGAGAGCTCCCAGCCTTGGATCAGCATCAGAAGCACACTCTGGTACAACCTCAGCACCTCATAATACCGGGGGCCCAGAGGCAGGGCAGGGCCCAGCACGAGACCCTGTGTGAAGCCCTGAGGAGCCCCGCGGCTCTGCCACCCGCTGGAGAACAGCACCCTCACCGGTAATAGGCTGGAGCTCCAGGAGGGCGGCGGACAGGCTGCTGCTCAGCACCTGGTACTGAGTCACTGCCAGCTGCGCGTTCCGGCTGCTCCGAACCCTCACCATCTTCCCGTCATCCACGCGGTAGCTCGGGGACAGCGTCATCTGCAGCCAAAGAAATCGAGACGTGACTTCAAAGGACGAGCAGAAAACCCGTTCCTCCAGAGGTGCTCACCCACCCACCTTGTGGTGATGCTGCTGGCCCTGCGCCTCCTTCTCGATGATGGGGATGTCCACGACTCCCACTTCAGGCACCGGGACGCGCACGGTGATGGCCCTGGGGGGACACACAAACCCTGCCTGAGCCGTAAAGATGAGGAAGTGCTCCTTGGTTATTTGGCTACTTAGAAGTTTCATGCTGGACTTTCTGCACTACAAGAGGAGAGTGAAAAAGTTGGCTTAAAGCTCAACATTCAGAAAACGAAGATCATGGCATCCTGTTTCATCACCTCATGGGAAATAGATGGGGAAACAGTGGAAACAGTGTCAGACTTTATTTTTTGGGGCTCCAAAATCACTGCAGATGGTGACTGCAGCCATGAAATTAAAAGGCACTTACTCCTTGGAAAAAAAGTTACGAGCAACCTAGATAGTATATTCAAAAGCAGAGACATGACTTTGCCGACTAAGGTCCGTCTAGTCAAGGCTACGGTTTTTCCTGTGGTCATGTATGGATGTGAGAGTTGGACTGTGAAGGCTGAGCACCAAAGAATTGATGCTTTTGAACTGTGGTGTTGGAGAAGACTCTTGAGAGTCCCTTGGACTGCAAGGAGATCCAACCAGTCCATTCTGAAGGAGATAAGCCCTGGGATTTCTTTGGAAGGAATGATGCTAAAGCTGAAGCTCCAGTACTTTGGCCACCTCATGTGAAGAGTTGACTCATTGGAAAAGACTTAGATGCTGGGAGGGATTGGGGGCAGGAGAAGAAGGGGACGACAGAGGATGAGATGGCTGGATGGCATCACTGACTCGATGGACGTGAGTCTGAGTGAACTCCGGGAGTTGGTGATGGACAGGGAGGCCTGGCGTGCTGCAATTCATGGGGTTGCAAAGAGTCAGACATGAATGAGCGACTGAACTGAACTGAACTGATAGCGAGTTCTGAGGGTCAGAGGGTCCCAAATAATCTCTTGGTATAGTGCTTAGCCTGACAGCTGTCACTATTCTTACAAACCTATCTTTTCTGCTACTAAAGTAAATATGCTGATTGCAGAATACTGTGGGGGGGGGGTGGGAAACAGGAAAACAAACAAAAACAATTATATTAGTAACATGGTCTTTCATCCAGCCTTTAAAATTGAGTATGAGCAGTTTCATTTTAAAGGGGGATAATATAGTTTTGTATCATTTATATCTTTCTTTTTTAAAGGATAAAAGATGGTAAGTTCAAGTTGCATAGGAAAGAAATGAATAAATAAAACGAACTGAATGAAAAATTCATAGGACTGCTCCTGCTCTATTTGTCAGGTAGATAAAACACGGAGGAAATGTGCTCCAAAAGTCACAGGAACCCCAAACACAGTTCAGTAACTCACTCCCAACCTCTCTTGTTGGAGGTCTATCACACCGCAGACAGGTAGAAGATTCTGATTTGTCCTTACGTTTAAACCTCCTGCAGGTCAATCAGCCTAAAACAGAATTGCTGGCCCAGGAGTCAAAAGCCCTCTCAGATATAACATCTCACACTCTGGACACCCAGCTGCAGGTTGGTAGCAGCTCAGACTGCTATCTGATGCATTTTACCATACTTACACAGATTTATAACCACTAGATGACCCTTCCTAATGACCTAATGCTCCTGCTCAAAAACGTTCAGCCAATAAATATTCACTGAATGTAAACAGGCAATGATTTAGGTAGGCACTGGTTTTATATGGATGAATAAGACAAAAATCCCTACTGGTCAGACTTCTCTGGCCACCCAGTGGTTGAGACTCCATGCTTCCACTGCAGGGGGCCTGGGTTCAAACCCTGGTTTGGAAAATTCCCTAAGCCATGCTGTGTGCACCGCATGCCCCAACCAAAAAAAGGAAAGAAAGGAAAAAAAAAAAAAAAAATCCCTGCTCTCAAAGAATACCAAATCTAGTAAGAGAGGCTCAATAATTTACCTAAAATCTCACACTGGTAAATAACACAGGTGAGAGCTGAATACAGACCTTTCTGAGCATTTAGCTACCATGCTAAACTTGCTCCATTACCTGTCATCTCTCATTGAGGTGATTCTTAAAACTTCATTCCTCATCAGAGTCATTTGTGGAGCTTTTTAAAGATACAGATACCTAAACCTCACACCCACACGACTTATGAATCAGAACCTCTGTGGGTGGGTCTCAAGCATATAGATTTTTTTTAAGGTTCCCAAGATAGCAAAGCAACTTCAAAATCTATAATACAAAAAGGACTAACATCCAAAATATGAAAAGACTGCTCACCAATCAAAAAGAAAATAATAACCTTATAGAACACAGGCAAAAGAAAACAGTCTGTTCACAGAAAGGAAAACTCAAACTGCTGATAAACACACACACACACACACACACACACAAAACCAGCCAACACCACCAGTTAACAGGGGAACAGAAAATAAAGTATATATATTTTTACCAACAGAGTGGCAAACCTTTTAAAAATGAATTGATTAGGCATAATGGGAAGTGGATACTCATCACTGCTAGTGGGAATAAAAACTGACATCATCATTTTGGTGGAGAAGGCAATGGCACCCCACTCCAGTACTCTTGCCTAGAAAATCCTATGGACGGAAGAACCTGGTAGGCTACGGTCCATGGGGTCGCTAAGAGTCAGACACGACTGAGCGACTTCACTTTCACTTTTCACTTTCATGCACTGGAGAAGGAAATGGCAACCCACTCCAGTGTTCTTGCCTGGAGAATCCCAGGGATGGGGGAGCCTGGTGGGCTGCCATCTATGGGGTCACACAGAGTTGGAGTTGACTGAAGCGACTTAGCAGCACCAGCAGTATCATTTTGGAGAGCAACTTGGGTAGTAACTATTCAAATTTTATAAAGTGTGCACCCTTCAACCCAGTAATTCCATTTCTGGGCATTTGTCCTAAGGATATACTCACATATTCTTTGCAAGAGGCTTTGAAAAATTGAAAACTGCCTAAACATCAATAACGAAGTTATGATATATCTACACAACGAATACCTACAATAAAGCCATTGAAGAGGAGACAGCTCTAATTGTGCAACACAAAAGGCCCTCCAAGATATACTGTCCAAGTGAAAAACTTCTACTGCTAAGTCGCTTCAGTTGTGTCCGACTCTGTGCGACCCCATAGACGGCAGCCCATCAGGCTCCGCCGTCCCTGGGATTCTCCAGGCAAGAACACTGGAGTGGGGTTGCCATTTCCTTCTCCAATGCATGAAGGGAAAAGTGAAAGTGAAGTCACTCAGTCGTGTCCGATTCTTAGCGACCCCATGGACTGCAGCTCACCAGGCTCCTCCGTCCATGGGATTTTCCAGGCAAGAGTACTGGAGTGGGGTGCCATTGCCTTCTCCCTCCAAGTGAAAAAAGCAGGTTGCAAAGCAATGCAAAATATGCTGCCATACAGTCATCTGCTTATACATATCCCACATAACTCTACAAGTTTACACAAGACACTAGCAACAGAAACTGCTTCAGAAACAGGAAACTGAGTAGATGGGGGATAGGAGTGGTTTCATTTTTGCTCATGTACCTTTCTTCTATAAAAAAAACTAAGGTTGGCAAAATTGAAAAAGACACATATATCCCACTGTTCATTGCAGCACTATTTACAACAGCTAGAACATGGAAGCAACCAAGATGTCCATTAAGAGATGAATGGATAAAGAAGTTGTGGTACATATACACAATGGAATGCTACTCAGCTATAAAAAGGAATGCCTTTGAGTCAGTTCTAATGAGGTGGATGAACCTAGAGCCTATTATACAGAGTGAAGTAAGTCAGAAAGGGAAAGATAAATATCACACACTAACACATATATACAGAATCTAAGAAGATGGTACCGAAGCATTTATTTGCAGGGCAGCAATGGAGAAACAGACATAGAGAATAGATTTATGGACATGGGGAGAGGGGAGGAGAGGGTGAGATGTATGGAGAGAGTGACATGGAAACTGACATTACCATATGTAAAACAGATAGCCAATGGGAATTTGCTGTATGTCTCAGGAAACTCAAACAGGGGGTCTGTATCAACCTAGAGGGGTGGGATGGGGAGGGAGATGGAAGGGAGGTTCAGGAGGGAGGGGATATACGTATACCTATGGCTGATTCATGTTGAGGTTTGACAGAAAACAACAAAATTCTGTAAAGCAATTATCCTTCAATTAAAAAAATAAATTATATTTATTAAAAAAAACACTAAGATTGGGACTTCTCTGGTGGTCCAATGGCGGGGGCCTGGGTTCGATCCCTCGTCAGGGAATTAGATCCCACATGCCACAGTTCAGAGTTCCTATGCTGCAACTGAAGATTCCACATGCCACAGTGAAGATCAAAGATCCCGCACACTGCAATTAAGACCCAGCACAGCCAAATAAACAAAAACTGAGGTAAGTCTACATGCACCAACGTGAGTTACACGTCTACAGACGAAGAGTTAAGTCGGAAAAATACAGTGTACACTGTACAATGTCACACACGCACACACACAGTATACATATCAGTGTGCTCAGTCACTCCATCGTGTCCTGCTCTTTGCAACCCTGTGGACTGTAGCCCACCAGGCTCCTCTGTCCATGGGATTTCCTAGGCAAGAATACTAGAGTGGGTTGCTATGCCCTCCTCCAGCGGATCTTCCCAACTCAGGGATTGAAACTGCATCAGACATGTATGTAAATAGGATGAGTAAGCTCCACAGGAATAAAAACCAAACTACCCCAAGGGAAGGAACGAGAATAATAGAATGAGAGAATTCTCCAGGACTTTTTTTTTTTGCTTTATCCATGTTGTCTGACATTTTACCACAACAATCAAATCATATTACTTGCATAATTAATTTTAAATAATTTTTATGTACAGGCATAATTAGGAACCACTATACTATCAGACTCTAATAGTCTAAGCACTAAATCTATTTCCTATAATTTTTATATATCCAGAGATCCTAAGACAGTGCCTGTCACCAGGGATTCCTGATGTAAGAAGAGCGGAAGAAATGAATGAGGGCCTACACCACCTCGACCGCTATTGACAGGTTTCGTACCAGTACTTCTTTGTCACCTGACGAGTTCTAAACAGCTCTTGGACTTGATGCGCCACTTCTTTTTCCCAAGCCAACACCATCACACCTGTGGTTTCCTTGTCCAGCCGATGGCACAGGTGCAGCGGCTTTGCCTTGGGGCCGTGAAGTATCTTTGCCAGGACAGGCAGTACATCACTGATGCAGAGCTTGACCCCAGGGCCACCTGAGAAGGAAAGAGCCAGAGACCTGAGTGGCCAGGGAAAGATCCCATCAAAGACCTCGACTTGGGAAAAGCAGATTACTGGATTAACAGCAGATGCTCTTGAGGGCAGTAAAACTGAAGTGTGGTCCAGGGACTAGCAACATGTCAGTACGCCCGGGGAACCTGCTAGAAAGGAATCTCAGGCCCCCAACCCAGATAATGAATCAAACTCTGCATTTTAACAAAACACCCAAGTGACTCATATGCATAATACACTTTAAGAAACAAGATCCCAAGGTATGTGGCTTTCTCCTCAGACATAAACAATTTTTTAAAGGTATTTATGTACTCAAACTAAAATTAGCAACCAAAATGAGGAGGCCTGATATTTCACTATATAAACACAGGCTTGAGAATCTGCCAAGTAAACCCTAGCGAGAAATGCAAGAACATAAGGCCCTCCTGAGGCATTACGGAGGAGTTGAAAGATGGGCATTCCTGGGTTCCGTTCTATGGAGCCTCCTAACTAGCCATTGACCTTAGACATTACTTACCCTTTTCAACTTTTAGTTTTCTTATCTACAAAATGTGAATATCAGGATAATAATTATTTCTTGGGGAATGAAAAGGAAAGAAACTTAATGGAAGGATCAAGAGAAAAAAATACACACAAAGCACTAGGCAATGTCTAACTTAATTCCTTGTTTTCATGTACAACCATCTCTGTATCTCCCCCCAAAGCATTTGTACGTCTAGCTAAAACATGCCTTTCCCTCCAGCAAAACCCTTTCCACAAATGCATTTTTTCTATCAATCTTTCCTGACTCACTCCAGCTATCTCTGAAAATAAAAAACATCAGGGTTGAGGTGTCCATTAGGGTCAAGGTGCCCTGGGGTTTTGCTAGTTATACACCAACACATGTTATGTCCTTTTTCCCAATTTTGATGGAAAATAATTTGAACACAGGAACTACACAGCCTTGGTCCTCTATAGCAACCCCTGGTGGAGGCTGGCACACAGCAAATTCCATACTGCTGGCTGCCAGATGCTTGAAAGATGGGGACCATCTTATTTAGCTCTGTGTCCTCTCTGGTGTCTTACATAGGTTAGTATCCTTCAGTTCAGTTCAGTTCAGCCACTCAGTCGTGTCTGACTCTTTGTGACCCCATGAATCGCAGCATGCCAGGCCTCCCTGTCCATCACCAACTCCCGGAGTTCACTCAGATTCACGTCCATCGAGTCAGTGATGCCATCCAGCCATCTCACCCTCTGTCATCCCCTTCTCCTCCTGCCCCCAGTCCCTCCTAGCATCAAAGTCTTTTCCAATGAGTCAACTCTTCGCATGAGGTGGCCAAAGTACTGGAGTTTCATTACAAAAGTTTAATTACTCTGAAAGCAAAGCTTCAGGAAGCCCTGGGAGTAATGTCAGAGTTGCCCTGCCTTGTAATAGAAAGCAGCAGCGCCCCTCCCGCTTCCCCGCCACGTGCTCCTCACCATGCACAGGGAGACCGTAGGGCTTATTGATGACCACAAGGTCCTTGTCCTGATGGACAATTCCCCGGCTTAGCGCCTTAGCCAGCACGTTGGGGTGGACGCGCTGCAGCTGCTCTGTGAACCGCACTAGTTCTCGCACTCTCCGCTGAACAGGGTTTGTGGGCGCCTAGGGAGAAGGAGAGACGGGCAATGTCCGGTGAGGAGGTCTTTCACTAAACCTGGGTGAGAATTTGGGAAGGGAATGCCTGTATCTCTGCACTAGATGAGCGCCTTCCTCGAGTAATTTGAGAGCAGGGATGCGTGTCTGTCCCACTGGTCCCCAAGTAGGGCTTAAGGCTGGGGTCGGCAGGAGCCAAAGACCCAGCCCACAGGAAGATCCCGCACCCTGCTTAGCTGTCCCCTTCGCTTTCTCCCAGTTCTCCCACCACAAGCCCTCGACATTTACCTGACAGGTGTCAGAGGACCCGCCTACTTCCCTCCCTCACCCCAGTGAGCGCACTGCCTCTTGGGAGTTGTGGTCTTTCTGGACTCACCGGCTCCTTCGTCTTTTGTTGCTGTTTCTGGGCCCGGAGTCTCTCTGCTAATCGCTGAGCATCCAGGGGCCGAGAGGCAGCAGCAGCAGCAGCGGAACAAAGTGGTTTTGAGTAGAGGGTGAAAAGACTTCCGAGACACTGCCCGGAGCCCCGGACCCAGAGGCCGGGCGCGCTGCAGCCGGGCGCCGCCATCTTGCCGAGAAGGGAGGGGCGAGGCAAGGCCACGCCCAGAGGAGAGCAACGAAAGGGCGGGAGGACGGGTGGGCGGGCCCTGCGAGTCACGTGGGCATGGCGGGGCGGGGCCCGGGGCGCATCACGTGGGGGCGGTGCGCGCTGAGTGCGGCTGCGCCGGCCGGTAGCTGCAGCTGGAGCGGTGGCGTTTGGAGGAGACGCGGTGAGTGTGTGCGAAAGCCGGGTTGGGACTGCGGAATGCCGGTGCCTCAAAGCTTTAACGTTTCTGCGGACCCAGGGTTTCCGTTCTCGGAGATCCCTGTCTCGGGAAACCGTTTCTCCCTTTGAGAGATGACCCCACTCAAAACCACCTCCCCGCCCCCGCGCCTGGTAGAAGAGATGCCCCATGAATGCTCGCCCCAGAGCGGTCTTGAGGCGCCCACCCTGTCCCTCTTGCCCCGAGGGACGCCTCCCGTCTTTTCTCCTTTCCTTATGGCTCGACCTTCGGAGATGCGGGATCAGTGAAACCTCTCCACCCCTCACCTCCTGACTCCCAACCTCTTTGTTTCACGTTGTAACTAGTCCTTCTCTCCCAGGGGTGATGGGGAGCCCCTTCCGTTACCCAGGGGCCTATATTTCCTTCCTGGCGAGCACCTTGAGTTTCTTCTGCCGTCTTCAAGAATTCATTTCTTGGAGTCTCCTCCTTCAACTCCCGCCCACCACCCCCCTGCGGCTTCCAAAGAGAAGACAAAGTACAGAGCAGGAACCTTCCCTTCCCATTTCTCCTTCCTTCATTTCCTCCTCCGCCGTTTGCAGTCTCTCCAGACCCTCCCTTTCTCTTACAAAGTGCAGCGTTGGGACCCCCATGCCCATACTGCTTACGACTTAACGAAGTCAAGACTTTTTGACTTCACTGAGGGGTGGCAGGGAAGAGGAACGTCTGGTTGGGATAGTAACACTATAAAAGTAGCTTGGGACACACCTGCCATTTGTTAAGGATGATGCCCGAGCCTTAAAGGGATGTCAGAAAGCGAATGGGTCTGCGCTGACGATAGAGGAAACAGTTACTGCTGAGCATGAAGGTTGCCAGACGAGTTAGTGAAACTAGGCTTGTGCTCTACCCCCCTAAAAAGGATTAGCATGAAACAGAGTTGAACAGGTAAGTGGAGCTAGCCTGTAGAAGAACTTTAACCTGAAGAAGAGTTTGATCTAGATGTGAGTCTGTGATCTAAGGAGTCTGTGAAGCTTCTGGAGCGGGAGGGAGACTCCTTGAAAGGTAGAAATGAATCTGACAGTTGAACGCAGGACATATTGAAAAGGAGGGGGCTTTGAGAGCAGGGAAATCGGCTAGAATGCTGCAAACTAGGTGGGCAGTAGTAAGGCTGTGCTTGGTTCAGTGGTCTTTTCCCTACACCATACTGTTCTTTGAGTTTAAATTGATTTTTGAGTTGTGCAGGTCAAGATGTATCAGTTGGCAGCTGCTGTTGAACAGTGAGTGCCTTAAGGATTCATTCATTCATTTTTTTTTTTTTAATCCCCTTATCTGGTGCAGAGTAAACTCACAAATATCCCTGGACTGGGTGAGGTGCATTGTAGGCTTGTATTAGGTGTGTCTGAACATTTTGAATCATCTGATTTCTGTCCATTTTTTTATCTAAAGAGTGGAGGAAGGAGTAGATATATTTGTAAAGAGGGGGAAAGAAAGCTTGTGTGTGTTTCTGTAATGAGAGGTAATGGTTATAAACGTGAAGAATTTCAAGGGAGACTGGGGAAACAGCCTCTGTCTCTCCTACTGTTTTTCCTCCGCAGATTCACAGGAAAGACACAGATGTATAGAAGTTGAGAATTACCACCTTTTACTGATAATGCCCCAGACCCAGTTTCTAATTTCAGTAAACAGTCCCACATTATACGTTTCGTAGGTACCTGAAGCCTCCTTTCCAGGGACTCTAAAATTTGGACATCAGGACTTAAGTTTGTGTCCTTACGTTAATTACAAGCCTGTTTTAGGTGAAGGACTTTTATGGTTTCGTGTCGGGGCGGGGAACCTACTTCTGCCTTAACCTGTCCTTAGTAGTGTTCAAAAAGTGACTGCAGAATTTTCTTTGTGGCAGGAAACAAAATGAAGAACCTACTCAGATGTCATTGTCAGTGACTCAGACCTTGTGTTCTTGGGTTTCACCTTAACCCAAGGCATACACTATAGTGCCTAGGAATAAAAACACTGGTTCCCCTTTCTTTTTTTTTCTGGGGAAGGAACTTTGAGATTTTTCTTGTTGAAACTTTGTGAGAGAAATTTGAAGAGTTTTGTTTGCTTGATATCACAGTACAGCTTTAGTCAATATGGATACAGAGGTTTGTTTCCTTAATGTTTATCCTGTGAGTCTAGGCACTTGCTGGTTATTGAAATAAAGTTGCTCTCAGTACACAAGAATTTATGCAGACCCCAGTGTTCGTCACAGTACTGTTTATAATAGCCAGGACATGGAAGCAACCTAGATGTCCATCAGCAGATGAATGGATAAGAAAGCTGTGGTACAGATACACAGTGGAGTATTACTCAGCCATTAAAAAAAATACATTTGAATCAGTTCTAATGAGGTGGATGAAACTGGAGCCTATTATACACAGTGAAGTAAGCCAGAAAGAAAAACACCAATACAGTATACTAACGCATATATATGGGATTTAGAAAGATGGTAACAATAACCCTGTATGCGAGACAGCAAAAGAGACACAGATGTATAGGACAGTCTTCTGGACTCTGTGGGAGAGGGCAAGGGTGGGTTGATTTGGGAGAATGGCATTGAAACGTGTATAATATCATATAAGAAACGAATCGCCAGTCCAGGTTCGATGCATGATACAGGATGCTTGGGGCTGGTGCACTGGGATGACCCAGAGGGATGGTATGGGGAGGGAGGTGGGAGGGGGGTTCAGGATTGGGAACATGTGTACATCCTTGGTGGATTCATGTTGATGTATGGCAAAACCAATACAATATTATAAAGTAATTAGCCTCCAATTAAAGTAAATAAATTTATATTAAAAAAAAGAATTTATGCAGAGATACATATTGTCTTTTTCCTCTTCCTCATTCAGTTGATCCTGTCTTGGTAGCTGATTTTTCTGCTTCTCCACCAATCTCATATTCTCTTTTTGGCTGAGGCCTCTTTTGTCTGGACTGTTTTCTCAGTACAAGGAGGGGAATTTTATTAGTGATGTCTTCATTCTTACAGAGTACAAACATGGCTTCTATACATAGATCTTGATATACTTATCATATGTGTCTCTCCCATAACTATATAAAGAAGACCATGATAGTTTGCTTTTAAAAATATTTTCTATCCTGTGCAAGAATGACAAAGCCTTCTTTTTAATTCATGAATATAAACAGGAACTGACTAATAAAGGGAATTGTGTTTAAATTTCACAAATTTAAGGTTAATTAGTGGCATGAGGTTAACTTCTGGTTCCTTGACAGTGGTTTGCTAGTTGCAGATTAACCAGCGATTCAGTTTCCCTGCAAAGCAGGAAGTGCTTGGAGATTGTTTTATGGTTTTAGAGAGATTCAAAGAGGCAATTAGCAAGAGGTCTCTGGAGGTGTCCTGGGAAGTGCAGTTGTTGGCAGCTGGGAACTGGCCCCAGTTGAGCTGCTTGTGAACTTAAGTGAGTAATTTGGGCTTCAGTTTATTGTCTTTTCAGAGTTCCCTGGTGGTCCAGTGGTTAAGACTCCACACTTCCAATGCAGGGGTGCAGGTTTGATCCCTGGTCAGGGAACTAAGATCCCACGTGCTGTGAAGTGCAATGAAAAATTTAATAATAAAAGAAGATCCTTATCAGCTCTAAGCTCCTACTCTATGAAGACTTACCATCCACTGACACTTAAGTATGTCTCTTTCTTATCAAGTGGAATTTATGTCAGACTTATCTTGAATACATTTAGCATTGGCACAGGGATTCAGGATTTTGCTCCTGTTCCCACAGTTTAACCTTACGCCCCTGAGCTGACATTTATGTTCGGAGGTTTGCTTCATTGAATGCTGCTGGAATACACCTTCAGATTTCACAGGTGGGGTGTGGGAGGGAGTGCAGATAGGAAAAAAAAAAAACCAGAAACAATGGTATTGACCTATAACACGGTGTGTGCTTTTTTCTGTGCCAACATTTCAAAAAGAAATTACGATGTACCATTGCCCCTTGTTACACATTTATTCAGCTTTTGTTCAATGGTCAGGACAGTTTGAGCTTAAGCCACTACTTCCTAAACTTTATTTTCATACTGTGACATGTGGAAATTACTGTTGTGTCACTGAGGAAGAAGACAGCTGTCCTGGGAGCTGTGGCTGTCCTGTCCCCCGCTGGCCATACACAGGCGAGGAGGAGCTCCCTGTGCTAAGGTCCATGCAGAGGGCAGCCTTACACGTTCAAGGTCTTTGTCCCAAACTCTGCCTAACTCTCAAGAGTAACAGTATCACTAGTTAGTTTTGTTCTGCTTTTAAACCAAAGCATGTTATATATTATCCCTTGAATCATCGCCCATTTTTACCTGACCATATCTGTTTTGGGGGTTTCCATTCTCTTTACTATTATTATTATGTAAGATTCAGTTGTACAGCACTATAATTCAACGTGTGTACCACACTACCAGGTGATGGACTGCCATCAATCTGGGTGACCATTGTTATTTTTGTTAAATCTCTCTGTAATCTGTTCTGCGTTTGTGTGCCTTTGTGCTCTTGGCCCGTTTAAAGACCATATTTGGGGACTTCCCTGGTGGTCCAGTGGCTAAGACTCTGTGCTCCTGATGCGGGGGCCTGGGGTTCTGGCCCTGGTTGGGGAACTAGATCCCACATGCTTCAGCTAAAGATCTTGCTTGTTGCCATGAAGATCGAAGATCCCACATGCTTCAAATAAGACTTAGCACAGCCAAATAGATACTAAATATTAAAAAAAAAAGACTGTACTTGTCCTCAGAAAGTGGCCCATTTTAAAGTGTATGAATGGGTAGTTAACTGATTAAGAGATGGGAAATCCTTTTGTCATGATACTTTAACCTCATTAGATTATGGGTGGACTTGCTCTGGCTCTTTTGAGAAAATAGGGAATTTCTTTAAGTAGCTTATTTTATGTTTTCCATTATAAAAGTATTATAGAAAATTGAAAATAAAAAAGTAGAAGGAAAATCATTCATATTTCTGTTTTCCAAATAGTGTTAATATCATGAGTTTTGTTGCCTTTAAAAAAAAAATCACGCATTCTTTCGTAATCGTAGAAATTTTCAAACATTTGCATGATAGAAAAAAACTAATAAACCTCCTGTACCCATCACTAGCTTCTCAAGCCAACCAGCACCAGGCCAGTCTTGTTCTCCATCCCACCGTTAACTCCCAGATGGTTTTGAATCAGATCCCAGAAATAATCATTTCGTCTGTAAACCCTTGGGTATGTATCCGTGAAAGATAAGGACTAGTTTTCAACATAAGCACAGTACTGTGATCACACCTTAAAAAATACGTTCCTGGGTATTACTGAGCAACCAGTCAGTGCACAGATTTTCCAGTTGGTTTCACTTCCTAACAGTTCATTTGTTTGAATCATCTGGATTCAAGAAGGGTCCACCCATCCTGTGTACACTTTTAATTAGAAGACTAAAACCATATGGGCATTCAGAAGAGATAATGTGAACTGTCCACCTTGCGGATGCTAAGAGCTTACACTTTGAGTCAGACAGACTAGGTTTCAGACCAGCTCTGCTGCTTGCTAGCTGTGTAGCCGTGTGCAAAGTTACTTAAGCTCTCTCACTTTAGTTTCTCTATCCTGTCAAATGGAATTAATCTATGCCCTAGGACCGCCGTGAGGATTGAGTGAGTCAGTGCAGGTTAAAGCACAGTAGAGCCCGACACAGAGTTAGTAATAAAGGCTAGCTCTGTCCAGCACCTCGTATAGCACCGGGTGCATAGATTTGTGGAATAAAAATAGAGTAGGAGTCAAGAGCCGAGGAATTTGGTCTAATTCTGCCATTTAGGGGAATCACTTCAAAGTTTTGGACCCTAAATTTCTCATTAGAAAAGGGGACGGAGTGAACAACAAGATGATCACTGACATTCCAGAACTTGCAGGAAAGGAGGCAGGTGTGATATTCCAGAAACAACATGAGCTTCTAAAACAGACTGGGGTTTGCATCTTGCACTTTATTATTTACAAGCATTTAATCTCAACCTCAGTTTCGTCATATGTGCAATGGAATTAATGATACTTAGTAAAATTGTTGTGATGAGCAAGAAGATAAATATGTCTGGTTCCTAGTGTGTAGTGGGTACTCAGATTATTAGACAGCATTTTATGATTGTAAAACAGGAATGTTACATTGGAGCATTCAACATCTTAAGAACTGTGTGTTCTGTGGCATTTGTATAAATGAAGATGACCAAGTGTCTTATGGCAAAAGGAATATACACTGGATGGGTGAACCTGGAAACTGTGTTTCCAGTACATGGATGATGGAAAATTAAGGGACTATTCAATGATGTTGATAAAAGCCAAAGGATATAAGGATCCCTGGAGAAATTCAGGAAGGTCTTTGCAACAGATGGTTACTTAAAGTTGAATAAACCTGTTTTCTGTTATCATTTAAAAATTTCACAGAGAGTCAAAAATGACTTTTTAAATTGCAGTATATGCAAGCATTATGTTAGTTTCAGGTGTGGTACATGGTGATTTGATGTTTACATTTTTATGAAATCACCACAATAAGTCTAGTACCCATCTGTCCCCATACAAAGTTACCAGACTGCTGTTGACCATATTCCTTGTGCTGTATATTACATCCCTGGGCTTGATTCATTTTTGTTTTTGCTTGTTTAAATTGCATGTATCAGTGAAATCGTATGGTATTTGTCTTTCTCTGATTTATTTCACTTAGCGTAATATACCCTTTAGATGTTGTCGTAGGTGGCATGATTTCATTTTTGTTTGGGCTGAGTAATATTCCATTCACCTATGAGTGGACTCTTAGGTTGCTTCCATATTTTGGCTCTTGTAAATAATGCTGCAGTGAACATTGGTGCGCATGTTATCTTTTTGAATTCATGTTTTTGTTTCCTTTGGGTGAATACGCAGAAGTGAAATCTCTGGATTATTTGGCAATTCTATTTTTAGGTTTTCGAGGAACTTCCATATAGTTTTCTGTAGTTTACAGTTCTACCAGCAATGCATGAAGGTCCCCTTTTCTCTACGTTCTCACCAAAATTTGTCATTTCTTGTCTTTTTGATACAGCCATTCTGAGAGGTACGAGATGGTATCCGTTGTGGTTTTGATTTGCGTTTCCCTGATAGTTAGTGATGTTGAGAATCTTTTCATGTGCCTGTTGGCCACCTGTGTATCTTCTTGGAAGAAGGTCTGTTCAGGTCCTCTGTCCATTTTTTAGTCAGGTGGTTTTTTTGATGTTGTGTGAATTCTTTGTATGTTTTGGGTATTAACCCTTATCTGATGTGTTTGCAAATACAGTATCTTTTTTTAATTCTGATTGAAGCAAATACAGTATCTTCTCCCACTCAGTAGGCTGCCTTTTTGTTTTGTTGATAGTTTCTTCACTGTGCAAAGACTTTTAAGACTGATGTAGTCCCATTTGTTTATTTTGCTTTTGTTTCCCTTGCCTGAAGAGACAGATCCAAAAAAAATTGTTAAGATCAAGGTCAAAGATCTGCCTGTGTTTTCTTCTAGAATCTTTTGGTTTCGGATCTTACATTTCAGTCTTTAATCCATTTTGAGTTTGTTTTTGTCTGCAGTGTAAGAAAGTGGTTTGGTTTCAACCATTTGCTGGTTGCTGTCCCATTTTCTCAACACCATTTGTTGACAAGGATGTCTTTTCCCCATTGTGTATCCTTATCTTCTTTGCCATAGATTCATTGACCGTATAAAAGATGTCGATTGGATGTGTGTGTGTGTTTATTTATCTTTGACGTTTGGAACATGCTGCATTTGTCCTAATGATACTTTTGGTTTAATGAAAATAACTTACATTAGCTGTTAAAGGGAGAGCTGCACTGTTAACTGACTTAGAAAAGCAAATCAATTCTGAGTTGACTGATCCAGTGTCCTGGTCAGCATTTCCCCAACATGCTTGGGAAGAGTCGCCTGAGGTACCTGGAAGCCACAGCAGGTCACTCCTCCAGGAGTCTGGGCTCAGTGAGGGCTGGGTCCGGGCCCAGGGGTCGGTGTTGCCCCCTCACCCCTGCCCGGGGAGCACCCCTGTGTCTGCGCCTCTGCCCCGAGTCCTCCGCCGCTGAGCCCGGTGCTCCTGCTCTGCCCAGCCTTCTGTAGCTTCACCTGTGCCTGGTTTTTCACTTGCCGGAGTTAATTTTTTTTCCGGGTGCTCCAAGGTGTGAATCACATTCTTACCAGCAACACCCTCTGTGTGCTCAGATGCATCCCTTCCGTTTTTCCTATTGGAGCCTGCGGTCTTCCTCCTCCTCCCTTTGCTGCTCCCTGTCAGTCTTATTCAGAAACGGACCTTTACTCTCCTCCTGGGCTGGCTCCATGGGATTACTCCTTCTGGGCTCCTTCAAGGGATTACTGGCTCCCACGACGTCACATGTCTTGGTTACGTCCTTACGTCCTAAGAAATATCTGAAGGACTTTATTTTGCCCACAAACTTGTTTGATAGTTGGGAAGTAGAGTCGAGTCCCAAGCTAGAAGTGCTTTTCTCTTAGAGTTTTGAAGGTGTCCTTATACTTCCCAGGGTCTGTAAGTGTTTTTGAGGTGTGGAGGTTCACACCCTTTCTGCATCCCCTTGTTCTGCTGGTTCGGTTTTTCTTTTCGCTTTCACTGGGAGTTTGAGGACAGTCCCTGCATTCTGGAGTTCCATGATGGTGTATCCTGGTGTGGGTCTTTCCTCTTCTGCCATTCTTGGTCCACAGTGGATCCTTTTATTCTGAAAATTCATGTCCTGCAATCCTGGGACATTTTCTTCTATCATTTCTGTGATTTTTCTCCCCATCTTTTCTTTTCCTTTGATCCTTTTTCATACGTCCATTCTTGTCGTATGGATACAGTAGCTCCAAAGAGGGCCCATCATAATTTTCTATAAAACATTAAGGTAAACAAAGGAAGAAAAATTGAAAACAAAACAAAACCATGAAGGGGACTTGCATATAAGAAAATGTATCCTGTAGAAGCAGGGGCAAGCTCCTAAGAATACTGTTTTTTGAATTGATATCAGCATGAAACCAGGATGCTTTAACTTGCCCCAGAAGTTCCTCCTGAAAACTGCTTTTCTCCTTATAAACGAAAATACCCACAGCGTTCTCTCCAGGTGGGATCACTTGCTCTTTCTGCTTCACTGTCCCTTTCGTATTCCCCAGGTGCCTACATGTGACCAGTCCTTTTCTCAGAAAAGAAAGATGCTCCCCACCACACCCCACTCCTGAGCAGTGTCCCCCTGGCACCCAGGCCGCCCAGCCCTCTGTTGTTGCTCTCTCTGACTCCTCGGTCTTGCATTGACCTCCTTCGCTTTTTATGAAAGTATGTTTCTAGGTCTTCCTAACCTGTTTTGCTTTCAGCTTTTTCCTCAATTATTTTCACTGGCTACTTTTTAAGACTGATGCCACCGGCTCTGCAAAGCAGTGCTGTTCAGGCTGTTTCTTCTAAGTCAGCCTAGCCATTCTAGCTCCAGTGGCCCTTGTAGCAGATGATAGCCTCTTTCTGGAGCTTTCAGATTCTAGTTTCAGGTATAAACAGTGTTTTTATCTCTCAGTTCATTTGCAGATCAAAGAGAATATTTTTCAGTTAATTTTTATTAAGAGAAAAAAATCCTGAAACGAATATCGGCTAATTTACGGTCCTAATGGAGTAGGACATGGCAACCCACTCCAGTGTTCTTGCCTGGAAAATCCCATGGACAGAGGAGCCTGGTGGATTGCAGTCGATGGGGTCGCAGAGTTGGACATGACTGAGTGCACACACAGCCATAAGCTTAGCCACGTCCCTATGTTCTGGCTGGTCACTCATTCTCTTGTTCTTAAGGGATTACTGAAATTGATCCAGGGAAGGTACTCGCAAAAACTTTCCTAAAGTAGAGGACAGTTCTTTCAAAATCAGTAAATACTTTCATTAGTACTTGAGACAGAAAGGGGGACATAATCACCAATAATCCTATCACCCAGAACTTATTTCTGCCACTCAGATAGCTCCAACACATGATAAGAACAGGGTGTCAAACAATGTTTTGATCTTTAAGGTTGAAATAGGACTGTCTAAAAGTGTGTTTGTGTTTTGAAGGACTGTGTAATGAAACTCTGAGTAGGTACCTCATGGGTCTGAAACACAGGCAAGATCTGAGCTGAAGACACAGATTTGGGAGACATTAGCATTTAGTTGACATGGTAAGCCACTGGAATAGATGCGGTGGGGAGAGGAGGGAATGGGTAAAGTGGTTGGACTGGAAAGCTTCAGACGCCCTGAGGATGGTCCACATTCAGGGAATGGGCAGAGTAAGAAGAGCTTCCCCTACAGGAATGGGAGGAAGGCCAGAAAAACACAGCATCCAAAGGAGATGAGAATGGAATTTGGTATTAGATGCTTCCAAAAGGTAAAGGAGGATGAGTCCTAATGAAGTCATTGAATTTTATCACAGTGATACCTATTTACCATAAATTTCTTCTTGATCTTACTACTACTACTGAGTCGCTTCAGTCGTGTCCGACTCTGTGACCCCATAGATGGCAGCCCACCAGGCTCCCCCGTCCCTGGGATTCTCCAGGCAAGAACACTGGAGTGGGTTGCCATTTCCTTCTCCAATGCATGAAAGTGAAACGTGAAAGTGAAGCTGCACAGTCGTGTCTCACTCGCAGCGACCCCAGGGATTGCAGCCCACCAGGCTCCTCCATCCATGGGATTTTCCAGGCAAGAGTACTGGAGTGGGTTGCCATTGCCTTCTCCATTCTTGGTCTTCCTCAGACACAATTGTTAATCTCCTGTGTTAATCTGTTCATACATGCATGAGAAACGTAGCACAAATGTATTTTATTGGGTTGACTAAAAAGCTCATCTGGGTGATGAACTTTTTGACAGATGAACTTTTTGACAAAGCGTGTGTGTGTGTGTGTGTTCAGTCACTGTGTGTGTGTGTTCAGTCGCTGTGTGTGTGTTCAGTCGCTGTGTGTGTGTATTCAGTCACTGTGTGTGTGTGTGTGTGTGTGTGTGTGTGTGTGTGTGCAGTCGCTCAGTTGTGTCCGACTCTTTGCGACCCCATGAATCGCAGCATGATTCACGGACAGGCCTCCTTGTCCATCACCAGCTCCCAGAGTTCACCCAAACTCATGTCCATCGAGTCTGTGATGCCATCCAGCCATCTCATCCTCTGTCGTCCCCTTCTCCTCCTGCCCCCAATTCCTCCCAGCATCAGGATCTTTTCCAACAAGTCAACTCTTCGCATGAGGTGGCCAAAGTATTGGAGTTTCAGCCTTAGCATCAGTCCTTCCAGTGAACACCCAGGACTGGTCTCCCTTAGGATGGACTGGTTGGATCTCCTTGCAGTCCAAGGGACTCTCAAGAGTCTTCTCCAACACCACAGTTCAAAAGCATCAATTCTTCAGCGCTCGGCTTTCTTCACAGTCCAACTCTCACATCCATACATGACCACTGGAAAAACCATAGCCTTGACTAGATGGACCTTTGTTGGCAAAGTAATGTCTCTGCTTTTGAATATGCTATCTAGGTTGGTCATAACTTTCCTTCCAAGGAGTAAGCGTCTTTTAATTTCATGGCTGCAGTCACCATCTGCAGTGATTTTGGAGCCCCCAAAAAATAAAGTCTGACACTGTTTCTACTGTTTCCCCATCTGTTTCCCATAAAATGATGGGATCAGATTCCATGATCTTAGTTTTCTGAACGTTGAGCTTTAAGCCAACTTTTTCACTCTCCTCTTTCACTTTCATCAAGAAGCTTTTTAGTTCCTCTTCCCTTTCTGCCATAAGGGTGGTGTCATCTGCATATCTGAGGTTATTGATATTTCTCCCGGCAATCTTGATTCCAGCTTGTGCTTCTTCCAGCCCAGCATTTCTCATGATGTACTCTACATAGAAGTTAAATAAGCAGGGTGACAATATACAGCCTTGACGTACACCTTTTCCTATTTGGAACCAGTCTGTTGTTCCATGTCCAGTTCTAACTGTTGCTTCCTGACCTGCATATAGGTTTCTCAAGAGACAGGTCAGGTGGTCTGGTATTCCCATCTCTTCCAGAATTTTCTACAGTTTATTGTGGAAAATAAATAAAGCCTTTGATTGTGTGGATCACAGGGACTCTCAAGAGTCTTCTCCAACACCACAGTTCAAAAGCATCAATTCTTCAACGCTCAGCTTTCTTCACAGTCCAACTCTCACATCCATACATGACCACTGGAAAAATCATAGCCTTGACTAGATGGACCTTTGTTGGCAAAGTAATGTCTCTGCTTTTGAATATACTATCTAGGTTGGTCATAACTTTCCTTCCAAGGAGTAAGCGTCTTTTAATTTGACGCCAATATGACTATTGGCATGGTCAATAAGGCAGAAATAGATGTTTTCTGGAACTCTTCTTGCTTTTTCCATGATCCAGCGGATGTTGGCAATTTGATCTCTGGTTCCTCTGCCTTTTCTAAAACCAGCTTGAACATCTGGAAGTTCATGGTTCACATATTGCTGAAGCCTGGCTTGGAGAATTTTGAGCATTACTTTACTAGCATGTGAGATGAGTGCGATTGTGCGGTAGTTTGAGCATTTTTTGGCATTGCCTTTCTTTGGGATTGGAATGAGAACTGACCTTTTCCAGTCCTGTGGCCACTGCTGAGTTTTCCAAATTTGCTGGCATATTGAGTGCAGCACTTTCACAGCATCATCTTTCAGGATTTGAAATAGCTCAACTGGAATTCCATCACCTCCACTAGCTTTGTTCGTAGTGATGCTTTCTAAGGCCCGCTTGACTTCTTCACATTCCAGAATGTGGCTCTAGGTGAGTGATCACACCATCGTGATTATCTGGGTCATGAAGATCTGTTTTGTACAGTTCTTTTGTGTATTCTTGCCACCTCTTCTTAATATCTTGTGCTTCTGTTAGGTCCATACCATTTCTGTCCTTTATCGAGCCCATCTTTGCATGAAGTGTTCCCTTGGTATCTCTGATTTTCTTGAAGAGATCTCTAGTCTTTCCCATTCTGTTCTTTTCCTCTGTTTCTTTGCATTGATCTCTGAGGAAGGCTTTCTTATCTCTCCTTGCTATTCTTTGGAACTCTGCATTCAAATGGGAATATCTTTCCTTTTCTCCTTTGCATTTTGCTTCTCTTCTTTCACAGCTATTTGTAAGACCTCCTCAGACAGCCATTTTGCTTTTTTGCATTTCTTTTCCATGGGGATGGACTTGCTCCCTGTCTCCTGTACAGTGTCACGAACCTCCCTCCATAGTTCATCAGGCCCTCTGTCTATCAGATCTAGTCTCTTATCTATTTCTCACTTCCACTGTATTATCACAAGGGATTTGATTTAGGTCATACCTGAATGGTCTAGCTCATAAAATTACTTTCTTCAATTTAAGTCTAAATTTGGCAATAAGAAGTTCATGATCTGAGCCACAGTCAGCTCCTGGTCTTGTTTTTGCTGACTGTATAGAGCTTCTCCATCTTTGGTTGCAAAGAATATAATCAGTCTGATTTTGGTGTTGACCATCTGGTGCTGTCCATGTGTGGAGTCTTCTGCTGTGTATATATATACACATATATATACATGTTCACAGCTCCACTTCCCCTAAAAGGCGGAGACTTCTCAAGGGTATGGCCCTTAAGGGCATGGTGTTAGTCATCTGTGGTGAGACAGTATTGACTTGCGTCTCCACAATGTTGACACTACAGTCAGCGCCCGTTGTCTACTGCCATGTGAGCTACTTGGTGTCTCTGTTACCTGTGACGTCTGTGACGTGTAGGGTGATGGTGGTGACTCCGTCATGCAGGAGTGAACATTCCCAAAGCACAGAAAACCACGCTTGGCTCCCTGTAAATGCTGCATGGAGTTTGTTGGCAGTGAACTGGATGCTATCATAATTGTATTAGTTTCAGTGCAGTGCCTGGCATTTAGCATTTAACAGGTATTAATGTGAAAATTCAGCACCTTGTAATTAATACAATAACTGTCATTTTAAACTCTGCCAGCATGTAGAGAATGTATGTGGTCCAGGCCAGAGGGAAACCTCTGGACTGAGAATCCTCTGCATGTAACTTTGTTTTATAAAACAGTCTATAGACTTTTTGCAGAGGTACTGTGTAATCTTTGTGTTTTTTTTCATGTAGTTGGGAAAAAGAAAACTGAAAGGTAAAGAAGAGTCCTGCAGAGCAGGCGAGCACGTTCAGTTGTGGGAGTGAACATGCCCCGAAGCAGCTGACGCATGGCCCTCACAGAGTGAATTTGGCAGGAAAGAAACAATACCACATTTTACCTAGTCACCCTGGTTTTTTTTTTGTTTTTTTTTTCAGCTCATAAAATTAAAAGTATTAGTTGATTTCTTAGACTTTGAATTAACTCCTGGTGGGTACACACTCATTCATTCAGCAAATATTTGAATATTGACTCCACTGTGTAAACACTTACTATATGACAGAAGCTGGTGCTGAGGGCAAGGTTAAGAAAGGTGAATAAGGCGCTGACATATAAACGAGGCCTCCGTGGGAAGGGGAGACTTCAGGGATGGGATGGCGGGGGCAGAGGTGCTCACCGAGGACAGTGAGCACCTGCCCTTCCAAGGGGAGACTGCGTGGGCTGGGGGCGGGGCTGATGTGTCCTGTGTGGACAGGGCTGGGGGCTGGAAGGGAGGTTGTCGAGAAGACTGCAGAGGCCAGGCCACGTCTTTCCGGCAGGATGAGGCGTTTCATATTATTAAATACAGAGAAGCCATTGAGTGATTTCTAAGCCATGACTTAATCCAGTTTGTGTTTTGAAATCCGTTCTGCTGCTGCAAAAGCCTTTCTTCTTCTCTATTTGTAAAATACTTTAGATTTAATATAGTAAATAAAAGTGATTTTTTTTTTTTAGAATTTTCTTTTATTATTTATGTGGCTGTGTCAGGTCCCAGTTGCGGCACGTGGGGTCTTAGTTGCGGCCTGTGGGTTCAACTCCCCAACCAGGGATCCAACCTGTGCCCTCTGCACTGCAAGGTAGACTCCCAACCACTGGTCCACCGGGGACGTTCACAAAGAAACAGATATTTTTAGCCCTAAATACTGACGTCTTTTGAGTTGTTTACCAGAAAGAGTTCTTGCATTAAGAATCCACCCTTAAAAATCAGTTTAGGGACTTCGCTGGTGGTCCAGTGGTTAAGATTCTGCAAGCTCAATGCAGGGGACCTGGGTTCAACCCCTGGTCAGGGAACATGCCGCAGCTAAGACTCGGCACAGCCAAATAAATAATCAGTTTACATCTTAGATATCAGAAACTTGAGTTATAAAAATAAGATGATATATATCTAAAAATGTTCAGTTATTGTTGGAGAGCGTTCTTAAAACTTGAGGTCTGAGATACTTTTGCCTGCTGGAATCAGATTCCCTTCAACCCCTGTTCTGACTGTTAGTGTATCTGAAGAGCGATATAGTCTGAATGTTGATTTACCGTGCACACAATTTTCACAGGAATTTGTCTTTTCCCACTTGTTCCATTTTGAAAAGAAGTCAGCCTTTTATGATCCTGACTGCCTTAAAAGCAGTAATAGGATGTTTCTTTTAATTGGAAATGCTTTGTCTGTTGCACAATAAATTTCTTTCTTATAATTGTGATCATGAGCAACATCTTACATTTCAGTTAGTTCATTCAGGAAGTATTTGCTCACCCGCCCTGTGCCAGGCACTGGTCTGGGATCTGAGGATGCTTGTGAACTAAACTGAGATCCCTACCCTTTGAGGAGTTTGTATTCCAGTGGGAGGAGGTGGATGGCAATTAATAAGCATAATTAGTATCTTTATTATACTACTAATAAGTATAATTAGTGTGCTGGGGGTAGTACATGCTATGAAATTGTAGAGCAGCTGGTGGAGGGAGTGAGGAGGCTGCAGCTTTAAATACAGTGATCAGGGTAGCATCACTGGGAAGGTCTGAATGGAGCAAAGGATTGGCACCTTGTACTGATGGGGGATGGGGGTGAGCAGATCCAGCAAAAGGAACAGTCCACACAAAGAAAGGCCCTAGGCCAAAGTGCTCCAGGCCTGTTTGCGGAAGGGTAGAGAAACCTGCAGGTCTAGAGGGAGGGAGGGAGCTCCTCTGCCTTTTCAGAACAGGCTTCTCAGTCAAATTCATAAGCCAAAATAAATGAGTAAATTAGGGAAACAATTTTCATCCTGTGAACGTTCTGCAGGTGGTAATCTATAAATACCCCAACTCATGTCTTAACTTGAATTAGGTAATTCCTAAGTAACACAAAAGTTTCTTAAATTCAGCTAAGCAAACAAAAAAGTCTTTTTCTTCAAATAAGAAACTGATGTTGGATCACAAGCTCATATGAACTAGCATTTAGTAAAAGGTAAAAATTTACCCTTCCAAAGAATAGATTTCAAAAGCCAAAGGCTTTGCTTTATAGCAGAGATTGGCAAAGGCACGCTTGTCTGAGAGAGGGGCGGTGATGGAGGTGAAGACTGGGCCGAGTCTGAGGGGACTTTAGAGCAGATTTGGTTACCTACCTTCTTTCTTTCAAGCTCAAGTAGCTCCAGATTCTTTTATCATTTTTATTTGGTGATTTATATTTTCTGTTCTTTAACTCAGTTAGATTTCCTTGTGTTTCTTAAGTTGGCAGCCTAAATCAGGTACACTGCTTTTCATAAGGTCCTGTTCCCCAGTCAGGGCCAGCTGCTGGCTGCTCAGAAATCAGTACTCGAGAGAGAGACAGATGTTGGTGGAAAGGAACATTACTGCCAATCAGAATGCTGGCAATATGCAGATACAGTAGGCTCAGTGTCCCTCCAGAAACCATCTCCCAGGATTCTGCTTGGCCATGAAAGATTTTAAAGGGAAAAAGGAAGGCATCTTGGTTAATCCTTGAGAGAGAGAAGCGGGGTCGTCCTCCTACTGTGTGCAGTCTTGTCTCCCCCACCCTAACCCCACCCCACCCCACCTCCGGCTCTGCAGAGTGAAGGATCTTAGTTCCCTGGCCGGGATTGAACCTGGGCCGTGGCAGTGAAAACACCAAATCCTAACCACTGGACCACCAGGGGATTCCTGTGGTTTTCCTTCAGATGCTGTCCCGTTCACGGTGTGTTCCTGGGAAAGCTGAAGGGGAAGCTTGGGAGGAGATCTTGTCATCTGTTAGCTTCTTATCCTTAATTTCTGCTCCTTTGATCTACAGAAAGACCCAAGAGATCAGGGTTAGGCAAGGTGTCCTGTGGCCAGAAGACTTGAAAGGTGTGCTGGGCCCAGAGATGAGCAGAGCATGGGGATGCCTGATCTAAGAGGGGCCTCTTGCAGAGAGCTCTTTCCTGCCAAAAGCTGCTTCCAAATCCCCACTTGTGAGAACATCCTTCTATTTCTGTGGGATCATGGGTGAAGGTCTGACTTCTGCTGACATGCAGTTCCTTAGAGCAGAAGATGTCCACGTGGGTCCGTTGGTGACAGTACTGTTGCCTGTTTACATAAACAAGCAGAACAAGCTTATGAACAGTAGGGTTAATCCCACTTTCTTAAGGTCATTCCTTGGAGCTGTTCACCATAGACTCAATACTGCTCAAGATGGAGCCGTTTACTCACAGCTGCAGTCTGGTCTGTACAAGACCTCAGGAATGTGCAGCCCGCACTGCCTCTGTGGCCCTATTGTCCTAATCTCGAGCTGCCTGAGCCTGCTCCTTTGTGACTCAGGGAGGCCTGGGAGACTTCAGCTTCTCTACAAACGGTAGGCAGGGCCCTTTGTCCTTGGGTCGGTGGGGGCAGGGGTTTAGGCACAGGGTTCTGCTCCTTTCCAGTCCTAATCAATGACTGATACAGTAGAATACTGTCAAAGTCACGCGCGTTTCAGGTGTGTTATATTGTTGTGTGTATTGCATATCACCTTTGTTTCGGATGCATGGTTCTGACTGTAAAGAACCAGCCTTAGTTTATCCAGTGAGATACTTGCGGTGTTCCAGCTGTGTGTGCGTGCTAAGTGTCTCAGTCGTGCCCGACTCTTTGCAACCCCATGGACTGTGGCCCGCCAGGCCTCTCTGTCCATGGGATTCTCCAGGCAAGTATACTGGAGTGTGCTGCCATACCCTCCTCCAGGAAATCTTCCCAACCCAGGGATTGAACCCGAGTTCTTATGTCTCCTGCATTGGCAGGCGCTTTCTTTACCACGGGCTCTACCTGGGAAGACAGAACTGATCTTTCCTCGTGTTTCTGAATTTTATTTTTCAGAGTATCCTTTTGTGGTTTCTTAAACTTTTTTCTTACAGATTCCTTTCCCCATTTGTCGTGGTTGTTTCATACTCGCATCCCCTCTGCAAAGTTGCTGTTCATTGTTTCCAGCTTAGTTTCCTGTGAAGTTGAAGCCAAGGTATGATCACTGAAGAAAATGCTAGGACGCACAGGTCTTTGACTTTCTGAAGCAAAACATTCTACCTTCATCTCGCAGTAAAAAAGGAAAGTGATCCAGGTTAGTATAACTGAGTGTTAGAAGGGCCCTTAAAAAATTGGCGAGGCCTTTTCTCCCTTAAACAGAACTCTGTGTGCACCACCCTCAGATATAATTGCCCACCCTCTTTTTCTTTAAAAGGAGATGCCACGACCTCTTCAGGCCTCCAGTTCCAGCGCCATCCTGAGTGGGAAGCTCAAGTGTTTTGTAGACATTTGATTTGTTGAATGACAGGATAAAAAGATTGCACTCAAAGCAAGCTTATTCCTAAATCTTTCTTGATTGGATATTTTGATAACTGAGTTTTAAACATAAGACCCCAATTTTTTTTTACAGTTTAAGACACCATGCAAAGACAGATCTACTCTGTTTATCTTTCTTATATTCTGTCCTCGGTTTGGTGTGAAGTGCGGTTTGGGTTACATGGCCACAATGTGGGGACCTCTGAGATATCTAACCTGGTGTTGACTAGTTCAGTTAATCACTATTAACATCCAGCTACACTTGGAAGTTTTTAATCATAACATTTGCCAAGCTGTATGTCAAAATGCAACTTAAATTTTTTTTTTTTTTAAATCAGTGCTGTTTAAGTCATGACAGAAAAATCTTCCCTTTAAGACTTGTCAAATTCCGACTCTGAGAGAGATCCTCTATAATGATGACAACTTGAGGGCCCGCCCAGACTTGAAGGAATCTGCATCTGTTCGCTGTCCTTTTGTTCTCATGAGAAGCAGTTGAGGGCACAGTCATTCATAATTCATACTGCCTCATTAGGAGGAGGACTTCGGTTTTTAAGGATTGGCTAGAGTGTCCAGTCTTACCCTTGAAGATTTATTTACTCTCATTTTTAATGAATTGTCTAGGTCATTTGTGATAAATTTGTTTGCACGGTCATACTACTTGGACGTGGACAATTTTTTCATTAAATATTTTTAAAACCTCGTTTAGCATCATGTGTCATTGTTTTCAGCATGTACCTTCTCAGAAACTTCACAGGAGGGAAAGCAGTGACGCAGAAGGAATTTATCAGTTATCATTCTTTGCACAGTAAAACCATCGACATCCATCACCAGCTTCTACTTCAAATCAGATTTTAATTTGGATGTTCCATTACTCCTTCTTGAAACAGTTTTGTTCCCTGTACGTGCTGTGTTACTTTTGTTTTTGTTTTTGTTTTTTTTTAATTTTATTATTTATTTATTTATTTATTTTTAATTTTAAAATCTTTAATTCTTTCAGATTTTAATTTGGATGTTCCATTACTCCTTGTTGAAACAGTTTTGTTCCCTGTACGTGCTGTGTTACTTTGGTTTTATAATAGAAAATAACTGATAAAAACAACATCTGAGCTCTTGAGCCTAGAATATCAGTGTAGTTTATTTTGGGACTTGAGTTTAAAGGCTTTCTAGAATTTGTGATTATACCTCTTAATCCTGAAAGTCTTTCCAGAAATCCTGTATCTTCTGAGTTCATTCTCACATTTTTCATTGCTGGGTCATTGTTTACTGGTGAAATCCCAAGAATAAATAGTAATGAATCTGGCATTTTATCAGTGACTGTATTAAAGCAAATTTCCAGGAAATGAGTGTGATCCAGGTCTCATCTGACAGAAGGGAGAGGGTGTTGGTCACACGCAATTTAGGGATAAAAGTGGGAGCAAACTAAGTTAACCAGAGGTAGAGGAAAGACGTGGAGACTGGGGTACACAGAGGAATCACAGCCGAGGCACAGCTAAGTACAGTTCATACGTGTATATGTATATGACTGGAGTATAGTTGCTTTACAACGTTGTGTTAGTATCTGCTCTGTGACACTGTGGATCAGCCTTATGTGTACATATGTCCTCTCCATCCTGCACCTCCCTCCCAGCCCCCGCCCTGTCCTGCCCCTCTAGGTGGTCTCAGGCACAGAGCTGAGTTTCCTGCACTATGCAGAGGGCTCCCGCTATCTCCCTGCTTTAACCCGAGTCGGGTGTGTATGTCAGTGCCAGTCTCCCACTTCCTCTCCCGCCACCTCCCATGCCCACACGTCCTCTCTCTACGTCTGCATCTCTGTCTGTTCCTGCCCTGAAAATAGGCTCATCTATGCCATTTGTGTAGATTCCACATACAGCTCTTATATATCAGTTCCACTTCTTTGTGTGAATGAGAAGGATGAGAATGGCAACTTCTTTCTATACAGAACAGATAGGATAGGCTGCAGTCTCCAGAACTGAATTCATCAACTGCCTTAACCTGTTCCAGTGAATTGTTAATTGCCGGCAAGCTCGTTGGGTGCCCTCTTGTAGTACGTTACACTGCCTGTCTCTTCCTTCCTTCCTCTCCCCATAGTTTCTAAAAAAACAGATGTGTTGGAATTAGTCCAGAAGCCACAATCAGAGGGGCTTGGTTTCTTCCAAATCAGAGGATGACTGTCTTTTCCCTTAGAAAACAGTTAACCCTTTTCTATGTTTATGCTGGAGAAATAAGCCGGTCTATTCCAGTCACTGTTTTATTTGTTTATACTTTTAAATAGAAAAGGGTAAATCTTGCTATAAATATAACTGATCTTTTAGACCAAGCAAGGACCTCGTTCGCTAGCTAGTCATTTGTACATCTTTTGTTTCTAGGCAAAAATGTCACGACTAGAACTTTTCTCTCTATTTATTCCATCCATTTGTATCTGAAAATGTATTATTCTGAGTTCATTGTGCATGTCAGTGGTTCATTAGAGCTGAAGACCACACACTGGAAGCAGAGGGAGACGCCCAGATCAGCATGAGGAGAGCAGGCGGGGGACCCCACTCTCATCCCTCTGTGGAAAAAGAAGCCATATTTTGCCATCTTTCTAGAAGCAAAATGCTGTGAAAGCAGGGACTTCTGGAATTCTCTCATGTTTTCAAATCTATAACTGCTGTCTTATGTAATCTTAATTTCATTCATATAGCCAATTCTTTTTCTTTTTTCCTTTTTCCATATCTCTTACTGGATTTTTCCTAGAACACTGGCCTCAATTTTTCCCTTTTTCATTCACCAGATACAAGCATCCTATTTCTTGCCAAGCTGACATATTTTGAAGTAAAAGTATCCTATCCGATATGAGGATTTAGGCCTTAAAATTTTTGTTAATAAGGTTACTTGTCTTGGCATTTGCTGAGCGTCTTTTATTTTGTTGAACTCTGTTGGCCTTGAAGGAGTTTTCAGTAGCTTAGCAGTAATTGGAGTAATGAAGACACTGCCTTTGTTTTCTTATGGCAGAAAAGCTTTTTCCCACCTCTGCTAAGTCCCACTGAAATGAAAACTCCAGTGGCGATCACTTAAAGAAATTAATGTGTGAACTAGTTGATGCATGTTAGGAATTCTGTGCAAGATTTTCACAATCAGAAGTTCTTTAGCAGTAGCTGCACATTGTTTAGGGTAAATGCTAAACTAGAGTTATTTTTTCTGAAATTGTACTCTAGAAGGAATAAGATATGGCTTATGCTTAGATGTCACTGGGATGTACATGTAATTTTGTATCATATGAGACATCTTTCATACTGAAGAAAAAATGTGAGAAGACAGAATGAGTATGTGATCAAATACAACAGGCATATTGAATTACTTCGCATATATTTCCTAAGTAAAAGGACCCAGAACATTCCAGTAACAACTTGTCAAGAGCTGTTGGCCATATTTAATTCTCATAAATTATGTAGATGGAACGGACCTTTGAAATAGTTGACTGTAAAGAAAAAAAATGGAAAAGCTTAGTATTCAGGTGTCAACACCAAGAATTGACCATCTGTCAGAAAAGAGAATCCAGCAAAACAAGTACATTTTCCAGGGGAAAATGATGGGACTGATCTGGGGTTCTGGTTAGTTGGTAGTGCTGGGAGGTTTGTAACATGTAATGCTTATCACCGGAAAAAACTGATTTCCTTCAGCTCCTAAATTTAACTGACTGCTTTAACTGTATCAGCAGAGCACCTAGTCATAGCAGCTCTAAAGCATCACAATTACTTCAACTAAATCTGAATGTGGGGTTTCATTTTTAGATTTCTAGAATGTGGGAGCTCCCTTCTTTGATGGTTTTGAACTGCGTATTAAAAATGGGGTGGGGGGAGATGAGAAGATAATACTTGGACAGTGTTTTTAGGTTGTAATAGCGCAGCTAAGAGCGCGGACCTGGGAGGCAGACCGCCTTGGTTTGGATTATGGTACCGAGAGTCAGACACAACTTAGTGACTGAACGTGCGCATCTTGAGCTTCCTGTGCCTCAGTTTTCTCATCACTAAAATGAGGCGATAGTAGTACTTTGTAAGATAATGGGGATAACATGAGTTAATATTTGTAAATCGTGTTTGGCACGTGGTAAGCATTATTGTAGAGTTTGTTAAAACTCTGATTTAGTAGCTGAATTAATCATTGGACTTAATTTAATAAACATTATATTACTTCCCTCTGTATTTTACTTGCATCTTTCTCAAGTCGCCGTTCTCCATTTTTTATGTGAGTGTACTTTGTCCAGATTACAGATGCTTATAGAGCCGTTGTTAAGGAAAGAGAGTAAGCATATGCTTAGCTTGAGAGTCATGCTTCCCTGCCATGAGGAACCAGTTGTTCAGAGACAGGGAATGTCCAGCAGTCAGCAAATTAGTGTTGATTATCCTGTTCTTGATCCAGTGATTTCCTTAGGTGATAGTAAAAGATATTAGTAATATGGGGTGTGTAGCACAATCACCCATGGGTTTTCCCATGTCTTCCCCAGACCTGTCTCAAGGTAGAATAGCAGGTATTTCTTAGGCTCCACAAAGTGATGGCCGATTGACGTGAGTTGATGCTCTGGTTCTGTTCTGTTTGTTTCTGAAGCAGGGTGGGGGAGTGTGGGGGAGCCTTCAGGACATATATTTAGCTATGTATGTCAGATAACAGTATAGAGCTTCAGAACCCTGATTTCAAGGTCACTTTCTTTTGGATGAATTTAATCCCATAAGTTTGGGACACTCATTGAGTAATGAGTTTCTGTTAAGCCAGTTATACCTCTAAATCGCTTTCAGGATGTACAGCTTATTAAAAACTATTTAATGCATGTGCTCTTTGGAGTAATGTACTTTACACATCTAATTGTGGTCCATGGTGTTTAATCTATTTTAGAAACTGGATGGCTTCCACAGGGAGCCAGTCCTCGGATATAGACAAGATTTTGGGATTCTTCAGTGATGGCGCACCCCCCACCAAGAAACCCAGGTAAACAAGCGAAAGAAGTCCGAGAAGCAGAGCAAATCACCATTGGTGGCAGCTGATGAGAAATAGTGAACTTGCCCTACATCCCATGTGGCTTCACTAATTAACACTGGCCTTCAAAAAGAAAAAAAGAAAATACCGGCCTTCATATAAAAGTCAGACTGTTTTTATTTTGCATTTAATTTTTATTTTTATCAAGGTCAGAAATGTATATGATTTTAAGTCAGTTCTTCAAGGCTTGTAGTGCCTCAGCTCTCCTTGGAGCTAATCACTTTCAGCTTTGTCTGTTTCTTCTAATGTTTGCTTCCAGATTTTTAGTACTCTGTGTTTACTGCTTTTTTTTTTTAGTTTTTGGTTTTATCTATTTCAAATTATGGAAAATAAGGATTAGGTTTGCTATCATGAATCCTCCCCTCATAGCTCCCAACACACACACACACACACACACACACACACACACACACACATACATATGAATCCTCCCCTCATAGCTCCCAACACACACACCCACACACACCCACACACACCCAAAGCCTCTCCCCACAACACACACACACCAAGGACTCTCCCCACTACCTCCTCGTATGTTTTATATCACAATTTTCAGTTTGATATTTATATCGTATGACTGTATAAATAGTGTTCATAGCTGAGCCTCATATGTGGTGATTACGTTTCTTGTCCGTTTTTTTCCTCTTGTTTATTAAGCGTGTCCATTTTTTTTTTGGCTTGCTTTGTCTTCTTTGAGCCTGTTAATTTAAACTCAGACTGTGACAGAGAGTAAACCTCCTAATCCACTGGCCCACGCCAGGGACGTACTAGCTTAATGGTTCTGTGGACTCTCCCCTCTGACAGCTGTGTCCCCGGCCTGCCGCCTTGCAGCTCCCTGCCGTTTCCTTTCCCGTCACCCTGAGGATTCCTTTCACATCTCTCCTGTGTTGGACCCTCTGTTTCCTGGATCGTCCTTTTCAGTGTATGCCTTCATTTTGCTGAAAAATGTCTCATCCGCTTCTTTATTAAGACTTCAGAGGGAAAGAGTTTGAGGGGACATTTGACAGTGTCTAACTGTACTCTTAACATTGATTTGCTGATTTGGCTGAGTAGAAAACTTTAGGTACAAAATCATTTTCCTTAGAGTTGTGAGATCATTGTCCATCCTCTGCTAACATCAAAGTGTTCCTGCCAAAATAGCCACTCTGATCTAATTCCCAGTCCTTTGTAACATATGACCTCTTTTTCTTTTCTCATTAGACGCTCATAAGGATGATGGTTTTTTTCTCAGTAGTCTGAAATTTCACAGCACTGTATCTTCATAGAGTCTGGGTATCAGGTAGTTCTTTTAAGCAGACTACTGGTGATTTCATGTTGGAGACATTTTCCTGTGTTACTTATTTGATAATTTCCTTTATAGTTCTTTTCTGTTTTCCGTCTTGGTAGGACTCTGGGTATTTAGGCGCTGGACCTTCTGGATAAGACTCTAATTTTCTTACAGTTTTCTGTCACTTTTGTTTTCATCAGTCTGCTTTCTCAAAGATTTTTTCAGTTGTATCTCCCACCTTATGAATTTTTATTTCTGTTACATTTTTAATTTCTAAGAAATCTTTTTGTTTGCGCAGTTTTTCTTCTTTTTTTATAGCATCCTGTTCTGTTTCACAGATGCCATTTTTTTAAAAACACCTTTGTAGAGAATGTCCCTGTTTCCTTTTCAGTTTTTCTTCTCTCTCCTGTGTTCTCCTTTGTTTTCCCCAAGTTCCTCTCTACCTGCTGGCTTATTTGGATGTAACTCGCATGCTGGGAGTTTGTTCAAGGGAAGGCGCCCCTTGTTTTTCTGCTCCTGTTTAAGAGAAAACACTAAAAAGCCAATTGGAGACTGTGGTGAGGGGCTTGGTCGCTGGCAGGCCGCTATGGATCTTTTCTCTCATGTGGGTCATTTTTCCCCAAAGGGGACTCCTGTCTCCTGACCCAGGGGGGCTGGGGTACAGGTCTGAGGTTGACTGCCCATGCCTGGGAGTCTTCCTTTAGGAGGGGAGGGCAAGCGAAAGTCTCGTATTTCTCGTACAGAATTTCCACAGCCACCTCGTCAGGCTGGGCTGTGTTCTCAGACACAGAAGCCTCTGGCCAAACCTCCCTAGAAGATAGGCCTCCCTTCCTAGGGTTCTAACCGCATCTGGCGCAGCCTTGCAGTGGATTGACCCTCTGCCTTCTGATGCTCTACCCGAACATCCCCAAGCTCCTACCCAGGGGCTTGGCTCTTGGCAGCTCCTAAGCTCTGTTGACCTGGTTTGCCTACTTTTCCTATTTCCGTTATCTTCTCCTATTTCACTTTTTATGAACGTATGCCTTCTTTAAAAATTACTGTTATTTAGTGTTTTAGGAAGAGCTGAAAATGAAACAACTGTTACATTTTCCTGTTGTAACTGGAAATCTTAAATATGGAAAAATCATACCTCAAATCTGTAATGTCTGAGGTAAACAATTCAAATAGTACAGCACATTCAAGTAAAGCAGAAGTCCTTGTTCTCCCCAATCCCCAGAGTTAACTACTCTGCAGTTCTTTCAAATCCTTCTAGACGTTTTCTTAAGTATGTTTGTGCCTGCTTCACCTCCTTGATCCCCTTGAACTGAGGCACACTTTTCATTGTTTGCTTCTAACCTCCGTTATCAGTCTTCCTCAACAGACAAAGCTTTTGCAGTCAAGGACTCCACTGTGTGTGGTGCTTGATGAGTTTTTCATCAAGTTGGGAGTAGGAAAGGCAGTTCTAGAGGTAGAAAACCAGGTTTCAAAACCAGGTTTCTTAAGGCTAAAAGCCCTGCTCCTCTCTTGCGTTAACGCCAGCATACAGATCTTTTTTCTGTTCATTTCATTATGTGGACAAAAGGCTGAGAAGGGCAGTTTCTTAAGAAAACACATGCTGTCAGCAGAAACTAAAGTGCATAAACATATTTCACACAGGTTTTATTAACGATACAGTCTCAGGATGTAGGGGCGTGGAGAAGCAAAACACAGACACTCACACCCTTGCTGTCTCACACAGAAGCCAGGATGGCCACAGTGCTTATCACGGGAAGAAAGGAATGTTTTCCACCTTGCATCATGTCCGTTGAATAGTTCTTTTTTTATTTAGGTCTGTAAGGCTCTTGTGTTTTCAGAATTCTGTTGGCCTCTACTTCATTTTTTGCCTGAGGATGTCTAGAACAAAACCAAAGGCAAATTTGTTCCCATATTTGACTATCTCATGCTTCACTTTAGTCATGCCCATTTTCATCTTAACGTTCTCAAGTTTGGGGCTTAGATTTGTTTTGGCTTTTCTTTTGTCTCCGGTTTAACATTTCTCAACGGTAGGAATTTCATGTTGGAGAGGGTTCTTTTCTCTCTGGAGTCCAAATCAAACATGTCTTTTTGAAATGTATGTTGATTTAAAATATAGTTTACTTATCAGAACTCAGCTGAGCTGTGATAATCAGACCTTTTCCTAATGTTAGTGGGTTTTCTTAGGTTGTGAGGATTATGAAAGAGAAGATTGATCTCATCAGGCTCTTTAGGATTCCCACAGTAGGATTTTTACTCTGTTTTTCAGCAAACACTGGCACGGTACTCTGGTCTTTTTGCTCACTCTGCTTTGTAAAGGCGTTAGACCTGTGCTTGTCATCTTTGCGGCTGCAAGACTGGAGCTGAAAACCGTGGTTTAAGATGGCCTTGCTCTGTGCCTTGTGTCTGCTGGGTGTTCCCAGTCTTCGTTTGTTTGACCCTTTCAGGAAGCTGCTCCCAAGCCTGAAAACTAAGAAGCCTCGGGAGCTCGTGCTGGTGATTGGAACAGGCATCAGTGCTGCGGTTGCACCCCAGGTCCCAGCCCTGAAATCCTGGAAGGGGTTGATTCAGGCCTTACTGGATGCAGCCATAGATTTTGATCTTCTAGAAGATGAGGAGAGCAAAAAATTTCAGAAGTGTCTCCATGAAGACAAGAACCTCGTCCATGTTGCCCATGACCTCATCCAGAAACTATCTCCCGTGAGTACTCCGTATGCCTTGGTATTTGATCTTCCCTGAAACAGGACACGCGTGCTAAATGCAGTAAGGATGTTCGTTTCTGGTTTGTAGATTTGTATAACATTTGGCTCTTCTCCAAAATGTCTGTCCATGGACCTGATTAGGGTAGTTACCTTGACCCCATTTCAGTGTGGGGATGGGAGTGGTAATGATGGGAGGGGTAACTGCTTTTTGCCCCTCCGCCCTTGGGCCTATAGAAAAGAAGTGTCATCAGCTGTTAGCCTGAAAGGTATTTAAAAGCAATTCCCTCCTAGTTCCTGACTCATTCAGAAACTTAGGGCCTGTTACTTCCTCTTTTCATTTCATTGTCCTTAATTGGGATAAAATGTGGCCTCACTTTGTATATATAAAGGCTTCAACAACAACATTATCATTACCATTACTGCTGGTTTAAATTTACTTTTTCTGTAGTAGTAGTATACTCACTACTATAGAAGCTGTGTTCCCTGGCATCCATGTCTTTTAGAGAACCTCAGAAAGATTAGAGATAGTTCTTATTTTGTGGATGAAGCCGTGCCAGTTTTTAATGTTTCTTTTAAAGGCAGTCATTCATTCATAATATATATACATATATAGAGAGAGAGATTGAGAGAGTCATGTTTTGTCAAACTGAGCTGGAAATCAGTTCCTGAATGATACAAGGGCTTCTTGTCTTGCTTTGTTTTAAAAATGTTTAAGAATCAGGATTCACTTAAGATATATTTGGGTATAATAGAGTAGCCAAAGCATGTTTTAAAGCTTAGTAGATTAAGTGCACCTTGGAAAAAAAAATATAACTCTGAACTCCAAGTCAGTTATTACCACTGCTTTTTGCCCCTCCGCCCTAGGGCCTATAGAAAAGAAGTGTCATCAGCTGTTAGCCTGAAAGGTATTTAAAAGCAGTTCCCTCCTAGTTCCTGACTCATTCAGAAACTTAGGGCCTGTTACTTCCTCTTTTCATTTCATTGTCTTTAATTGGGATAAAATGTTACTAACCTGGAACAGTATAAAAAATTAATAGACTTTTAAGAGTTCCTGGTACCTCTGCCTCATACCGTATACAAAAATTAACTCAGTGGATTAAAGACCTAAATGTTAAGAGCTAAAAGATACAAAACTTTTAGAAGAAAACATAGTTTTAAAGCTTCCTGACCTTGGATCTGGCAGTAGTTTTTAATTGCGACACCAAAAGCCTAAGAAACAAAAGAAAAATTAGGTTAAACTGCACTTTGTCAAAGTTATGAAAGCTTTTAGGCTCACCAAGCATTATCCGGAAGGTGAGAAGACAGCCCCCAGGACGGGAGATGATGTAAACAATTCATGTGTCTGGTAACAGTGTGGTATCAGAATATATAGAGAACTTAATAATGCAAATAATCCAATTTTTTAAAAAAATTGTTTTAAATACAATTTACAGTGTTCTATACAGTTTCTGGTGTATAACAAAATGATTCAGTTGTACATATATTCTTTTTCGTATTCTTTTCCATTATAGTTTATTTTAAGAATGTTGAATATAATTCCCTCTACTATACAGTAGGACCTTGTTTATCTGTCTTATATGTAGTAACTTGTACCTGGTAATGCCAAACTCCCATAACAGTAAGTTTGTTTCCTATGTCTGTGAGTCTGTTTCTGTTTTATAAATAAATTCATTTGTATAATTTTGTAGATTGTATCTGTGTTGTCATATGATATTTGTCTTTCTCCTATGTGATATTTGTCTTTATCGTATGATATTTGCCTAAGTAAGTCTGACTTACTTAGTATGATGATCTCTACATCCATGTTGCTGCAGATGAGATTATTTCATTCTTTTTTATGGCTGGATAGTATTCCATTGTATGTATATACTGTATCTCCTTTACCCATTCATCTGTCAGTGGACATTTAGGTGGCTTCCATGTCTCGGCTATTGTAAATTGGGCCACTGTGAACATAGAGGTGTGAGTAATTTTTTGGATTAGAGTTTTCTCCAGATATATACCCAGGAGTAGGATTGCTGGATCACATGGTAACTCTATTTAAGGAACCTCCATACTGTTTTCCATAGTGGCTGTACCAATTTAAATTTCTACCAACAGTGTAGGAAGGCTCCCTTTTCTCCACACCCTGTCTGGCATTTAAAATCAGTTTTTAAATGGCAAAGGATTTGAATAGACATTTCTTCAAGGAAGATATACAAATAGCCAATAAGTACATGAAAAGATGCTTGACATCATTAGTCATTGGAAAAACACAGATCAAAAACCATGTCAGGGGCTTCTGTGACATGGTCCAGTGGTTAAGAATCCACCTTCCAATGCAGGGGATGTGGGTTCAATCCCTGGTCAGGGTACTAAGATCCCACGTGCCATGGGGCGGCTAAGCCTTCGCACCCCAACTAGAGAAGCCCCCGTGTGCCTCAGTGGAGACCCAGTGCAGTGAAAAAAAAAAAAAAAAAAACACAAACGTGTCAGATACCTCTTCATGCCTGGGATAGCTAGAATCAGAGTCAGATAGTAAGTGTTGGCAAGGCTGTGGAGAAATTGGAGCCCTCATTGCTGGGATTGTGAAGCTGTACAGACAAGGTGGGAAACTGGCCATTTCTCAAATAAATACAGAGTTGTCCTGTGACCCAGTGGTTCCATTTGCATACACACACATAGAGAAATGAAAGCATCTGTCCATGTAAAAAAACTTATAAACAAATGTTTATAAGAGCTATAAACAAATGTTTGTAGCATTATTCATAATGGACAAAAGGTGAAAATAGTGCAGCTGTCCATCAGCTGTCAAATAAAATGTGACATTCACGCAGTGGAATATTACTTGCTAGTAAAAAGGAATCAAGTTACTGATACATGGTGCAATGTGAACGAACCTTTAAAATATTATGCTGAGTGGAAGGCAGTCACAGAAGACCACGTATTAGAAGATTCCAGTCACATGAAGTGTCCAGACTAGCGAAATCTGTAAGAGCAGAAAGCAGCTTAGTACTGGTTTAGGACCAGTGGTTTAGCAGTAGCAGGGGTTGGTGGGCAGGAGGCGAGAGTTCCAGGGTACAGGCTTTCTTCTTGAGATGGTGAAGGTTTTCTAAGATTGACTGTGGTAGGGAGTTTCCTGGTAGCCTGGTGATTAGGATTTCGGGCTTTCACTGCTGTAGCTGGGTTCAGTCCCTGATTGGGGAACTGAGAATCCCACAAGCCACATGTTATATGGCCAAAAAAAAAAAAAACGACTGTGGTGACAGTTGCACATATTTTTGGATCTACAGATAACCACTCAGCTGTGCACTTCAGATAAGTGAATTGTATGCTATGTGAACTGTCTCTCCATAGAGCCGTTGAAGGTAAAAGGATGAGAAAATTATGATTTGAACACTAGTCAATGAAAGTGAGAGTGACTGTGTTAATGCCTGACAGGTGCACTTGAGAGAGAAGAAAGCACACATAATTTTTTCATGCTCAAAAAAATACGAACTTGTATAAAACAGTAATTAAAAATTATATAGCCCCAAAATATAAAGGAAAAGTATTAAAGAAGTATGTCAGCTAGTCAATAAAAATGGTCAATGAGAACCTACTGTGTAGCTGAGAGAACCCTACTCCGTGCTCTGTGGTGACCTAAGTGAAGTGAAGGGTTAGTCACTCAGTCGTGCCTGACTCTTTGCGACCCCACAGGCTGTAGCCCGCCAGGCTCCTCTGTCCTTGGGATTCTTCAGGCAAGAATACTGGAGTGGATTGCCATTTCCTTCTCCAGAGGATTATCCCAACCCAGAGATGGAACCTGGGCCTCTTGCATTGCAGGCAGATTCTTGACTGTCTGAGCCACCTGGAAAGCCCTAAACAGGAAGGAGATCCCCAAAAAGAGGGGATATGTGTGTACATATGACTGATTGACTTTACTATACATAGGAACTGACACAGCATTGTAAAGCAGCTGTACTCCCAATAAAAGTTGAATAGATAACAGTAAAAATGTTGTCTTTCTAGGGGGAAAAGAAAGAGTTCATGAGGACAAAGAATGCTGTATTATGTGTTAGTCCAGGAAGACTCGGAGGCATGGACTTGTCTGCTATGCCACTTGTCTGTCGGAATGGTCTCCAGAGAGTAGAAAGCATGACCTTGTTAGTTGGGTCAGTTATGATTGAAAGTAATGAGAGAACTTAAAGTCAGTGTCAGTATATACTAACCGAGTAACAAACTGGACTCACTGATTATCTCTGGATGGAGATTTATTACTCACCTTAAAGTGTAGTTGTCAGTTCCAACAGAACAGCAATTATCAAACTTTTTGGTCTCAAGACCCTGGTATGCTCCTAAAAATTATTGAGAATCTCAAAACAGCTTTTTGTTTCACTGGATTATATCTCTTTCATATTCACTGTTAGAAATTAAAACTGAGAAATTGAAAAAATAGTAAATTCTCTTAAAAATAATAATAAACCTGTTATATGCTAACATAAATAACATGTTTATGAAACACAACAATATTTTTCAAAACAAAAATAAATTAGTTTAAAAGAATAATAAATTAGTGAGAAGAGTGGTATTGTTTCACATTTTGCAAATCTCTTCAGTGTTTGGCCTAATAGAAAACACACCCTCACATCTGCTTAATGTAGTCTGTTCGGTGTGTTTGTGGGGTTTTGGTATAACTGTGAAAAAAGTGAGGTCTCACAGGTACACACTTGGAAAAGAGGAAAGTATTTTAATACTCTTTTTGGATAACTGTAGATATTCATTGTTGATAACTACACCAAAATTTTGTAAGTGATGGCTTCCTGGAGATTAATAGCCATAAGGAATCTGAAAGTCAGATTATAGCCATGTCAGTGGTGATATAGAATCTGAACTTCCCTTACTCTGATGCGTTAGGCTCCATGATCCATTTTGCATTTAGAATCTTCTTATTCTAGAATTTGACCCATTTCATTATAACATACAAAAAAATGCATCCTTTAAAATCACTGCCAGTCCTATCACAAAGGTATTTGGAAGCTGTCATGCTCGTGGTGGCAGGTAAACATTTTCTAGAAACCTGATTCTTGCTGGAAAACTCAGCTTTTATCTTTGGCAGCAATGGCATCAATCATTGGGTTGTGTCTCCTCGAAATGACAGGCTCACTTCATTTATTTTTGCAAAAATGGTCAGAGTACTCAAATCTGAATAATCATGGTTTGTCTGCCAGTCATTCTTTTAAGTAAAAATGAGATTTGATGACAAAAGGTGGCTAGTTCAGCTTAAAATTCAAAACAGTCACCAGTGTTTTGCCTCAAGACCCACATC